>NW_028127759.1:0-489111 GCF_965231255.1 Vanellus vanellus
ACCCCCCCCACCCCCCCCCCACCCCCCCCCATACCCCCCCCCCGGGTGGGGGAGGGGCAATAAAGAGCCGGTGCTGAACCCCTCCGGGGGGTCCCCTCGAATTTGGGGGGGGGGGGGGGGGGAGGGGCGGGTTTGGGCGGGGGGGGGGGAGGGGCAGCTATAGACCCCTCGAGCCTTTTTTTTGGGGGGGCCACACCCTCCCCCCCCCTCCCCCCCCCCTTCCAGCAGTTGAGCGGATCCAGATGTGGGGTGGGGGAGGGGGGGTGGGGCCGCGATGAGGTCACGACAGAGCGATTCCCCGGAGGGGGGGTGGGGGGAGGGGGGTGGGGGAGGGGTGGGGGAACGCCCGAAGGGTGGGGGAGGGGGGTGGGGGGAGGGGCATGACGTCATGGGGCGAGAAAGATGGGGGGGGGGGGAGGGGGGAAGGAGAATGGGGGGGGCCCCTGGGGGGAGGGGGAGGGGGGGGAGGGGAGGGGGGAGCGGGCGTGGCGTGTGCTTGGCGTGTGCGTGGCGTGTGCGCGGTGTCTCCATGCCATGAGCGGGACGTGGGCGGGACCTCTGCATGGCCTTTACATGACATATGTGGGATGTAGACGTGGAATTCGCATGATGTGTGTGAGCCATGTGCATGGCGTGTGCATAGCGTGTGCTTGGCGTGTGCTTGGCGTGTGCACGGTGTCTCCAGCCATGAGCATGATGTGGGTGTGATGTCTGTATGGCATTTACATGACATATGTGGATGTAGACGTGGAATTCGCATGATGTGTGTGAGCCATGTGCATGGCGTGTGCGTAGCGTGTGCGTGGCGTGTGCGTGGTGTCTACATGCCATGAGCATGACATGAGCATGATATCTGTATGGCATTTGTATGACGTGTGCGTGGTGTAGACGTGGAATTCGCATGATGTGTGTGAGCCATGAACATAGCGTGTCCGTAGCGTGTGCTTGGCGTGTGCCCGGTGTCTGCATGCCATAAGCATGACATGAGCGTGATATCTGCATGGCATTTACATGACATATGTGGGATGTAGACATGGAATTCGCATGATGTGTGTGAGCCATGCGCATGGCGTGTGTGTAGCGTGTGCTTGGCGTGTGCGCCGTGCCTAC
Organism: Vanellus vanellus; assembly: GCF_965231255.1. Lineage (NCBI taxonomy): Eukaryota > Metazoa > Chordata > Aves > Charadriiformes > Charadriidae > Vanellus > Vanellus vanellus. The sequence continues at coordinate 1,111 of NW_028127759.1, forward strand.
ATGCCACGAGCGTGACACGGGGCGTGACCTCCGCATGCCATTTCCACCACATATATGGGCGGCGGAGCCGTGGAATGACCCGACGTGTGCTCCAGAGGAGCCCCAGTGCGGTTACTGGGACCAGTGGGGTGGACAAACTGGACCAACCGGTGCCTCCCGGCCCCCACCTCCTCCTCCACCTCCCCGTGTTGCCCCATCCGTTGGGCCACCGTCTTCCCCGGAGGAGAAACCCACCTCCTTTGGTGGCCCTCATCGGGTCCTTCCGGCTGTGGGCACCTCCCGTCGGCGGTGGCCATTCCGGAACCTTCTGAGATGAAGGTCCACCATCCTCACGAGCTTCACCGCCTCCCGTCAGCGGTGACCATTCCGGAACCTTCTGAGATGAAGGTCCACCATCCTCACGAGCTTCACCGCCTCCCGTCAGCGGTGACCATTCCGGAACCTTCTGAGATGAAGGTCCACCATCCTCACGAGCTTCACCGCCTCCCGTCAGCGTTAGAAGTTCCGGAGTCTTCTCTTCTCCAGGCTGAACCCCCCTCTCCCCCCCAACTCTCCCAGTATGTCCTCCCAGTAGAGGTGCACCAACCCTCCCGGCATCTCTGGGGCTTCCTCTGACCCTTCTCCCCCACCTCCGTATCTTCCCTACGTTGGAATTTCGGAGTCTTCTCTTCTCCAGGCTGCACCCGTGTCGAACTTCTTCTCGTCCACCAAAATCCCCCAAATTTTTCTCCTGGAGGGTTGTCCCCCCCCCCCCCCCCCTCCTCCCGCCGGAGTTGTGGGTGGGATCGCCCCCACCCGCCCGTAGGACCTCGTTGATCATCCGGAGGTTGACATGGGTCAACCTCATCAACCCCTCCGAGTTCCTCCTCCAGCGCGTCCTCCCTCGCGCGTCACGGGTGTGCGCGGTTGGGGGGGTGGGGGTGGGGGTGGTGGGGTGGGGGGGGGTTGTTGGGGGGCGGGGGTGAGGTTGGGGTGAAGTTAAGGAGGGGGGAGGGGTTGGGGCGGTGTTGGGTGGCCACGGAGGGTTGTATGGGGGTAGCTCGGGGGGAGGGGTAGCTTAGGGTCAGGGGTAGCTTAAGGTGGGGTCAGGGGTAGTTTAGGGTGGGGGTAGGGGTAGTTTAGGGGTAGTTTAGGGTTGGGTGTATCTTAGGGTGGGGGGTAGGGGTAGTTTTAGGGGTAGGGTGGGTCAGGGGTAGTTTAGGGTGGGGGTGGGGGTAGTTTAGGGGTGGGGTGGGTCAGGGGTAGTTTTGGGTCAGGAGTAGCTTAGGGTTGGGGTAGGGGTAGTTTAGGGGTAGTTTAGGGTCGGGGGTAGCTTAGGGTTGGGGTAGGGGTAGTTTAGGGGTAGGGTGGGTCAGGGGTAGTTTAGGGTTGGGGGAGGGTCAGGGGTAGTTTAGGGGTAGGTCAGGGGTGGTTAGGGTGGGGGTGGGGGTAGTTAGGGTTGGGGTAGGGGTAGTTTAGGGGTAGTTTAGGGTTGGGGGTAGCTTAGGGTGGGGGTAGGGGTAGTTTAGGGGTAGGGTCAGTCAGCGGTAGTTTAGGGTGGGGGTAGGAGTAGTTTAGGGGTAGGGTGGGTCAGGGGTAGTTTAGGGTGGGGGTGGGGGTAGTTTAGGGGTGGGGTGGGTCAGGGGTAGTTTTGGGTCAGGGGTAGCTTAGGGTTGGGGTAGGGGTAGTTTAGGGGTAGTTTAGGGGTTGGGGTGTAGCTTAGGGTGGGGTGTAGGGGTAGTTTAGGGTGGGGGTAGGGGTAGTTTAGGGGTAGTTTAGGGTCGGGGGTAGCTTAGGGTTGGGGTAGGGGTAGTTTAGGGGTAGTTTAGGGTCGGGGGTAGCTTAGGGTTGGGGTAGGGGTAGTTTATGGGTAGTTTAGGGGTAGTTTAGGGTTGGGTGTAGCTTAGGGTTGGGGTAGGGGTAGTTTAGGGTGGGGGTAGGGGTAGTTTAGGGGTAGTTTAGGGTTGGGGGTAGCTTAGGGTGGGGGTAGGGGTAGTTTAGGGTGGGGGTAGGGGTAGTTTAGGGGTAGTTTAGGGTTGGGTGTAGCTTAGGGTGGTGGTAGGGGTAGTTTAGGGTGGTGGTAGGGGTAGATTAGGGGTAGGGTCGGTCAGGGGTAGTTTAGGGTTGGGGGAGGGTCAGGGGTAGTTTAGGGGTAGGTCAGGGGTGGTTTAGGGTGGGGGTGGGGGTAGTTTAGGGTTGGGGTGGGGGTAGTTTAGGGGTAGGGTGGGTCAGGGGTAGTTTAGGGTGGGGGTGGGGGTAGTTTAGGGTTGGGGTGGGGGTAGTTTAGCGGTAGGGTGGGTCAGGGGTAGTTTAGGGTGGGGGTGGGGGTAGTTTAGGGTTGGGGTGGGGGTAGTTTAGGGGTAGGGTGGGTCAGGGGTAGTTTAGGGTGGGGGTGGGGGTAGTTTAGGGTTGGGGTGGGGGTAGTTTAGGGTTGGGGTGGGGGTAGTTTAGGGGTAGGGTGGGTCAGGGGTAGTTTAGGGTTGGGGGAGGGGTAGTTTAGGGGTAGTTTAGGGTTGGGGGTAGCTTAGGGTGGGGGTAGGGGTAGTTTAGGGGTAGGGTGGGTCCAGGGGTTGTTTAGGGTTGGGGTAGGGGTAGATTAGGGGTGGGGGAGGGTCAGGGGTAGTTTAGGGGTAAGTCAGGGGTAGTTTAGGGTTGGGGTAGGGGTAACTTAGGGTTGGGGTAGGGGAAGGGGTAGTTTAGGGTTAGGGGTAGTTTAGGGGTAGGTCAGGGGTAGTTTAGGGTGGGGGTAGGGGTAGTTTAGGGTTGGGGGAGGGTCAGGGGTAGTTTAGGGTTGGGGGAGGGTCAGGGGTAGTTTAGTGGTAGGCTTGTGTAAATCCTCGTGCAAATTCCCATAACCCACCCCCCCTCCCCCGCCCTCCGAACCCTCCTGCCCCTCCCCCAAGCCCCTAAAAATCCTTGTGCAAAGCCGCACGCAAGGCCTCGTGCGACCCCTCGTGCTAAAGCCCCTTCTGCACCGTCGTCCTATGAATCCTCGTGCGAACCCTTGTGCGAGGCCTCGTGTGAATCCTTGTGCAAATCCCCATGTGAGCACCCCCCCCCCCCAAAATCCCTTCTCCCCCTTCCGCCACCGCGCATCCCCCCAGCCCCTGGTGAATCCTCGTGCGAGCCCCCTCGTGCGCCACCCCTCCCCCCTACAAACCCTCATGTAAATCCTCGTGCAAGGCCTCGTGCAAAAGCCTCTCCCGCCCCGTCACCCGCCCCCTCCTCCATCCCCCGTGCCCGACCCCCGCCAGCCCTACAAACCCTCGTGCGAATCCTCGTGTGAGCCCCAAATCCCACCTCACCCTCCCCCTACAAAGGCTCACGTGAATCCTTGTGCGAATCCTCGTGCAAAATCCCATCACGTCCAACCCTCCGCCTCCCTTCCCCCCTCCCCCCTCCCCTCGCCCGCCCCCTAAAAAACCCTCACACGTGCCCTTGTGCAAATTCTCGTGCAAATCCTCAGGCCAGCCCCCCTCGTGCCCCACCCCCCGCCCCCCCATCACCCCTCCCCCACCCCACGATCCCCCCCCCCAAAACACTCCCGCGAATCCTCTTGTGAGCCCCGTCCCCACCCCCCATTTCCCCCCTCTACGAACCCTCGTGCGAACCCTCGTGCGAACCCCCGTCACGTGCCCATCCCCCCCCCCCAACACCATCCCCCCTCCCCCCCCCAAATCCCCTCTCCACCCCCCTCCCCCCCCCCCCCCATCCCAACGCCCCCATCCGCTCCCACGGAGCTCTCGCACGAAGCCTCGTACAAATCCTCGTGCGAGCCCCCTCGTGCCCCCTTAGCAGTGCGAGAGCAGCGCAAGAGGAGGGGCTGAGTTGTCGCAGCAGTGTGCGAGTAGTGCGCGAGTAGTGTGTGCGTAGCACCTGAGTAGCCTGAGTAGGGTCGGAGTGAAGCACAAGTGTGTGAGTAGTGTGTGAGTAGTGTGTGAGTAGTGTGTGAGTAGTGTGAGCAGTCTCTGAGTAGAATCTGAGTAGTGTGAGTATGGTGTGAGTAGTGTTGGAGTAGTGTGTGAGTAGTGCTACAGTAGTATCGGAGTAGTGTGAGTAGTGTGTGAGTAGTGTCGGAGTGAGGCACGAGTAGGGAGTAGTGTGTGAGTAGTGTGTGAGTAGTGTGAGCAGTCTCTGAGTAAGATCTGAGTAGTGTGAGTATGGTGTGAGCAGTGTCGGAGTAGTGTGTGAGTAGTGTGAGTAGTGTGTGAGTAGTGTCAGAGTGAAGCACAAGTAGTGAGTAGTGTGTGAGTACACACTACTCACACACTACTCTCACACTGCTCACACTACTCAGACACTACTCACGCACTACTCACACCCGACTCACACTGCTCCTACACTACTCACACACTACTCACACACTACTCACACTACTCAGACACTACTGACACTACTGAGAAACTACTCCGACGCTACTCGCACACTACTCCGACACTACTCCTTCTACTCAGACACTACTCACGCACTACTCACGCACTACTCAGACACTACTCACGCACTACTCACACCCGACTCACACTGCTCCGACACTACTCACACTACTCCGACACTACTCCTTCTACTCAGACACTACTCACGCACTACTCACGCACTACTCAGACACTACTCACGCACTACTCACACCCGACTCACACTACTCCGACACTACTCCTTCTACTAACACACTACTCACACACTACTCACACACTACTCAGACACTACTCAGACACTACTCACACCCGACTCACACTGGAAGGGGGACGTTTTCCAAGGGCACGCAGGGACAGGACGAGGGCGAATGGTGCCAAACTGGAAGAGGGCAGATTTAGAATAGATATTTGGAAGAAATTTTTCACTTTGGGGGGGGCGGTGCCCCCCTCGGCCCAGTTTGCCCCGAGAAGCTGTGGCCGCCCCATCCCGGGAGGTGTTCAAGGCCGGGTCGGACGGGACTGGGATTCCAGATTTTCTGCCCTTCAGAATTCCGTTGGTTGGGAACGTCCAGACCAAAAGCCGCGTGACGGGTCGTTGCCCTCACCACCGTCACCCACGAACCTTCCGCTTCGACTGCGGGGTTGTGCCGCAATTTACGGACCCCGGAATGAAGTTGGGATGAGGCTGTTCCTTCGGACGGCTTTCCAGACGAAACGCTGTTGGGAGTCCGGCCAAGGGTGCGGTCCGGGACAATTCCTCGAGGCAACCAACCAAATATGAAATAAGCAGCGAGATATTTGTTGATGGAATTCCCTGTGCAGCGGTAAGGACTGTCGGCATTCCGACAATGCAGTTGACAGAATCCCAAACTGGTCAGGGCTGGAAGGGCCCTCTGGAGCTCAACCCAGTACCACCCATCCACCAGAGCGGGGGTACCTCCGGCAGTGCCACGGGACACATCCAGACGGGTTTGGAATGGCTCCAGAGGGGGAGACTCCCCCATCTCTCCGGATCCACCTTTGCTGGACCTTCTCCAGAGGTTCCCCGTCCTTCTTGAACTGGGGAGTCCAGAACTGGTCACGATACTCCAGATGTGGCCTCACCGGGGCAGAGCAGAGGGGGAGGAGGACCTCCCTCGAGTTTCCTTACTCATATATATCCGTGGTTTGGGCCGCACCGGCCACTGAAACAAATGACAGATGTTCTCCACCACCTCTCCCTCCAAAGAGAGAAGGGAGAGAGGGAGAGAGACTCATCAATTTCGGAAAGAGACTGAACTACTTTAATGAGGACGTTAACGCAAAAAAAAAAAAAAAAAAAAAAAAGGAAATAAGGAAATATAGACAATAGAGACCAAACCAGTCTCAGGCTCCCCGGGCCATGATCTCATCATGATCAGAACGGGGAAAGTCCCAGATTCGATGGATGGCAACCGGATTCCAGACCTGGATTCGGGAATGCACGGATCGGGATGAAAGGCGGACAAACAACCAGAGTCCTCCCGGGACACCAACCGCTGAAGGAAGAGAGGTGACCCTTTGATCCCTCAGCTTTTATACTGAGCATGAGGCAGATGGGATGGAATACCCTGATGGTCAGTTTGGGGTCACCCGTCCTGTCCGCTCCTTCCCGCAGGTGCCACCCCTCTATGCTCTTCTGCTTCTGACCCTCCAATGGGGCAAAGAACCAAGTCAGCTGGCCTTGGGGGTTATACCAATAAGTATGAGAAAGAGAATTCTGCAGACCATTCCTCGGCATACATTACAACTTATCAGGTTTTATCGCTCTGAACAGTGTCACCACAATATGCTGTTAATTTCGGAGAGTTCAGTTAGTTCAAAGAGGCTCAGCTGCAAAGTAAAGTTGCTGAACAGAAGAGGGGTTCTGTTTCACCTCAAACCAGCACAGGTGGGCTGTTCTTTTGGGAGGGTATGAGGAGAAGAAAAGAGAAGCACTTGTGATTTCGGGGAATGACAAGAGAAGCAAAGGATGCTGTTGGCTGTCTTTACTGAGGGCTCCTGTTGTACCAAATGAAACCCAAAGACCACCAGAGCCTTTCCTGTGGAGCTGCTACCCCGCCGCACAGCCCCTGCCCTCTGCCATTGACAGCGATGGAGTCACTGTGAAGGTGCAGTAGAAGAAATGAAACAGTTTGTGGTGCTGCAATGGATGGGCACATAGTTCTCAGTACAGACGGGCTGGAAGGCTCAGGGGTGGGGTTCCCTCTTGTGGCTCCATCTCTGGAGACAGAGGAGCATTAGGAGGGCTTTGGAAGAAGCTGCACAGGTTATGGGGAACTCATTGGCAAAAGCTCAGAAAAACACAGCTTTGTGTTTGAAGAAATAGTGAAGACAGAGAGTCATGGGTAAAGCTTGGGCCAGCACGGGGTGGGAGTGAGGTGGGGAAGCAGGGGTGGTGGTTGAAATCTGCAGAGAAACGGGCACAGGCAGAGGAAAGTGTAGGACAGCCTGTGGTCAGCATGCACGACACCCCACCCCCCCAGCAGAACTGAAATCCTTGTCCTTTCCACTATGGCTGCGGTCTCTTCCACTGGAACCCCTGAGAGCACTCCAGTTCCTCACACACACACTGCTTCGCTGCCTCCTCCCCCACCCTCCAGACAGCCCGAGAGGTTTCCTACACACACCCCCTCATCTCACTGCTCCCAGAAAGAGCCCTGAGCATCCCTTGAAGGAAAGAATCCCCATTGCCAGGGTGTGGGGGTCAGCGCTTGAATATCCTGCTTGATGAGACACGGCAAGGGCTTTCACAGACACTTTCCCATTTCATTTCCAACTGGAAGCAGTGCCTCTGGCTTTCTGCTTCAGGGACAGTCAGGGATGGCCCTCAGTGGGGACCGCTGACGCCCTCAGAACCTTGGAGGCTGACTTGCACTGCTCTAGAGACCACTTCAATCCACCCTCAGTACCTGCAGTTCAGGAACTGGGCACCAGAGGGCTCATTAACATGCAAAATGCCATAACGAGCCATGGCTCTGGGCATAATTTTCTTATTATACAATTCTGCTGTGGTTAATTAGAGAGATTTCAGAAGTGAAAAGGTTTCAATAGTAAATAATGAGAAGAAAGGATTTCTTTTTCTTACTTTTTTTTTATTTGTCTGCTTCATTTCTCTGTCTATTGATATCAGCAATTTCCAAATGACACTGAAACTGGACCTCTCCAAACGGAGTCTGACTGAGTAGGGCAGTCAAGACCCTGTATGTCAGACACTCTGTGGGCAGCCTTTGTCCCCACCTCCAACCCCGCCTTTCTCTCATCAGCCACCTGGGACTTACACCACCTTTCCTCAAATCTGAGCTTTCTCTGCTACACTCTGGAGTTGCAGGTTTCAGCCCTTTGGCACCAGTTTCCACCTGTTTCACTTGGGGAATGAACTGCACCCAGACACAGAATTTTCTTTGCAGCCCAAAAACAAGCCCAAAGGAAGGCATGGTTGAATAGAAAAATACAATATACAAAATGCAAAATACACTCCTCTGCTGTACATTAAGTCCACCTTACCTCTGCTGAAGTCCACTCTCCACAGTGGATAGCCTTAGACCAAAGGAAAACACATCTTTGTGCCAAACTGGGATCCCACGAACACCAAAGCACTCCCTGCCCTGGACTCGGTTCACATGGGCTCACAGCGAGTCACACGCTAAGGTCACGAGCTCCCTCCATTCACAGAGGGAAGCAAAGAGAGAAAGTGAACGGCGTGCTCTTTTGAAGGGGTCTGGGTTACGGGAACATCTCCAAGCAGACTCTGCAACATCCGCACCCACTCCTTGCCCATCCTCCTCCAGCGATGGACAGCTTGGGTGCAATTGTCCAGGCTTCCTTTTCTCCCGGAGGGAGAGAAATCAGTTGTCTCAGCTGAGATGCTTTGGCCTACCTTGACTGTCCACCAGCTCCAGCTCCACAACTACCACTTGTAAAAAGTCCCTCTCCAGCTTTCCTTTAGGCCCCCTTCAGCTACTCGGTCTGCTATAAGGTCTCCCGGAGTCTTCTCTTCTCCAGGCTCAACAACCCCAACTCTCTCAGCCTGTCCTCACAGCAGAGGTGCTCCACCCCTCTGATCACCTTTGTGGCCTCCTCTTTTCCCACTCCAACAGATCCATGTCCTCCTTATGCTGGGGCCCAGCAGCTGGATGAAGCACTGCGGGGTCTCCCCAGAGAGAGTAGAGAGGCAGAACCACCTCCCTCGCCCTGCTCGCCATGCTGCTGGTGATGCAGCCCAGGATGCGGTTGGCTTTTTGGGCTGCCAGCACACATTGCAAGCTCATCTTGAGCTTCTCATCCACCAGCACCTCCAAGTCCTTTTTCTCAGGGCTGCTCTCAAGCCATTCTTCACCCAGCCTGGATTTGTTCACAGGATTGCCCTGACCCACATGCAGGACCTTGCCCTTGGCATAATAGAACTTCACGAGGTTTGCACAGGCCCACCTCTCAAGCCTGTCCGGGTCCCTCTGGATGGCATCCCTCCCCTCCAGAATGTCGACCGCTCCACACAGCTTGGTGCCATTGGCAAACTTGCTGAGGGTGCACTCCATCCCAACATCCATGTCACCAACAATGATGTTAAACAGCACCAGACCCAGTACGGACCTCTGAGGAACACCACTCGTCACTGCCCACCATTTGGACAGGGAGACCTTGACCACAACTCTAATTTTCTTTCCAGTGGCTGCTGTGTTTCAGATTTGGTAGGAAAAGAATGTTAGTAATGCATATTGTTTTAGTTGTTGCTAGGTGTTGTTCATATTTTTCAAGGACTTTTCTTTCAGCTTTCCGTAGAAGCTCAAAGGGGCCGAGAGAGAATGATGGAATGGGCAATGAAAGATTCCATTCCACAGAAGTCATGCTCAGTATTTGGATGGGTTTAACCAGGGGGCGGGTACGTGCAAACGCTGCTCGGGAAGGCACCAATTCACTGAGTGGTGACAGTGACTTGTATTGTCATTAGTAGCAGTAGTAATATTGTTGTTGCTGTTGTTGTTTTCCTTTTCTGTTATTGTTCTATTAAACTCTCTTTACCTCAACGCATGACTTTGGGTTTTTTTTTTTTTTGTTTGCTTATTTGTTTTCTTTCCCTTTCCACTCTTTTTCACCCTCTTCTCCCTTTCCTCCTGGGGGAAGGGGGAGAACTGCACCGGTGGGTGCATGGTCCTAGCTGCTGGCTGGGGTTAAACCACGACACCTGTGCTGAGGGCTCCAGAGCTGGATGCAGTACTCCATGTGGGGTCCCATGAGAGCAGAATAGAGGGGCAGAACCACCTCCCTTTCCCTGCTGGCCATGCTTCTTTTGATGGAACTGAAGACACGGCTGGATTTCTGGGCTGTGAGTGCACATTGTCGGCTCATGTCCAGCTTTTCATTGCCCCATACCCCCGGGTCCTCCTCAGCGGGGCTGCTCTCAATCCCTTCATCCCCCCGACCTATACTGATATGGGAGGTTGCCCCAACCCATGTGCAGGACCCCGCACTTGGCCTTGTTGAACTTCATGAGGTTCAAATGGGCCCACTTCTCCATCTTATCCAGGTCCCTCTGGATGCCATCCCACCCCTCAGGCATGTCAACAGCACCACTCAACTTGGTGACCACCTCATTCAGTAGCAGGCCCACATTTTCCCTGGTCTGCCTTTTACTACTGATGTACTTGGAGAAGCCCTTCTTATTGTCCTTGACATCCCTGTCCAGGTTTAATTCCAAGTGGGCTTCAGCCTTCCTCGTTGCATCCCTACATAATCTCGTAATGTTTATATACTCCTCCCAAGTGGCCAGTCCCTTCTTCCACATTCTGTAAACTTCCCTCTTGCACCTGAGATTTTTCAGAAGGTCCTTGCTTGTCCATGCAGATTTCCTGCCTCCTCTGTCTACTTTATTACTCATAGGGATGCACTGATGTTGAGCTTGGAGGAAGTGGAGCTTTTCTATTAATCAGCTCTCTTGCATCCCCCTTGCTGCCAAAGCCTTTGCCCATGGGATTCCTCCAAGTATGTCTTTGAAGAGGCCAAAGTCAGCTCTCCTGAAATCCAGGCTTGTAATTCTACTTTTTGCCCTGCTTCTTCCACACAGGATCCAGAACTCCACCATCTCATGGTCACTGCAGCAAGGCTACCCCCAGCCTTCACATCCCCAACTAGTCCTCCTTTATTTGTCAGTAATACGTCCTGCAGCACACCTCTCCTCGTTGGTTTCCCCACCAACTGTGTCAGAAAGTTCTCATCAATGCTCTGCAGAAACCTCCGGGACTGTGTGTGCCTGGCTATGTTCCCTTTCCAGCAAATACCAGGGTGGCTGAGGTCCCCCGTGAGAACCAGGGCCTGTGACCGTGAGGCTATTTCCAGCTGTCTGTAGAAGGCCTCATCAACTTCCTCTTCCTGATCTGGTGGTCTGTAGTAAACACCCACAGCAGTGTCTCCCACATCGCCTGTCCCTTAATTCTTAACGATAAGCTCCCAACACGTTCTTCATCCAGCTGCAGGCAGAGCTCAAGACATTCCAGTTGCTCTGTCTTGTAGAAAGCAACTCCACCACCTCACCCTGCTGGCCTGTCTTTCCGAAACAGTACATAGCCGTCCGTGACAGCATTCCAGTCCTGCGAGCTATCCCACCATGTCTCTGTAATTGCAATGAGACCATGGCCCTGTGGCCATCATCCCCTCCGGAAGGGTTTTGTTGAAAGGAAGGCTGGGACACTGTGTCAGGGTTTTCACTGAACAAAGTATTGACCCAGAAGCCTCATCATTTTACTGCTGTCCTTCAGGCCTTGTGCCCAACACATGTCCTTCAGACACATGTCCTTCAACACATGTCCTCCCAGAAATGGAGGAAAGTATGCCAAAGAAAAAGAAGTCATTATCGGGGGATTTGTTGGGAAACAGCACAGGATGGGCTCAAAGATGTCTCCCTTGTCAATATCTTCTCTTTCAGCAGTGCGCCATGCCCAGAGTAACTGTTCAATAGCAGCTCCAATACCCAGTTCCTCCTCCTGGCATTCGCAGACACACGGGAGCTGCAGCTCTTGACTTTCTGGCTCTTCCTGGGCATCTACCTGGCTGCCCTCCTGGGAAATGGCCTCATCATCACGGCCATAGCCTGCGACCACCTCCTCCACGCCCCCATGTACTTCTTCCTCCTCAACCTCTCTGTTCTTGACCTGGGCTCCATCACCACTCTTCCCAAAGCCATGACCAATTCTCTGTGGGATGTGGGACACAAGGGCCATCTCTTACTCAGGATGTGCTCTTCAGGTGTTTGGTTGTTTTGTTTTTTTTTTTTTTTATTTTTCTGTGTTGCAGCAGAGTTTTCTCTTCTCACTGTCATGGCTTACAAACACTACGTTGCCATCTGCCATCCCCTGCACTACGGGACCCTCCTGGGCAGCAGAGCTTGTGTCCGCATGGCAGCAGCTGCCTGGGCCAGTGTTTTACCCTATGCTGTGCTGCACACGGCCAATACATTTTCACTGCCCCTCTGCCCGGGCAATGCCCTGCACCAGTTCTTCTGTGAAATCCCCAACATCGTCAAGCTCCCGTGCTCAGACACCTACCACAGAGAAGATGCAGTACTTGTGATTAGTATCGTTTTTGGATTTGGCGGTTTTGTTTTCATTGTGCTGTCCTATGTGCAGGTCTTCAGGGCTGTGCTGAGGATCCCCTCGGAGCAGGGGCAGCAGAAAGTCTTTCCCATGTTCCTCCCTCACCTCCTCATGGCCTCTGTTTGTCAGCACATCAGCGTTTACCCACCTGAAGCCCCTGTCTATCTCACCTCCCTATCCCTTGACCTGGTGGTGACAGTGCTGTACTCGGTGGTGCCTCCAGCAGAGAACCCCTCATCTACAGCATGAGGAACCAGGAGCTCAAGGGTGCTCTGAGAAAAACGATGTTTTTCAGAAACAACAGAGTGCCTGTTTTCTTCTGCACAGCATTCAGAGTGTAACTCTTTACAGGCCCAGAATGTCTTCTCAGGTTTTTGCTGTGTGTGTGTTTCTTTGTTTTTCTTGTTATAATGTTGTGCTCAGCAAAATTGTATTATTCTTCCCTCTTCTAATTCATTGTGTACCTGTAGAATTTGACCCACAGACTGTGTAAATCAGGTGCAGTGCTCTCTGTGTATTCAAACAAAAGAAAGGACCCTGCAGTGACTTGTTTGTCTTAGATCCTTCCTCTGAGACCTCTGTAAAGACACAGGGCAGTGCCTGTGTGCAGAGGTGGAGGGGAACGAGTCCCAGCACAGCAGCACTGCCAGGGCGCACCAGCCTCGGTCTTGCCAGAGCTGCTCTCTTGCCACTCCCACGCCCTCATTTGGAGCCCTTGTGTAGGTGTAAGGCCTCAGGGGTCACAGTCCTGCTGTGTGGTAGTCCTGTGACTGCAGGCAGGGACAGGCCATGAGCACTTCTGTGACACAGCTGACCTCTATAACGGCATCTCCATCATGACAGGGGATGTCCTCAGCACAGTGCTTGAAAGGTTCGGTCTTCTTCCAAAGTTGCTCTCAAGAACATGCCCAAGGAATAGACTCTAAAGAGCCTTGTTGCTTTGTTTGTTCTCTTTGGGCTCAGTGCGATGAGATTGTGGTCCCAGGATGGCCTTCTAGGGACTTAGGGCTGGTTCAGGTGTTGCTTGTTGGTGGCCAGGGCCCATGCAGACAGTGAATGGTCTCCAACGAACCTGCCTGGGGCTCTGCAGCAGTTCATAGGGCTGATGGCAGAGCAGCGTTTTTCTGGAGGGACTTGGGAGCTGCCAGAAGAGCACAAGGGATCTGCAGGGACAGCGTGTGCCAGGGAGTCAGCAGTGAATGGTGCCGACTGAGCACGAGCCTATCCATTGTGGTGTCACCCACAGACAACACACCAAATCTGTGTATGAGCCTGCAAATGAGAGCTCTGCAGCCGCGAGGGAGACAGCTGGCACAGGGAAAGGAGTCTGGCAAGTGATTCATTTTACCCTCAGTGAACTTTCACAGACTGGATCCAGCGCAGCACCCAAACACATCTCACAGCACTGGAGTAAGGCAGAGTACCTCTGAGCACCTTCCATGGCCACATAAGAGCTTGTGTGGGAGGTGCTCAGTGGCAGTGACCACCATCAGCTGGGTCTGCCTCCCAGCCTGACCAGCACAGCCCAGCAGAATCACCCCATTGGTCCTGGGCACCACAGCCCACTTGCTTTGCAGAGCAGCATCACCAGCTCGGGGGCTGTGGGGACCATGGGGACAGGGCGCAGCAATGACTGGCTGAGCCAGCACAGACGTGCTGACCTTGGGAAAGGCTCTGTGGGCAGGTGGGATGTCCTGGGAGAAGAGCAGGGAACGGTGTGTGTGCAGGGGAGACATGGAAAGAGAAACACTTTGCTGTGAGTGCCAGCTTGGGCCAGGTTGCCCTGCGGCTGGGACAGCAGAAGCTGCCAGAGGAGCGCCGGGGCCAGGACTCTGTGCTTTCCTGGGGAGCGCTGCTGGTAACGGGGGCTGCACGCTTCCTGGGATGGGATCTCCAGGACATGACAGCAGAAGAGACACTGCCACTTACCTCCGTTTCCTCCTTGCTGCAGGGCCCAACCAGACCGGGCTGCTCTGCTCAGCTGGGGAGAAGGTAGAGGAGTGGGGAGAGCTGGGAAGGGGCTGGGACAGCTGGGCTCGGAAACGCTGGGGAGGGAGAAACACCAATGTACAGCTAAAGTGTGTGAGCGTGCAGGGTAGGGGCATACAGCAGTGTCCTCACACAGCCCGGGCTCCTGGGAGGGACACACAGGAGCAGCAGAGCAGGGTGATGTCTCTGCCTTTGTTCATGGGACACCCCAGGGAAGCTGCCCCAGGGCAATCGTCACAGCGCAGCCACTAACAAGCACCGCTTCCATCACTGCCCTCTTGCCCAGCTCAGAGAGGTTCTTCTTCCCTCCACAGAGGCACATTGAAAGACGAGGTGTGAAGACCGTGTTTGCGTTGTACAGAGGAGACAGAAGTATACACATTGCGTGCGGGTGGTAAGATGAACCCAAGTGAGCACAAACGCCATCAGCTGTTCTTAGGGGTGCCATGAAGGACTGTGGGACAGACGGTGTTTTTAGTTTTTTAGGTCAATTCACCTGGAAAGTAAGGTCCCCTGGGAAACCCTCTTAATGAAGCACTGGAACTGAGGTCCCCCTGTTCATTCTTCACGATTTGGGGCATCTCAGATGAGTGAAGAGCAGGGGGACACACCACAGGGCTGAGGTGCCGGCCAGCCTCTGGCACTGGCAACAGGAGGCCAGGGAGACACTACGACTGCTGCAGTGCTCTGCCTCTGCCTGTGGAAGGGAAGGACTCGTGTCTCCAAACACCCCTGTGTGTACGAGGAGTGCATGAGGACAAATGAGGTGGGGACACCTCACAGCCCTGACATTTGTGTGACTGACTCCAGGAACAACCCACACTGTCCCAGTGAGGTTCATCTCACCTGCCTTGGACAGGCTCAGTACCAATTCCTCTGTCTGCTATGTTATCCCTCCTTGGCTTTGTGGCCAAGAAAGGGGAGGGGGGACAATCAAACCTCCTTGATTCAGTTTCCCCTCCTGCAAATGGGGAACATCACCAACACTTTGACAAATCTCTTCATCCTCTCTTGTGACTTGCCCCGTATCTTCTTGCCTTAAAAGGCTGCCAGGCTCTTCCTTGTTGTGCATGATGGGAGGAGGAAGGCCAATGGGCATCAGCTGAAAAACATGAAGAAAATCTTTCTCCCCATCAAGATAGTCAAGCACTGGAGGAGATCTCTCAGAGAGCTTATGTCATCTCTATATTTCATGGAATCATAGAATGGTTTAGGTTGGAGGGCAATTTAAAAACCATCTACTTCCAACCCTACTGCCATAGGTAGGGACACCTCCCACTAGACCAGCTTGCTCAAAGCCCCATCCAGCCCGGCCTTGAACACCTCCAGGGACGGGGCATCCACCACTTCCCTGGGCAACATGTTCCAGTGTCTCACCACCCTTGGAGTAATGAATTTGTTCTTAATATCTAATCTCAGTCTCCCCTCTTTCAGTTTCAAACCGTTACCCCTCATCCTATCGCTACACTCCCTGAAAACAGTGCCTCCCCAGCTCTCCTGTAGGCCCCCTTTAGGTAATGGAAGGCCACAGTAAGGTCTCCTTGAAGCCTTTTCTTATACAGGCTGAACAACCCCAACTCTCTCAGCCTGTCTTCAGAGGAGAGGTGCTCCAGCCCTCTAATCATCTTTGTGAGCCTCCTCTGGACTCACGCCAACAGGTCCATGTCCTTTTTCTGTTGGAGGCTCCAGAGCTGGATGCAGTACTCCAGGTGGAGTCTCACAAGAGTAGAGTAGAGGGGAAGAATCACCTCCCTCGACCTGCTGGCCATGCTGCTTTTAATGAAGCTCAGGATATGGTTGGCTTTCTGGGATGCAGGCACACATTTCTGGCTCATGTTGGGCTTCTCATCCACCAACACCTCCAAGTCCTTCTCCTCAGGGCTTCTCTCTATCCATTCTGCACTCAGCCTGTATTTGTGCTTTGGTTGATTTCCTCTTGCAACTCTAAACTTCAAACATTTTTGGTGTTGTTATTCTCTTTGCTTGGTTTTGTCTTGTTTTAATAAGTGATTTCTCAGTGATTTTGTGTGCTGCTTTTGTTTGCAAAGGCACGTGATCATAAAATTGGGGTGGGATGCAGTGGCAGGGACACGGGAGCGAGGTGCGAGTGTAGGTGCCTGGGACCCTCTGCCCAGGCTCCAGCTGCAGCTTCCCAGGGGCTCTGGTCTCCAGCAGCTCCTCTGGGACAGCGGCCAGGCCCAGGCAGGTGCTTCGGAGACACAGGGTCCTCTGGAGGTACCACTGGGTACTGATGGTCAGACAGCGGAGCGCTGCCTGGAAGCCTGAGACATTTTGACATGTGTATGAGCACGACCTCATCAGCTAAAACAAGAGAATACTTTTAATAAACATTTGGTGTTCTCCCATGAGATGTAGATGAGGAGTTTTCAGGATGTCCATTGACAGCAAGACGAGAGCTACTGACCTTTCCCTCTCTTTGCATTGTCAGGACTCTCTCAGCCTCTGAATTTAATCTCCCTCACCTTTCACGTATTTCCACCTATCCTAAAGGAAGTGACCATGTCTGAAGGCACCTTTCCAGCAGTGCATGTGCACAGAAGCACTTGTGATTGCTCTCTACACTTCCCTTCCCCTTCCTCTTTCATTATTCAGACACCTCTCAACAATCCCACTGCTGCTTTGAGCTTCAGGCAGTTAAAATTTGTCTTTCAGTAGTCTGTTGAATTCTGGGTTTAGCACATCTCTTCATTTGTTCTTATTTCCATAAGAACAGGTTCAACAAGGCTTTAGGTTCAACAAGGTTTCAGGTTCAACAAGGCCAAGTGCCAGGTCCTGCACTTGGGTCACAACAACCCCATGGACACTACAGGCCTTGGGCAGAGGGGTTGGAAAGATGCCCTGCAGAAAAGGACCTGGGGGTGTTGGTGGCGGAATATGAGCTGGCAGTGTGCCCAGGTGGCCAAGAAGGCCAACAGCATCCTGGCCTGTATCAGGAATAGTGTGGCCAGCAGGACTAGGGAACTGACCATACCCCTGTACTGGGCACTGGTGAGGCCCCACCACGAGTACTGTGTTCAGGTTTGGGCCCCTCACTACAAGAAGGACATTGAGGTGTTGGAGCGTGTCCAGAGAAAGGCAACGAAGCTGGTGAGGGGCCTGGAGGACAAATCTTATGAGGAGCGGCTGAGGGAACTGGGGTTGTTTAGCCTGGAGAAGAGGAGGCTGAGGGGAGACCTTATTGCTCTCTACAGTTTCCTGAAAGGAGCTTGTAGAGAGGTGGGGGCTGACCTCTTCTCCCTGGTGACAAGTGATAGGACAAGAGGAAATGGGTTCAAGTTATGCCAGGCAAGGTTTAGATTGGATATTAGGAATTTTTGTTTCACTGAAAGGGTTATCAAGCATTGGAATAGGCTGCCCAGGGAGGTGGTGGATTCAACATGCCTGGAGGTGTTTAAAAAAAGGGTAGATGTGGTACTTGGGGACATGGTTTAGAAGTGGTTCTGCCAGGGTAGGTTAATGGTTGGATTTCATGATCCTAAACGTGCCTTCCAGCCTCAACAATTCTATGATTCTATGATTCTATTCTATGAATCCATGCTGATGTTTCTTGGACATGTTCTTCTGTTATCGGTGCCCAGAAATGTCACCATGGAGGGCTCTGACTGATGGCACAACACTCCTCACCAAAGTGAGCTTGTACAGCCTGTGGCTCCCTGGGTTGCACATTTGGACTCTTTCAAAGACAGGTGCTACACTTGCTTGTCCTCTCTCACCAGAGACCTCTGCAATCCCATGACCTTTCAAAAGGGATATTCCAAAGAAATATTGATCTTCCCCTGTAACCTCATTACCACTCTTCTCCCTGTTACACACTGTGTGTACTTTCTCTAATCTTTCAGATGCTTACCCTTCTCCTGAGACAATGTTCATTTCTAAAGTCATCTTTGCAGATGCAGACTCTCTGGGCAAAGGCCCTTCCCATTCTTCGCCAGTTTTCTCCTCCCCTTACTCTTTCTTCACTCAGATACCTCTCACCTGTGCTGCTGCTTTGACTTTCAAGGAGTTCAAAGCTTGCCTGTCTTTCAACAATCTAATTGTCTCCTCAGCCAACTCCTTAATTGTGTTTATATCTGTCTTGTCTATCTACCTTCCTAAACTCTTTCTCATAAGAACTCCCTTGTAGAAAGGCAGCCTCATTAGAGGTAGCTTGTCCTGAGCGTGTGATTGCGGACTGTGTGTTATTGTTTAGGAAATCTGATTATGCTTTACTTTTCTTGTCTTACAAACAGGAAAAGTTCTCCTGCGCCTGGGTGCAGCCAGGGCTCTGAGGAGCGCAGGTGGGAGATGGGGCAATGGAGCTGTGACATCCAGCTGCAGACTTCAGTGGAGAAGTCTGATGCAAGGACCAGGGGTGTCAGTCCCAGGTGGCCAATGTCAGAAATGGGGAGGGTGGGGAGGTGAGGAGCAAAGCTGTCCTACAGTGTCAGACCTCCAGGGACTGCTTCTCCTCCCTGTCCAGACCCCCTGAAGGGACACTCTGTATCCAGAACAATCAGAGAATACTACTATCCTAATCATAAGTGATAATCAGGAGTAATATATTCTTTAAAATAAAAAAGACATTTTTCTTAGGTGCGCTTTGAAATCTCCTCCTTAACTACACTCTGAAACCTCTCTAATTGGCTGTACAAGTCTTGAAGATTTGAAGAAAATTACAAGAACGATGAACACCTTGTTAGGGCTTTCTGTCTTTTAATGAGCCCCACGGTGTATTTGGTGCTGAGTCCATGAGCCTCAGGCACTGAGAGAAGATTGAACAAAGTGCTCCAGAAGTCCAAGTCAGAAGCAAAGTACCTTGAAGCCTTGATTGGCCCCACTGAGGGTCCTTACTGCCAAAGCCTCCCCAGGGACTCGTTAGAGGAGATAACTGGAGGCTGTGGCTGCAGGTAGGCAAAGGCACTGTGCAGGTGGCTGTAATGCTGAGGAACCCCTTGGCTTGGTTGATGCAGCAGAAAGGCCAAACCTTGACCCTCAGGCCCTGGGAAGGCAAATCCTGCCCTTCACTGGTGGCTCAGGGCTCTTCCTGGGGGCAGTGGGGTGTGAGGGTGAGCGAGGCTGAGTGTAGGAAAATTCTGTGACAACTCCTGCCCTCCCAAAAAGGGGCAAGGACAAAACAAAATCCAGAGTCCCAAAAGAATCGTAGAATCATTGAGAATTGCAAAAGACCTTTAAGATCATAGAGTCTAACTGTAAACCTAACACTGCCAAGTCCACCACTAAACCATGTCCCTGTGTGCCACATCTGCACATCCATTAAATACCTCCAGGGATGGTGACTCAACCACTTCCCTGGGCCGCCTGTTCCAGTGCTCGAAAGCCCTTTAGCTGAAGAAATTTTTCCTAATACGCAATGTAAATCTCCCCTGGAGAAACTTGAGGCTATTTCCTCAAGTCCTCTCTCTCATTACTTGGGAGAAGAGACCAACCCCCTCCTTGCTACAACGTCCTTTCAGGGAACCGTAGAGAGCGAGAAAGTCTCCCCTCAGCCTCCTCTTCTCCAGTCTGAACAACCCCAGTTCCCTCAGCCGCTCCTCACAAGACTTGTCCTCCTGACCCCTCACCAGCTTCGTTGCCTTTCTCTGGACACGCTCCAAGACCTCAATGTCTTCCTTATACTGAGGGGCCCAAAACTGAACACAGTACTCGAGGTGGGGCCTCACCAGTGCAGAGTACAGGGGGACGATCACTTTCCTAGTCCTGCTCATCACACTTTTACTGGTACAAGCCCGGATGCTGTGGGCCTTCTTCGCCACCTGGGCACACTGCCAGCTCATATTCAGCCACCAACATCCCCAGGTCCTTTTCTGCTGCACATCTTTCCAGCCACTCTGCTCCAAGCATGTAGCGCTGCGTGAGGTTGTTGTGACCCAAGGGCAGGACCCAGCTCTTGGCCTTGTTGAACCCCACACTATTTGGGGCCCATGGATCCAGCTTGTCCAGATCCCTCTGCAGAGCCTTCCGACACTCAGGCAGATCAACACTCCCACCTTAATTGGTGTCATCTGCGAACTTACTGAGGGGGCACTCCACCCCCTTGTCTAGATCGTTGATAAAGATATTGAAGACAACCGGTCCCAGTACTGAGCCCCGGGGAACATCACTTGTGACCGGCTGCCAAATGCATTGAACTCCATTCAGCACCACTCTTTGGTCCCGGCCATCCAGCCAGTGTTTTACCCAGCAGAGTGTACACCTGTCCAAGCCATGAGCAGCCAGTTTCTCCAGGAGAACGCTGTGGGAAAAAGTGTCAAAGGCTTTAATGAAGTGCAGGTAAACAACATCCACAGCCTTTTCCTCATCCACTAAGCTGGTCACCTTGTCATAGAAGGAGGTCAGGTTTCTCAGGCAGGACTTGCCTTTCATAAACTCATGCTGGCTGGGTCTGATCGCCTGGTTGTCCTGTATGTGCTGCATGATGGAACTCAGGATGATCTCCTCCGTAACCTTCCCCAGCACCGAGGTCGGACTGATAGGCCTGTAATTCCCCAGGTCCTCCTTCTGGTCCTTCTTGTAGATGGGCGCCACGTTTGTTATCTTCCAGTCAACTGGGACCACCCCAGTTAGCCAGGAATGCTGATAGATGATGGAAAGTGGCTTGGTGAGCACTCCCGCCAGTTCCCTCAGTACCCTTGGGTGGATCTCAAGTGGCGCCATAGACTTGTGTATTTCTAAGTGATGTAGCAGGTTCCTCACCATTTCCCCTTGGATTGTGGGGGCTTCATTCTGCTGCCCAACCCTGTCTTCCAGCTCAGGGGGCTGGGTACCCAGAGAGCAACTGGTCTTACTCTTAAAGACTGAGGCAAAGAAGGCATTAAGTACGTCAGCCTCTTCCTCATCCCTGGTCACTGTGTTTCCCTCCACATCCAATAAAGGATGGAGATTCTTCTTGGCCCTCCTGTTGTTGATGGTCAAAGCCCGCCCTCCGGAAGTCCCAGGTGGCAGTTCTGCTGACCCCCCTCCTGTCTTCGCCAAGAATTGAAAATTCTGTCATTTCATGATCACTATGCCCAAGATGGCCTCCAATCCTCACATCCCCCACAAGCCCTTCTCTGTTGGCAAACAACAGGTCCAGCGGGGTGCTTCCCTCCTTTGCTCCCTCCCCAGATGTGTCAGGAAGTTACCCTCAACACACTCCAGGAACCTCCTGGGCTGTTTCCTCTCCACTGTATTGCATTTCCAGCAAACATCCAGTAAGCTGAAGTCCCCCACGAGGACAAGGGCTGGCTATCGTGACACTTGTCCCAGCTGCTTCTAGAATATTTCATCTGTCTCTTCATCCTGGTTGGGTGGTCTATAGCAGACTCCCACCATGATATCTGCCTTCTTGGCCTTTATTTAACACCTCCCAGTACAGACTGGGTCCTGTCCAGTACAAAGTGGATTATTTTAACGTGTCCCAGTATAGACTGGGCCCCATCCCAGTGGCAGTGGGATCCCCTGATCCCCTTGGAATGAAGCCTGGGCACCATCCAAGTACAAACTGCATCTCCTGGTAAGCTCCCGTCACAGACTGGGCCCTTTCAAGTCCAAAATGGGGCCCTTTGAACCAAGCCCAAGAAGACTGGGCCTCGTCCCTGTACAAACTGGATCCCCAATCCCCTCCCAGTACAGACTGAGCCTTGTCCCAGTATAAACTGCACCCCTTTAACCCCTCCCATGACAGACTGGGCCCCTGTCCCACTAGAAAGTGGATCTCCTCAATCCTTCCCAGTAGAGACTGGGCCCTGACCCAGTATGAAGTGGATCCCCTCAACCTCTGCCAGTACAGATGGGGCCCTCTCCTAGTACAAACTGGATCACTCGATCCCCTCTTAGTAAAAACTAGTTCCTGTCCCAGTACAAACTCCACCACCTCATCCCCTCCACACAGAAACACTGGATCAGGTGCCAGTACAAACTGGATCCCATGGCCCCCTCCCTGTAACCACTGGGCCCCATTCCACTAGAAATTTTATCCCTTTAAACCCTCCTGGTATATAATGCGCCCTTCCCAGTACACACCAAATCCCTTAACCCCTCCCACTACAGACTGGTCCCCGTGGCAGTACGAACTAGATGCCGTGGCCCCCTCCCAGTACAGACTGGGTCCCCTCCTGGTACAAACTGGATCCCGTGCTCCCCTCCCAGTACAGAACAGACTGTCAACAAATAGAGATTACTCCATTTAACCCCTCCAAGTACAGACTGGGCCAATGCCAAGTCCAAAATGGACTCCCCGGTCCCCACCCACTACCAACTGGCCACCTCCAATACAATCTGGATCCTCTAACTTATGCCAGGACAGACTGGGCCCTGTCCCAGTCCAAACTGCATCCCCTGATTCCCTCCCAGTACAGAAGGGGCCTTGTCCCAATATGAAGAGAATCCCTTTAATTCCTCCCAGCAGAGAAAGAGCCTCTTCCTAATCCAAAGTGGATCCCAGCCCAGCTCCCAGTGCAGACTGCTCTGTGTACCAGTACAAAATGGATCGCTTTAACACTGCCCTGTACAGACTGGGCCTCATCTCAGTACAGACTGGATCCCCCAGTTTCCTCCCAGTACAGACTGGGCCCTCTCCACGTAGAAACGGGATCCTCTGAGCCAATCCCAGCAGAGTCTGGGCCTCGTCTCAGTACAAACAGACTGGGCCCTGTCCCAGTACAAACTTTATCCCTTTAGACCCTCCCAGGGTACTCTGGGCCACCCTCCCAGTCCACACTGGAGCCCCTGGCCCCTTCCCACTACAGTCTGGGCTCTGTCACAGTACAAACTGGGTTGCTTTAACCCCTGCCAGTACAAACTTGGCCCCTCCCACTACAAACTAGTCCTCTTTAACCCCTCCAAGTACAGGCTGAGCACGCTCCCAGTATAAACTGCATCCTCTCATCCCCTCCCAGTACGACTGGGCACTGTGCCATTTGAAACTGGATTCCATTAAACCCTTCCAGTACAGACTTGGTCCCCTCCCAGTAAAAACGGGCTCTGTTTAGAATCATGGAATGGTCTGGGTTGGAAGGGACCATTAAAGGCCATCTAGTGCAACCCCCCGGCCATGAGCAGGGACACCTTCAACTGGATGAGCTGTCTCCAAGCCCCGGCCAACCTGGCTGGAATGTTTCCAGGGATGGGGCATCTCCTGTCTCTCTGGGCAACCTGGGCCGGTGTCTCACCATCCTCATTGTTAAAAGGTTCTTTATATCGAGTGTAAATTTCCCCCCATTTAGTTTAAAGCCCTCACCCTCTGTCCTATCGCAACAGGCCCTGATAAAAACTCTGTCCCCAGCTCTCCTGTAGGCCCCCTTTAGGTACTGGAAGGCCACAATAAGGTCTCCCCAGAGCCCTCTCTTCTCCAGGCTGAACAACCCCAACTCTCTCAACCTTTCCTCACAGCAGAGGTGCTCCAGCCCTCGGAGCATCTTTGTGGCCTCCTCTGGACCCACTCAAACGGGTCCATGTCTGTCCTGTGCTGAGGGCTCCAGAGCTGGAGCAGCACTCCAGGTGGGGTCTCACCAAAGCAGAGCAGAGGGGCAGAATGCCCTCCCTCGACCTGTGGTGATGCTTCTTTTGATGCAGCCCAGGATACCGTTGGCTTTGTGATCTGCGAGCACACATTGCCAGCTCATGTCCAGCTTTTCATCCCCCAGTATACCCAAGTCCTTCTCGGCGGGGCTGCTCTCCATCCCTTCATCCCCCAGGCTGTATTGATATCAGGGATTGCCCTGACCCCGGTGCAGGACCCTTCACTTGGCCCTGTTGAACCTCATGCTGTTCATACGGGCCCACTTCTTGAGCCTGTCCCGGTCCCTCTGGATGACATCTTGTCCCTTGGGAGTGTCAACCGCACCACTCAGCGTGGTATCATCAGCATACTTGATGAAGGTGCACTCGATCCCACTGCCTTTGTCATTGATGAAGATATTGAACAGTACTGGTCCCAGTACAGACCGCTGAGGTTCACCACTTGTCACCAGTCTCCATCTGGACATGAGGCCGTTGACCACTACTGGATGGGACCATCAAACCAGTTCCTCATCCACCGAACAATCCACCCTTCAAATCCATGTCTCTCCAGTTTCACAGAATCACAGAGTGGTCAGGGTTGGAAGGGACTTCTGGAGATCATCTAGTCCAAGCCCCCTCCCAGAGCAGGGTCACCTACAGCAGTTGCACAGGACACGTCCAGGCGGGTTTGGAATGTCTCCAGAGTGGGAGACTCCCCCACCTCTCTGGGCAGCCTGTGCCAGTGCTCTGCCACCCTCAAAGGAAAGAAGTTCCTCCTCATGTTAAGATGGAACTTCCTATGTTCAAGTTAGCGCCTGTTATCTCTTGTCCTGTCACTGGGCACCACTGACAAAAGACTGTTCCCATCCCCCTGGCACCCTCCCTTTAAGTATTTATAAGCATAGATAGGGTCCCCCCTCAGTCTCCTTTTCTCCAGACTAAAAAGCCCCAAGTCCCTCAGCCTTTCCTCATAAGACAGATGTTCCAATCCCCTCATCATCTTTGTAGCCCTTTGCTGGACCCTCTCCAGCAGTTCCCTGTCCTTCTTGAACTGGGGAGCCCAGATCTGGACACAGTACTCCAGATGAGGCCTCACCAGGGCAGAGTAGAGGGGAGGATGACCTCCCTCGACCTGCTGGCCACACTCTGCTTGATGCACCCCAGCATGCCATTGGCCTTCTCGGCCACCAAGACACATTGCTGGCTCATGGGCATCCTGTTGTCCACTGGGACATGCTGCTGCATGTTCCCCCAAGATCTTCCTTTCTTCCAGCTGGACAAGCCCAGCTTTTTCAGCTTCTTCTCACAGCACAAGTGCTCCAACCATGACCACCTTGGTGGCCCTCCACTAAATGAGCTCCAGTTTACCAGTGTCTCTCAGGCATTGAAGGGGGTCAGAACCTGGGGGAGTGTTCTGGATCTGTTCTCAAATGTGTTGAGCCCAGGGCGGTAATCACTCCCACTGGCTGTGCTCCTGCTCATACCACCCAGGATGCTTTTGGCCTTTGCCGACGGCTCCATGTTTTGCCTAATGAAACCAAAGGACCACCAGAGCCTTTCCTGCAGTGCTGATACCAACCTAGGCAGTCCCTGCCCTCTGTCACTTCAGGCCCTTAGTCAAAGTCAGCAAAAGAACTTTAGATCTGTCCTTGTTGGATAACATGATGTTACTGTTGGCCTGTCCTTGTCTAGGTCCCTTGGGATGGCAACCCTGCCCTCTAATATAGTGTCTGCTCTCCTCAATGAGGTGTCATCTACAAATGCTATAAAAAAAGCATTTTCTCATCTCCTTTGGGTAATTAAAAGCCCTTGAAACATGGTGGAACCCGACTAGATACATCCCTCTGGGCAGAACACTATGCGTTCACCAAGTTCCTCCAAGCCCGAGTACTGATCTCAGTTATTACCCATCTACTTATCCACCCAATCAGACCATAATGTCCTAACTGGACACAAGAATACTGTGGGGAATGAGGCTGATAGCATAGTGTTTGGCGCAGAGTCTAGTTGGAGGCCTGTAAGTAGCAGTGCTCCCCAGGGGTCAGTACTGGCCAGTCTTGTTCAGCATTTTAATCAACGTCCTGGATGAGGGCACAGAGTGTACCCTCAGCAAGTTTGCTGACATCTGTTGGAAGGGTAACACAGCAGGGCATAGGCAGTCCAGGAGGTTCTTGGATTGTATTGCCAACGTCTTTCTCCCAGTGGTAGAGGAGCAAACAAGGAGAGGAGCTCTGCTGGACCTTGTCCTTACCAACAAGAAGGGCAGGTAGGCAGTCTCTCAAGCTCAAGGGCAGCCTGGGCTGCCATGACCATGAAATGGTCGAGTTTGAGATGCCCAAGGCAGCGAGGAAGGTGCGCAGCAAGCTGACCACCCTGGGCTTTAGCAGAGCTGACTGTGGCTCCTTGAAGAATCTGCTTGGTATAGTGCCATGGGATGAAGCGCTGGAGGGAAGAAGGGCCCAAGTAAGCCAGTTAATATTCAAGGCTCACCTTCTCCAAGCTCAAGAGTCATGCATCCCTACAAAGAAGAAGGCAGGCAGAAAAGCCAGGAGGCCTGCATGGATGAACAAGGAGCTCCTGGACATGCTCACAAGTGAAAAGGAGTCCTATAGGGTGTGGAAACAGGGGCGGGAAGCCTGGGAGGAATACAGAGAAATTGTTCAAGCAGCCCCGGATCAGTTTAGGCAAGCTAAAGCCCAGATTGAACTAAATCTGGCCAGGGGCATCAAGACAAACAAAAAATCCGTCTTTAAGTATGTCAGCGAGAAAAGAAAGACTAGGGAAGATGTGGGCCCTCTCCAGAAGGAAATGCAAGAACTGGTCACCCGGGACAGAGACAAAGCTGAGGTCCTCAGTGACTTTTTTGCCTCAGTCTTCTCTGGCAAAGACTGCAGCCGCACTGCCCATGATGCAGAGGGCAAAGGCAAGGAGCTGGAAAATGAAGAACTGCCCACTGTAGGCAAAGATCATGTATAAACCACCTGAGGAACCTGAAGGTGCACAAGTCCATGGGACCGGATGAGACACATCCGCGGGTCCTGAGGGAACTGGCAGACAAAGTTGCTAAGCCACTGTCCCTCATATTTGAGAAGTCGTGGCAGTCTGGTGAGGTTCCTGCTGACTGGCCAAGGGGAAACATAAGCCCTGTTTTCAAAAAGGGAAATAAGGAAGACCTGGGGGACTACAGGCCAGCCAGTCTTACCCCTGTGCCTGGCCCGATCATGGAGCGGATCCTCCTGGAAACTCTGCTGAGGCACATAGAAAATAAGGAGGTGATAGGTAGCATCCAGCATGGCTTCACCAAGGGCAAGTCATGCCTGACAAAATTTGATACCCTTCTATGAACAGGTTACATAGTCTATGTTACATGTCTATGTCCTTCGGCATGCCAGCCTTTCCTACCAGGGTAGTGTCTGCAAATCCTATGAAAAAGAACACTTGCATCTTCTCCAGGTCCTTAAAAACATGTTAAACAGGGCAGGTGGCAGGACAGACCCTCGCAGGAGCTTTCAAGCTAGATGCCTCAAGGCAGAATACCACGCATTGACCACAGACCTCTGAGCCCAATCAGCTGTCTGGTTAGTTACCCATCTCCTTATGCACCCATGCAAGCCATGACATCCTAATTCGGGCACAAGCATATTGTGGGGGAAGATGTTGAAAACTTTGCTGACTTCCAACTTAAAAACGAGCGCTTCTCTCCCTGCGCTGAGCAATTGTGTTCCTCCATCACCGAAAGTAGAGAACGGTGAGACACAAACTGCCCTGGGTAAATCCAGGGTTTCAGACACCCACAAATGGGTTCTGAGCGGACACACTCTGGGGCACAGCCTTGAGTTCCCCTGCTTATCCGTTGGCCATTTTTTTAAAAGAGCATGCAATATTTGGATGCTGCCAGTCATCAGGGAGTTCCCTCCCTCAACCTCCATGGCCTTTCAATGATTACGGAGTGTCATTGGACATGCTGGGACATTGGCTTACCCTGTCATCTCCCTCAGCTGCCACCCCTCCTGTCCCATAGACTGGTAAGGATTGTCTTAGTTAAGGTGACTTGGAAACAATCCACTGCTGGTGGAGTTCCTCCAGATTCCTGCCCCGAGTCACAGAGCCCTGGGAGACCTTGCTGGGGCAGACTGAGGCAAAGAGGATGTAGAGAATCTCCGATATAGCTCCACCCACTCTCTGAAACTCAGCAGTGGCCACACAGTGGCTTTGTTTCTCCTTGAACTCTTCCTGAAGGAGTAAACACTCATTCTGGTGCCCTTGAATTGCCTTTCAGGGTTAGATTGAATTATGATCTGGACTATAGCAGAGCTTGGAGGAGGCTGTCCTTGAAGACCAGATGGACTGAGCTCTGCCACCATGTCACAGCTCTGTCTGCCACAGGAACGGCTCCAGCTCGTCCTGTCTGTGCCCCTGGCTGAGATCATTGCTGCACGTTTGGGCTGAAGCCCCCCAGCTGTGGCACCAGGCAAGCGGTGACTTGCCATAAGGAATCCTGTTACCAAGAGTCCAAGACACCGTGTGTGCTACTGATGGGACAAGAAGAGGGGGTACTCATGGCCAGCTCTTCTTCTGCTGGGAGAAATACCACTGCTGGAAGTAAGTGTCTCTGCGCAGCTGAGGGAGGGAACATGAGAGATTGTATCAGCCTTTTTCACAGGCGGTTCCCCTGGAGCCCCAGGGACATCTCTGAGGGAGCCCAGAGGGGACAGAGAGAGTGCCACCATGGGCTGGTCCTCTGCTGCTGAGCTGGGCCGGGCTGCTGGGACAGAGGGAGCTCCTGGCAAGCGGGCAGCGCTGCAGAGAGACAGCTCTGCCCAGGAGCAGCTCCTCTGCACGGCACAGCAGGGCTGAGAGCAATGCCTACAGGCAGCGAGGGCAGAGCAGGGAGGCAGAGAGAGGTTAAGGGCAGTCTGGAGAGGGAGGATGCTGAGGGCTCACTGTGGGGGAGAAATCTTCATAGCCCTTGACATGGTAAGTCTCTGGGTTAGGGCAATTGCAGCTGCAGTTCCTGGAAAGATGTCCAAAAGCTGCTCCTCCCATGGCCTATGTGATCTTTCAGGAGGACGCCGACACTTCCTCTAGTGTAGAGGTAAAGAATGTGCTCCAGAGCAGGAATGCCCTGCAGTGCCTCCAGAGGGAGAGGGCACGATGGCTGCCTTCTCCTTAGGACCACTGCCATGTGTGAAGGTGGGTGTGCAGGCAGGGGTGGGCAGGGCTGTCCTTGCCAGCAGGGTCCCTGCACCCCAGGGGCTGTGTGCCGGGGCAGGGACTCTGCCGCCTGCCAGGGTCAGCCCTCCCCCTCCCACGGAGGTGCTGTGGGGAGAAGGTGTGTGTGGAAGGAGCAACTCCTTGCATGGCAGGGTCCTGGTGTTGCCGAGAGAGAACTGCGTGGGTCAGGTCACAGCTGAAGGGCAGTGGCAGAGGAAACTTTTCAAGAAGAACGTCAAGGCAGAAGCTTCCTGAAAGGGAAGGAGTTTGTGCTTTCAGTCTTCTGCCTTTTTTTTTTTTTTTTTTTTTTTTTTTGGGGGGGGGGGGGTGAGACGAGGAGATTTGTCTCCCCGTTCTTCAGAAGGCACAGAGCCTCCAAATCTTTTTCACTTCGAGGTGAATAAATCAGGGAGTAAGAAAAATCCATATGCTACAGCTTACAGAGAGCACCCAGCATCACCTTTCCAGCCTTATCAGCGTTGGTCAGATGTTCCTGTCAGAGCCTGCACCCACAGAAATGCTCCTGGGCAGTGTTCTGCTGCCAGGAGGTGTCTGCGGGACAGAGCTGAGCACACAGCATCTGTGATGGGTTCTGTGTGCACTGCCGGCGAGGAGATGCGCTGCCAGAGAAAGAGCTCCCAGCAGGGACAGCTCCAGGCAGCAGAGCCCTGGGCAGGGAAAGAGAGGGAGCAGCTCCCATGTGCCTTGGGAGGGTGATTCGGGCACCTTCCTGCCATCTCCTGTAATGAGGGCGCCTTCTACTGAAAATCCCCTGGTCTCCTCTTACGCTCAGCAGAGCTTCTGACATCAAGGCTGTGGGGTTTCTGGCTGAGGTGCCTCCTCAGCAGCCATACACAAAGGAGGAGAAACTCCTTAGTTCTATGGGTCTCTGTCTTCTCTCAGCAGGAGCATTTCTCCACCTTCCCCTCCTGTCCATGCTGCTCTTGTTCTTACATCCATACTCTCTAGTAAGAGGGGGTTCAGGTGTGGCTCACACGCCAACATTGCCACGCAGCTGTGTCCGTGGGACCAAAGTCCTTCACACCAGCCAAACCTGTGGGGCTGTGGAAAATGCAGTGTGGAGCTGGGGGGTGAGCTGGCTCTGCTGAGATCACTGCACTTTGAGCACTTGTGGGAGTTTCCCTGGCATTCTCCTGCTGGAAAATGCTGACCAGCTTGTCTTCATGACACAGGGATTACCGATGAGGCAAACGGTGACTTTCAGAAGCTGCCCCACCTTTCCCAGATGCCCACTGCTGTCGAGCAGGGGTGACTGCTCCGGAGCCCATGGGCAGAAACCTCCTCCTCATGCCGTGTTTGGCCAGAACAAAGCAGAGCTCAAAACTTGGGGAAATCAAAAGGTCCTAAAAGGAAGGAGGAAGGCAATGTGTGTTTGGGAAGGACAGAGGAGAATGGGACACAGGGAATGTGAAGAGACTTGCTCAGCGCAGCCCTAACTTGTGAGTGTGCTTTCCTCCTTTGGCAGACCCTCATGAACAAAGGGATCAGATGTCCAACAGCAGCTCCATCACCCACTTCCTCCTCCTGGCATTGGCAGACACACGGGAGCTGCAGCTCTTGACCTTCTGGCTCTTCCTGGGCATCTACCTGGCTGCCCTCCTGGGAAACGGCCTCATCATCACCGCCATTGCCTGCGACCACCGCCTCCACACCCCCATGTACTTCTTCCTCTTCAGCCTCTCCCTCTTTGACCTGGGCTCCATCTCCACCACTCTCCCCAAAGCCATGGCCAATTCCCTCTGGAACATCAGGGCCATCTCCTACTTGGGATGTGCTGCTCAAGTCTTTCTGTTTGTCTTTTTCATTTCAGCAGAGTTTTCTCTTCTCACCGTCATGGCCTATGACCGCTACGTTGCCATCTGCCATCCCCTACACTACGGGACCCTCGTGGGCAGCAGAGCTTGTGTCCGCATGGCAGCAGCTGCCTGGGGCATTGGGTTACTCAATTCTCTCCTGCACACAGCCAATACATTTTCACTCCCCCTCTGCCAGGGCAATGCCCTGCACCAGGTCTTCTGTGAAATCCCCCACATCCTCAGGCTCTCCTGCACAGATGCTTACCTCAGGGAAGTTGGGCTTCTTGTTGTTAGCGCCTGTTTGGCCTTTGGGTGTTTTGTTTTCATTTTGGTCTCCTATGTGCAGATCTTGAGGGCTGTGTTGAGGATCCCCTCGGAGCAGGGACGGCACAAAGCCTTTTCCACGTGCCTCCCTCACCTGGCCGTGGTCTCCCTCGTTATCAGTACTGCCATGTTTGCTAACCTGAAGCCCCCCTCCATCTCCTCCAAATCCCTGAATCTGTTGGTGTCATTCCTGTACTCAGTGGTGCCTCCAGCAGTGAACCCTCTCATCTACAGCATGAGGAACCAGGAGCTCAATGATGCTCTAAGGAAATGGATGACTGGTTTCTTCTCAGAAGCAGCAATGAACTGCCCATCTTGTTCTGCACAGCACTCATAATGTAACTCATTACAGGCCCAGACTCTCTTTGGTAGAGTTTTTCCTTTTGTGTCTTTGGTGTTTGGATTTCATGGTTGTATGAATGCTGTCAACAAAAGACCAGAGCCATCCTTTATCCTTTTTCTATGTCAGCATCTGCCTGTATTGTGTTAGGCAGAGACTTTCTGTAAATAAGGAGCTGCTCTCTCTGTGTGTTTAAACAAAATAAAGGGCCCTGCACTGACTTGTTTGTCTGAGATCCATTCTCCAAGATGTTCTCTATAGCTGCAGGGGCCTCATCTGTGTGCTGAGGTGGAGGGGGCAGGAGCCATCTGAGCTGGGTCTGCCTCCCAGCCTGACCAGCATGGCCCTGGGCACCACAGCCCCCGGCTCTGCAGAGCCGCACCACCAGCTCGGGGGCTGTGGGACGCCTGGGGAGGGGGTGCAGGAACGGCTGGCCAGGCCAGCACGGATGAGCTCTCTCGGGAAAAGGCTCTGAGGGCAGATGGGCTGTGGCGGGAGAAGAGCAGGGCACCGAGTGTGTGCAAGGCAGCCATGGCAAGAGGAACCCTTTGCTGCGGTGGGGCAGCTCGGGGCAGGCTGCCTGTCCCTGGGGCCAAAGGACCTTCCTGAGGGTGCCCTGGGCCAATTCTCTCATGCCATCCTGGGAGGATATTTGGCAGCTGGGGCTGCAAGCTGCCTGGGGTGGAGGTCTCCTCAGCATGCCGGCTGGGTGGACAGTCTCACTGGCCTGCACATCCTGCTGTGGGACCAGTCTCAATGGGGCTGCTCTGCTGGTCTGTGCTGGGGAGAGGGCAGGAGATAGCCAGGTTCAGGGAGTGTCTGGGCTGGTGGGGATGGGAAGTGCCCCAGAGAGGAAAACCCCAGGGAAGAGCTGAAGTGTGGGAGTGTGCAGGGTGGGGACACACAGCAGTGTCCTGGCACAGCCGGGCTCCTGCGAGAGACATGATGGACCAGACGAGCAGGGTCTGGGCTGTGCCTGTGCCCACTGGACACCCCGGCGAGGTTGCCCCAGCGCCATCATCACAGAATCCCAGTATCACAGAAACTCCTATATTGGAGAGGACCTGTAAGATCACATAGTCCAATCATTAAAACCTGTCAAACCTGATCTCCTTCTATGACAAGGTGACCCACTTAGTGGTGGAGGGAAAAGCTGTGGATGTTATCTACCTGGATTTTTGCAAGGCTTTTGACACCGTTTCCCATAGCATTCTCCTGGAGAAACTGGCTGCTCATGGCCTGGATAGGTGTACTCTTCGCTGGGTAAAAAACTGGCTGGATGGCCGTGTCCAGAGAGTGGTGGTAAATGGAATTAAATCCAGTTGCTGTCCAGTGACAAGTGGTGTCCCCCAGGGATCGGTGCTGGGGCCCGTTCTCTTTAATATCTTTATCAATGATCTGGATGAGGGGATCGAGTGCACCCTCAGTAAGTTCGCAGACGACACTAAACTGGGGGGGCGTGTTGATCTGCTTGAGGGTAGATTGGCTCTGCAGAGGGATCTGGACAGGCTGGACAGATGGGCTGAGGCCAATGGTATGAGGTTCAACAAGGCCAAGTGTCGGGTCCTGCACTTGGGTCACAACAGCCCCATGCAGCGCTACAGACTGGGGGCGGAGTGGCTCGAAAGCTGCCTGGCAGAAAAGGACCTGAGGGTGTTGGTGGACAGCCGGCTGAGCATGAGCCAGCAGTGTGCCCAGGCAGCCAAGAAGGCCAACACCATCCTGGCCTGCATCAGGAATAGTGTGGTGAGCCGGACTAGGGAAGTCATCATCCCCCTGTACTCGGCACTGGTGAGGCCTCACCTCGAGTACTGTGTTCAGTTTTGGGCCCCTCACTACAAGAAGGACATTGAGGTGTTGGAGCGTGTCCAGAGAAGGGCTACAAAGCTGGTGAAGGGTCTGGAGGACAAACCTTATGAGGAACGACAGAGGGATCTGGGGTTGTTTGGCCTGGAGAAGAGGAGGCTGAGGGGAGACCTTATCACCCTCTACAACTACCTGAAAGGAGGTTTTAGAGAGATGGGAGCTGACCTCTTCTCCCCGGTGACAAGTGATAGGACAAGAGGAAATGGGTTCAAGTTATGTCAGAGCAGGTTTAGATTGGATATTAGGAAGCATTTTTTCACTGAAAGGGTTATTAAACATTGGAATAAGCTGCCCAGAGAGGTGGTGCATTCACCATCCCTGGAGGTGTTTAAGAAAAGGGTAGATGAGGTGCTTAGGGACATGGTTTAGAAGTGGTGGTGTTTTTATCAGGGTAGGTTAACGTTTGGACTTGATGATCTTAAAGGTCCCTTCCAACCTCACTAATTCTATGATTCTATGATTCTATGATTACCCTAACACAGACAAGCCCATCACTAAACCATGTCCCTCAGCACTATAACTACACAACCCTTAAACACCTCCAGGGATGAGGACTCCACCACCGCCCTGAGTAACGCATTCCAATGCCTGATGACCCTTTCAATGAAGAAATTATTCCTAATATCCAGTTGAAACTTCCCTTGGTGCAAATTGAACCATTTCCTCTTGTTCTAACACCGGTTACCTGACAGAACAGGTGGACCCCCACCTCTCTGCAACCTCCTTTCAGATATGTTTAGAGAACGATAAGGTCTCCCCTCTGCCTCCTTTTCTCCAGGCGAAACAACCCCACTTCCCTCAGCCGCTCCTCATAAGACATGTGCTCCAGACCCCTCACCGGTTTCGATGCCCTTCTCCGGACACGCTCCAGTGCCTCAATGTCCTTCTTGTGGTGAGGGCCCAAAAACTGAACACAGCACTCCAGATGCGCCCTCCCCAGTGCCCAGTACAGGGGGAAAATCAGGACTACACTAGTCCTGATACAGGCCAGGATGATGGTGGCCGCCTTGGCCACCTGGTCACACTGCTGGCTCACGTTCAGCTACTGTCAACCAACAGAGGTCCCTCTCTGCTGAGCAGCTTTCCAGACACTCCTTCCCAAGCCTGTAGCATTGGCGGGGGTTGTTGTGGCCAAAGTGTGAGACGCAGCACTTGGCCTCATTGAAACTCCTACAGTCTGCCTTGGCCCATGGGTCCAGTCTGTCCGAATCCCTCTGCAGACCCTCCCTACCCTCAGGCAGATCAACACTCCCCCCAGCTTGGTGTCATCCGCAAACTGACTGAGGGAGCACTCCATCCCCTCATCCCGATCATTGATAAAGAGGTTAAACAGGACTGGCCCCAGCACTGAGCCCTGGGGGACACCACTCCTGACCGCCCGCCAACTGCAATTAACTCCATTCACCACCACTCTCTGGGCACGGCCTTCCAGACAGCTTTTTACGCCGCAAAGCGTGTGCCCATCCGAGCCATGAGCAGCCAGTTTCTCCAGGAGAATGCTGTGGGAAAGGGTGTCAAAGGCTTTACTAAAGTCCAGATAGACAACATCCACAGTTTTTCCCTCATCCACTGAGCGGGTGACCACGTTGTAGAAGGAGATCAGGTTAGTCAAGCAGGACCTGCCTTTCATAAATGCCTTTGATAATGTGGCACTGAGTTCCACCTGTCTGTATCAGATTTTATCCCACAGTGAGGGTCTGCAAAACTAGAAAGGGCTACTGCGAATGTGTCAAGAGAATTAGAAAAAGCCATTAATGAGGGCAGGCAGTATGACAGCCTTAGAGGAAGAAATCAAATTATTATCAAAAATGGTAATATAGAATGGCTTAGCTCTAGAGCACCTTTTAGAAGTACAGGACAGAGCAGGTGCGTTCTTGAATAAGAGCTGCTGGGGTTTTTATGTCAGTCAAGACCAGAAAAACAAAACTGAGAGAAACAAGAGAAAGACTCATTTAAAAATATTACACAAAATAGGGCAGGGTTCTCCCCTAAATCTCTTTGGGTGGCTAACCTCTTGGCTCCCAGACTTAGGAACAGGACTGTGAACTGAAAGGATTTAGGTTGTTGTATTCACTCTCTTGTTTTGCTTTCTAATTAGATGGGTGTGTATTACCTTATGAACTTGACTTACGACTTAAATAATGAAGAGTATAGTGTGACCCTGACGGTGAAAGGAAAAGGAGGGACTGTTAGGAAAATCTCATTCCCGAACTATTGTAACAATTACATTTTAGAGTATGAAATTGTATGAACTTTCTTATGATATACAGCATTTCTATTGCGTACTGCATAGCCATGGTTCAGTCAGCATGACTACAGGACCCAGCTCATTGTCGGGAGGAGAAGACAGCCCCCAGCCTGAAGAAGAAAGGATACTCCAGCACTGCGCGGATGACGCCAGCCTCCCAGCCCCTCTGACACCCCTGTGAAACCCTCACCTCATCTGGCATCAGAGATAAGGAACTGCAGCAAGACCGACTCCAGGGACGTCTCCATTAGGAGAGCAGCAGGTGGATGATGATGCCACAGCATGAGAGTTGCTTTGCCAAACAGCAGCCTGTGTGTGCGTGTTACGTAGCCATCACTCAAATTGTGTTGTACCTGAATGCTCTAAAGGTATAAGAACGATGTGTGAAACTGCATTTGGGGTGTCCCAATTTGACTGGGACCACTCGTGCTCATGAACAGAGAATCACTCGTGTAATTCCATACTTTGTGTCCCAGTCTCTCTCCTGGGTCAGCATGGGCAGTTGTAAAGTTTTCATGATGTTATCCTCGAAGGTCGAGAATTGTCCCCAGAGGTGGCCCCGAAGGCACTTGACTGCCTTTATGGTGCTGTCCTCCCAGGCAATGATCGTTCAGGAAGGACTCTGACTGAAACCATGACTCGAATAGGACTGCCTCAAGAACATGAGAGCGATGTGCCATCCTCCCCTATGCAAGATGGTCCCCCTTTCGAGCCCAGTCGAAAGGAACGGGTGGTTTGCAAACTCTTTTGGGCAAGGATTTCTGATGCTTGTGCAATGCCTCACACAACTGTGGCCTGGGCACTCATAGACAACACATACCTGATCATTTCCATAGTGTCAGTGTCAGTGTGTGTGCCTTCGGAAACCATGCACGTGCTAACAAGCAATGGGATTTGGGTGAGTGGTGTGTATGTACAGTGAATATGAAGTGCAAATTTATACCCTTGTGAAGGCAGGATTTCAAAAGTTTCAAGCAAAGTCCTTACTGTCAAAAATGCTGAGTTTATTTTTTCTAAGCTAAGAATAACCTAGACTTTCTTTCTTTTAAATAAATGCCCTTTGTCCCCCATTCCACTCTTCCTTGCCCAGCAAGACTGCAACCTGCTGCCTCCTGTACTGCGGGCCCTGAGCCATCCATTGCAGAACGGCCTTGAACGTGGCCTCTTCTTTCCCACAGAGCTGCTCCTTCTGCAGGACGCGCTGGAGCTCGTTGACGGAGAGCTCCAGAAACTCTCTTGACACGCTGGTCACCCCCTCCAAGTGATGGAGGATGAAAGCATGGGCTTCTTCTCGCAGGTCAATAATAAAGTCAATAATAAAGGCAGTAGTAATACTCGGTGAATCTCCAGATGCCGACGCAGTTCTCCAAGCACAGCTGGGACTTTAAGAACTCGCAGCACAGTCTGACGATGCCCATGACGTTGAACTGGTCGGCCACTATGAGCAAACGTTCAATGTTGTCGGTCGTGACCGGTACTGTGCCGGTGTAGGCGTACTCGATAATGAGCCGCATCATTTCAGGTGAAGTGCCGGGGATTTTATAGACATCGTTCCCGGCATTGCTCCTGTGGGTGGAAAACAAAGCCCTTTTCAGGGCTTTTTTCAAAGCAAAGCAGTGCTGGGGGAAAAGCATCTTTCTGCATTAAACCCGGACCCCGTTATCCCGTGTGCCTCCTTCCCGGGGCACCAATTTGGTCACGAGCAGTAGCCACGTTGGGAGGACGTGGGGTTTATTAATTCATATGTTACGAGCCGGTTGTTTTAACAAGGAGTCACCGCCTCCGGCTGTGCACAGAGAGCCACAGGGCCAGTGCCCTCCTTGCTTCAACAAGACCACCAGAGAATGGCGCTGTGTGGGGAAGGAACACCTCCCGCCCCACGGCAGACAAGCCCGGCTGGCCACACTCCAGCCCTGCACCGCATCTGGGGGTTCGTCAGGCACCGCTTCCAGTGCTGCTGTGATATTTTGGGTTGGGGATGAATTCCAGTGTCCAAGGAGGCACCAGGACTATGGGGAAGTGCTGGAAAAGAGGTTCAGTGCCAAGGGAAGCGCTGGAGAGACACTAAGGCAGCGTGACACAGCCTGGGAAATGCTGTGTGTCCCCATCCCCTCTTGTTCCAAGCACTGACCTGAACTATTGACTGTAGCTACAGAGGATGTTCTTGTGAGCACTAAACTCAGTGCCACCCATCACAGAGTCTCTCCTCCAGGAAAAGCTCACTAATGATGGTGCAAAGCACAGCACTCCTGTTCCTCTCCCTGGGTGATGATGAGTGTCGCTGGGAGCCAAGCTATCGCCCACGTCACAGCCTGTGGCAGTGGAAAGTGCTTCTCCTGGAGGTGCTACAGCGCTTTGTCCGTGCCCTCCCTCCAATATCGTCTCCGAACCCCTGCCTGTCTGGTGGCTCTGGAATGTGCCCCAAAGTGAAATCACAGGCGCAGGGGTGACCCGGGACCGGCTGTGAACCCCTTTGCAGCTGGTGCTTTACCTCTATATTGATTCATGGGTGGTGGCAAATGCTCTGTGGGGGTGGTTACAGCAGTGGGAGCAGAGCAACTGGCAGTGCAGAGGTAGACCCATCTGGGCTGCTGAACTGTGGCAAGACATTGCTGCCCGGATAGAGAATCTGGTTGTGAAAGTACATCATGTAGATGACCACGTACCCAAGGGTCAGGCCACTGAGGAACATCAAAACAACCAGCAGGTGGATCAGGCTGCTAAGGTTGAAGTGGCTCAGGTGGACATGGACTGGCAACGTAAGGGTGAACTATTCATAGCTTGGTGGGCCCATGACGCCTCAAGCCATCAAGGAAGAGATGCGACATATAGATGGGCTTGTGACCAGGGGGTGGACTTGATCACGTTCACTATTGCACAGGTTATCCACGAATGTGAAAGGTGTGCTGCATTTAAGCAAGCCAAGCGGTTAAATCTTCTTTGATATGGAGGACGTTGGCTGAAATATCAATACGGGGAGGCCTGGCAGATTGGTTCTATCACACTCCCTCAAACCCGCCAAGGCAAGCACCACATGCTCACAACGGTGGAAGCAAACACCTGACGGCTGGAAACACACCCTGTGACCCATGCCACCACCCTGAACAACTATCGTGGGCCTTGAACAGCAAGTCTGATGGCGACATGGCACCCCAGAGAGAATTGAGTCAGACATTGGGACTCATTTCCAAACAGCCTCATAGACACCTGGGCCAAAGAGCATGGCATTGGGTGGGTGTATCACATCCCCTATCACGCACCAGCCTCCGGGAAAATCAAACGATCCAACGGACTGCTATAAACTACACTGAGAGCCATGGGTGGTGGGACCTTCAAAAGTCGGGATACACATTTAGCAAAGGCCACCTGGTTAGGTAACATTTGAGGATCTGAATATGTTCGGGAAGAGAGTCTGGGTTATTCCTGACACAAGCAAAGGCAAAACTATCTGTGGGATTGCTTTATTTTAAGGCCCTGAGTGCTCTTGGTGGGTGATGCTGGAGGATGGGGATGATCGATTTGTTCCTCAAGGGGATTTGATTTTGGTGAGAATGGCCAATGAATAAAATGATATGATATTTATTGCTAAATTACCACTATATGTCATCACTGATACGGTTGCTATATGCTCTATCTATGGCATTGCAGTGAAAGTGACCTAAATTAATGAAGAATGAACTTTGATGAAACTGAGCAAAGTGCAGAAGTGATGGAACCAGAAGTGGCTGCAGCAACTGGCACTTGGGAATTGTCTTGAGATCGACATCTTCAACCCACAGATGATGGGCATGGGCCATGCCGCCTACACCAGCTGCGAGCTCCAGATGCAGCACGCAACAATTCAACACCACACACCACGTCTCCTGCCGGGAAAGACAGTTACAACAGATGGAGCCCAAAGGCATGGACTAAATGAACTCAAGGGACATTTCAGTGGGATGGGCCATGGACTAAGGGAATGATATCTGTGTGCATATATACATATATCAAAGACAGGAAAATGGTGGTGATTTATGGAAAAGTGTAAGACCTGGGCATGAGGTAGATGGTATAGAATAAGGGGCGGACGCTGTCCTGGTTTTGCCTGGGATAGAGTTAATATTCTTTCTGGTAGCTGCCGTGTTTTTGATTGACTATGAGAATAACATTGTTAACTCATATTGTTTTAGTTGTTGCTGAGTGATGCTTATATTAAGTCACGGACATTTTCAACTTCCCGTAGAAGGTGGGGGGGCACAGACAAGACAAGCTGGCCAAAGGAATGTTCCATCCCATAGACGTCATGCTCAGTATATAAATGGGAGTTGGCTTGGGGGAAGGAATCGGTGATCACTTCTCCAGACAGGCGGGGCAAATGATCATTGGGTTTGACAGTAATATATTTTGCATCACTTTATTCTATATATACTTATTATTATTGTTGTTGTTGTTACTGCTACTGCTACTGCTTTTATTTTCTGTTACTGTTCTATTAAAAAATATTTATCTCCGCCAATGTTTTGTTTTTCCCTGTTTTTCCCTTTTCTTGCTATTCTACCTGAGACATCCTGTTTCATATAAGAGCTGTTACCTGACCGGCCACATCTGACTCAGTGTTGTGCAAGGGTCAGACCCAGTAGGATCAAGCCCCAACACAAGTAGTATAAACCCAGAAAAATATCAATCAGCAGGGTTATGACAAGAGAAAAATTAGGCTCATGATCTAAGATAAGCCCTGGGCAATGTGCAGCGAAGGGGTGGCAGGTTATTGTCGGTGAAACAGCGTCCATTGGGCCTGTTTCCGCACGGCAGCCTTGAGCTCCTGGTTCCTCATGCTGTAGATGAGGGGGTTCACTGCTGGAGGCACCACCGAGTACAACACTGCCACCACCAGGTCCAGAGATGGGGAGGAGATGGAAGGGGGCTTCAGGTGGGCAAACATGGCAGTGCTGATAAAGAGGGAGACCACAGCCAGGTGAGGGAGGCACGTGGAAAAGGCTTTGTGCCGTCCCTGCTCCGAGGGGATCCTCAGCACTGCCCTCAAGATCTGCACATAGGACAGTATAATGAAAACAAAACACCCAAAGACTAAACAGGCACTAACCACAATCAGCCCAACTTCCCTGAGGTAGGAGTGTGAGCAGGAGAGCTTGAGGATGTGGGGGATTTCACAGAAGAACTGGTGCAGGGCATTGCCCTGGCAGAGGGGCAGTGAAAATGTATTGGCCGTGTGCAGGAGAGAATTGAGAAACCCACTGCCCCAGACAGCTGCTGCCATGCGGACACAAGCTCTGCTGCCCAGGAGGGTCCCGTAGTGCAGGGGATGGCAGATGGCAACGTAGCGGTCATAGGCCATGACGGTGAGGAGAGAACACTCTGTTGACATAAAAAAGAGTACAAAAAAGAGCTGGACAGCACAGCCAAAGTAAGAGATATCCAGGGTGTTCCAGAGGGAATTGGCCATGGCTTTGGCGAGAGTGGTGGAGATGCAGCCCAGGTCTATGAGGGAGAGGTTGAGGAGGAAGAAGTACATGGGGGTGTGGAGGCGGTGGTCGCAGGAGATGGCGGTGACGATGAGGCCGTTTCCCAGGAGGGCAGCCAGGTAGGTGCCCAGGAAGAGCCCGAAGGTCACGAGCTGCAGCTCTCGTGTTTCTGCAAACTCCATGAGGAGGAACTGTGTGATGGAACTGCCATTGGACATTTGCTGTGTCTGGGCAGGGGGACCTGTCCAAGGAGGAAAAGGCAGTGACAAACTGGGAGAGACTTCTCTGAGGAAATCCCAATGCCATTCCTCACAGAAATCCCCCTCCCACAGCTGAATGAGGAATGATCCAGCTCATTCCCAACCCCACAAACTCAAAGACACCCTCCCTTATCAGGCAAAATACTGCTTCGACACCTACTTTCCATGAGGACACGTCTGGGGCAGGACTCCCAGAGTCAGAGGCAGAAGAGAAGCTGACCCGCACCCCCTCCCCAGCTCCTGAGATGCAGAGTTCAACAGAGGGGTGGGGAAACGAGGAGAAATGCGTCTGTGCTCTGAAAAAAGGAAGCGAGGAGAGGGAGTCAGACAGGTGTGCAGAGAAGCCTTCTCCTCAGTGACAGTGTCTCCAGACAGAGACACTGAAGGGCACTTGCTTTTATGTTGTGCATCACTTGTAGGACACACTCACTTCTCCTGGACTGGAGGTGCAGCTGCTGAGAAGGCATATCGGGCCATGGACCCTGTGGCTGTGGGGTCGGCGGGAGAGGAGAGCAGAGGCTTGCTTCGGAGGTGAGGGTATGGCGGGAGGTGCTGGGATTCCCCCTGGCCGGGCATGTCTGGCAGCAGCTCCCTCTGTCCCTGCCTGTGTCTGGGCTGCCAGGAGCTGCCCCTGCCTGGAGCTGCTTCTCTGCCCCCGGGTCTCCTCCCTGCCAGTGCCCCAGAGCCCATCCCACCTGCTGTGTGCTCAGCTCTGACCTGCAGACCCCTCCTGGCAGCACAGCGCTGCCGGGGGCATCTCTGGGTGTGCGGGGGCTCAGGAGGGGTTCAGGGAAGTGCTATTGAGAATGAGGGTCTCTGTGCCTTCTCCACAAAGGAGAAATCCATTCCCACCTCCCACTGCCCACCCAGCAGAAAAGAGGAGAAATCCCACAGCACAGACTTGTTCTCTTTCAGGGGAAAAGTCCTCGATGTCCTTCTTCAAAAGGACTCTGTGCAAATGTCCTGGGGGTGATGTGGATCTGGAGCAGCCCTGACCCACACAGGTCCATCTCAGCAACAGAAGGCATCTGCCTTGCTGGCAGTCACTCCTTCCACCCACTGCTTCTCCCCACAGAAGCTCCGTGGGAGCTCCCCGGACAGGCGCAGAGCTGACCCTGGCAGGCGGCAGAGTCCCTGCCCCGGCACACAGCCCTGGGGTGCAGGGACCCTGCTGGCAAGGACAGCCCTGCCCACCCCTGCCTGCACACCCCTACGCACACCTCCACAACCATCCCCAGCAGAAGGCAGCCCTCAGGCCCTGTCCCTCTCACCGGGCAGCAGGGAAGCCCTGCTCTGGAGCACATCCTCCTCCTCTACAGCACTGAAACTGAGAGAGTCCTCCTGACAGAGCCCAGCAGCTCTCAGATGGACCAGCTTGAGGAGATCCCTCCAGGAACTGGAGCTGCATTGCCCGGCACCCTGAGACTTACCACACAGAGGGCGGTGAAGATTTCTGCCCCAGTGAGCTCTCAGCACCCCCCACTCCCAACTGCCTTTAAGCTCTCTCTGCCTCGCAGGTCTCCTCTCGCTGCCTGCAGGCAGTGCCCCCAGCCCTGCTCCTGGGCAGAGCTGTCTCTCTGCAGCGCTGCCCGCTTGCCAGGAGCTCCCTCCGGCCCAGCAGCCCGGCCCAGCTCAGCAGCAGAGGACCAGCCCACGGTGGCACTCTCTCTGTCCCCTCTGGCTCTCTGGAGGTGTCCCTGGGGCTCCAGGGGAACCTACTGGTAAACAGCCTGAAGGAGTCCCTCGTGTTCCCACCCTTAGATGTGGAGAGAGACTTATTTCTAGCTGTTGCAAATTTAAGTCTAAGAGTAACTGTTTTGGTTTAGTATTAGACATGACAGCAGGATAATGCCAGGGAGCAATCTCCTTTTCTTCTTTGGAGGGAAGGGATTCAGCTGAGTCAATGGAGGCTTCTCAGCCTGGGTTTGTAGTCCCTGGGGCTACAAGAGCTCCATCCCATGCCCACCACAAACCCCCAGCAGGTTGCATTCCTCTGGCCT
The DNA here is from genome assembly GCF_965231255.1 of Vanellus vanellus. NCBI lineage: Eukaryota > Metazoa > Chordata > Aves > Charadriiformes > Charadriidae > Vanellus > Vanellus vanellus. Next base: position 44,130 of record NW_028127759.1, read on the forward strand.
CACTTCACATGGGCACAAGAGCAGCTCCTGCATGAGAGCTCCTGGTCTCAGCTCACTTGTGAATGAGTGGAGAGGGAGGGCAGGAGGAAGATGTTCAGACACAGACACCTGGGGACATCTGTGGTGCCAGAGGTGACCAAGAGGCATGTTGGGAACTGCAAGCTCTATTGGAGCAGTTCAGAGAGACAGGGCAGCATCTGGGGGCATCTTGGTGGAGGCTGGAGGGAAATCCCTTTGGCCAACTTCAATGACAGAAGGTGTCCACGTGGAGGACATGTGCCCCTGTAACTCTTCCTTCTGCCCAGGGCAGCCCATAGAGGGATTCAGCTGACCAAATGGAGTCGTGCGGCATAGGCAGAGTTAAGTCTCTCTCTTCTCCCTCAGTTGTCTTTTCCACATGTCCCTGGAGTAGAATGGCAGGTGTCTCACGTGCATCCCTTCATTGCCTGACCTAATTCAGGGCAGCTGAACCTCAATTTAGTTTACAAATTCAGGGCTGTAGTGGTAGGGGAAGTGCCGGGGCTCTCCAGCACAACTGCATGTGCCTGACAGGGACAGCTCAGGTCCTGTACAGGAACCCCATCCCCATCCAGCCTGGCTGTGTGACAGCCATCACCCAGAGCATCTCAGACAGAGTGGGTGCCTTTGGGCCACTGACTGAGTCCCACCCCTGCACTGGCGCAAGCTCTGTCCCTTCTCTCTCCAATAGATACTGGGCAACACCTGAACAGCAAGCACATCACACCAGGGTCTCCTCTCATGCTCCTTCACTCTCAAACTATGCTGGTTCTTCTCTCCTGAATTGTTTAGCCATCCCCTTGATGATAGAATCATGGATCAGGCCAATGATTTTCACAGTGGGCCTGAATCACAGCATGTTCACACCAAGGACATTTTCAACACCATCTTGTTCTTCCTCACACCAGCTTCATCTCCACCACAGAGTTTGCTCCCTTTGTGTGCACCTCAGTTCCTCTTCACACTGCCCTTTGCCATCCACTCTACCAGGTCTCTGCTCTGAAGCAAAACCTTTGCACAGCTGAGGTCTGGGGGCCTTGGAAGCAGGTCTTGTGAGTCTGCTCTCAGCCCAAGTGTGCCACAGCTGAGGTGCTGCAGCCCAGCCATGCCCCAAGGTCTTCAGCCTGGGCACAGAGAGGAGGGGCTGGAGCTGTGTGTGCCATCTCTTCATTCCACTTGGAGGGAAGAAGAGCTGAGGGGTGTTTGGACATCTCCCATGACTGGGCTGCTGTGATGGGTGGGTGCAGGATGATCAGGAGGCCAGAAATTTTGAGAGAGGCTTGCACTCAGGGTTAAGAACCCGCTTAGATTTGTGGAGCTCCTCTAGGTGATAAATAAACTGGGTGAACCAGTAAGGGTCAGAAAAGAGACTGGTAAGGGTTACATTGTGGTGGGAGACAACAAACCTATTTACATCACCCTGTCAACTTTAATTGCCCTGGCATTCACTGGAAGGGGACCACAACTGCATGCAAACTGTCCTGGAGGCTTCTCGAGAATATTGGTCAAGACACAGCTGAGGACCCCAGTCTTCATAGCACAGCTGCCAGATCGGCCAACAATGGTAATGCTCATCTGCATCTGTTAATTTCAAAGAAGGTAGAGCTGGACATGAACGTCAAAAGAATGTCAGCTTTGGCTATCATGTCCATGAAATAGTGGGGCCTGTCCCCCCAGAGGGAAGGAGAATAGAAGAGTGTAGATGCTAGACCTCAGACGAGCAGTCTTTGGCCTCGTCTTGTGACTTTTAGTCGGGGAGCCCATGTGAGCAGCACAGAAGGGCAGCAGAGCTCAGTATACCTCATCTGCAAGGACAGCATGTGTCGAGTATGAGAGTGTAGTCATACCAATAGTCAGAAAAAAACAAGCCCAGCTGTCAGGAGAGGAGCTTGGGGAAACAGAAAATTCATGGGGAAGCTCTATAAAGAAAATGAAGCATGCGAGATGAGGAGGCATGTGTTAAAACAAAGGAAGAATTCAGAAATACGGTTGGTTTTAGAAAAGCCGCAGGTCCTCTAGAGCTGACACTTGCACGGAAGTTCAAGGGCATAAGGATGAGCTGTTACTACTCCATGAACTTTGAAAGAAGAATTGAACATCGTGTGTGACCACTGCTGAATTCGGTAAGAGCATGTGTAGATCCAAGTTTTTCTGTGTTCTCTTCTCTCCTCCTTCTTCACCAGCAAGGCCTCCCAGTTCCATGCGCCTAAGAGGCAAAACCCCATGCAAAACCCAGCTGTGGATGGAGATCAAGTCTGGGGATACTTAGCTAAGGTCAACCCTTAGTAGTCCATTGGACCAGATGGGATGAATCTAAAGATGTTGGGAGAGCAGCCCAATGTCACAAGAGGGCTGCTGTGATACATTTTGGAAGGTCATCATGACTGAAGAATCCACATGCATTGTCGGGAAGTCACAGGCATTGGCAAAGCCTCAGAAAACCCCAGTGCTGGCAGGAAGGAAGCAGGCACAGGAGTAGGAGCTGTGGTGGGGACGGCCAAGGGCCTTGGTGGGGCTTTGACACCCCAACAGAACTGAGAGCCTTGTCTGCTCAGCTATGGCTTCTGTCTCTTACACTGTGCGCCATGAGAGGACACCAGATTCTGACAGCTCCAGTGCATTTTTTCTCCTCACCTGCCCTCCACAGAGTCTGGGACGTGCGCTACTGCTGATCTGCACCTGGTGTTACACATTCCCACATTGCATTGCCCCCAGGAAGTGACCAGAGTATTTTAACAGGCCAAGGATACCCCTTCCCAGGGGCTGGGGCTCTGGGCTTGACCATTCTCCTTGGTGAAGCACATCAAGGGTTTTCACAGGGGTCTTCACATTTAAATTTCCTCCTGTACCAAGTGCCTCCAGGGTGCTGCCACTTGGTGCCTCCATGGGTGCTGCGCTGGATCCAGTCTGTGAAAGTTCACTGAGGGTAAAATGAATCACTTGCCAGACTCCTTTCCCTGTGCCAGCTGTCTCCCTCGCGGCTGCAGAGCTCTCATTTGCAGGCTTATATACAGATTTGGTGTGTTGTCTGTGGGTGACACCACAACGGACAGGCTGGTGCTCAGTCGGCACCATTCACTGCTGACTCCCTGGCACACGCTGTCCCTGCAGATCCCTTGTGCTCTTCTGGCAGCTCCCAAGTCCCTCCAGAAAAACGCTGCTCTGCCATCAGCCCTATGAACTGCTGCAGAGCCCCAGGCAGGTTTGTTGGAGACCATTCACTGTCTGCATGGGCCCTGGCCACCAACAAGCAACACCTGAACCAGCCCTAAGTCCCTAGAAGGCCATCCTGGGACCACAGTCTCATGGCACTGAGCCCAAAGAGAACAAACAAAGCAACAAGGCTCTTTAGAGTCTATTCCTTGGGCATGTTCTTGAGAGCAACTTTGGAAGAAGACCGAAGCCTTCAAGCACTGTGCTGAGGACATGCCCTGTCATGATGGAGATGCCGTTATAGAGGTCAGCTGTGTCACAGAAGTGCTCATGGCCTGTCCCTGCCTGCAGTCACAGGACTACCACACAGCAGGACTGTGACCCCTGAGGCTTACACCTACACAAGGGCTCCAAAGGAGGGCGTGGGAGTGGCAAGAGAGCAGCTCTGGCAAGACCGAGGCTGGTGCGCCCTGGCAGTGCTGCTGTGCTGGGACTCGTTCCCCTCCACCTCTGCACACAGGCACTGCCCTGTGTCTTTACAGAGGTCTCAGAGGAAGGATCTAAGACAAACAAGTCACTGCAGGGTCCTTTCTTTTGTTTGAATACACAGAGAGCACTGCACCTGATTTACACAGTCTGTGGGTCAAATTCTACAGGTACACAATGAATTAGAAGTGGGAAGAATAATACAATTTTGCTGAGCACAACATTATAACAAGAAAAACAAAGAAACACACACACACAGCAAAAACCTGTGAAGACATTCTGGGCCTGTAAAGAGTTACACTCTGAATGCTGTGCAGAAGAAAACAGGCACTCTGTTGTTTCTGAAAAACATCCAACCATCGTTTTTCTCAGAGCATCCTTGAGCTCCTGGTTCCTCATGCTGTAGATGAGGGGTTCTCTGCTGGAGGCACCACCGAGTACAGCACTGTCACCACCAGGTCAAGGGATAGGGAGGTGAGATAGACAGGGGCTTCAGGTGGGTAAACGCTGATGTGCTGACAAACAGAGGCCATGAGGAGGTGAGGGAGGAACATGGGAAAGACTTTGTGCTGCCCCTGCTCCGAGGGGATCCTCAGCACAGCCCTGAAGACCTGCACATAGGACAGCACAATGAAAACAAAACCGCCAAATCCAAAAACGATACTAATCACAAGTACTGCATCTTCTCTGTGGTAGGTGTCTGAGCACGGGAGCTTGAGGATGTGGGGGATTTCACAGAAGAACTGGTGCAGGGCATTGCCCTGGCAGAGGGGCAGTGAAAATGTATTGGCCGTGTGCAGCACAGCATAGGGTAAAACACTGCCCCAGGCAGCTGCTGCAATGCGGACACAAGCTCTGCTGCCCAGGAGGGTCCCGTAGTGCAGGGGATGGCAGATGGCAACGTAGTGTTTGTAAGCCATGAAAGTGAGAAGAGAAAACTCTGCTGCAACACAGAAAAATAAAAAAAAAAAAACCAAAACAACCAAACACCTGAAGAGCACATCCTGAGTAAGAGATGGCCCTTGTGTCCCAGAGAGAATTGGCCATGGCTGTGTGGAGAGTGGAGATGGAGCCCAGGTCAAGAACAGAGAGGTTGAGGAGGAAGAAGTACATGGGGGTGTGGAGGTGGTGGTCGCAGGCTATGGCCGTGATGATGAGGCCATTTCCCAGGAGGGCAGCCAGGTAGATGCTCAGGAAGAGCCAGAAGGTCAAGAGCTGCAGCTCCCGAGTGTTTGCACATGCCAGAAGGAGGAACTGGGTATTGGATCTGCTATTGAACAGCTACTCTGGGCATGGCGCACTGCTGAAAGAGAAGATATTGACAAGGGAGACATCTTTGAGCCCATCCTGTGCTGTTTCCCAACAAATCCGCCGATAATGACTTCTTTTTCTTTGGCATACTTTCCTCCATTTCTGGGAGGACATGTGTTGAAGGACATGTGTCTGAAGGACATGTGTTGGGCACAAGGACTGAAGGACAGCAGTAAAATGATGAGGCTTCTGGGTCAATACTTCCTTCAGTGAAAACCCTGACACAGTGTCCCAGCCTTCCTTTCCACAAAACCCTTCCAGAGGGGATGATGGCCACAGGGCCATGGTCTCATTGCAATTACAGAGACATGGTGGGATAGCTCGCAGGACTGGAATGCTATCACGGACGGCTATGTACTGTTTCGGAAAGACAGGCCAGCAGGGTGAGATGGTGGAGTTGCTTTCTACAAGACAGAGCAACTGGAATCTCTTGAGCTCTGCCTGCAGCTGGATGAAGAACGTGTTGGGAGCTTATCGTTAAGAATTAAGGGACAGGCGATGTGGGAGACACTGCTGTGGGTGTTTACTACAGACCACCAGATCAGGAAGAGGAAGTTGATGAGGCCTTCTACAGACAGCTGGAAATAGCCTCACGGTCACAGGCCCTGGTTCTCACAGGGGACCTCAGCCACCCCGATATTTGCTGGAAAGGGAACATAGCCAGGCACACAGAGTCCTGGAGGTTTCTGCAGAGCATTGATGAGAACTTTCTGACACAGTTGGTGGGGAAACCAACGAGGAGAGGTGCGCTGCAGGACGTATTACTGACAAATAAAGGAGGACTAGTTGGGGATGTGAAGGCTGGGGGTAGCCTTGCTGCAGTGACCATGAGATGGTGGAGTTCTGGATCCTGTGTGGAAGAAGCAGGGCAAAAAGTAGAATTACAAGCCTGGATTTCAGGAGAGCTGACTTTGGCCTCTTCAAAGACATACTTGGAGGAATCCCATGGGCAAAGGCTTTGGCAGGAAGGGGGGTGCAGGAGAGTTGATTAATAGAAAAGCTCCACTTCCTCCAAGCTCAACATCAGTGCATCCCTATGAGTAATAAAGTAGACAGAGGAGGCAGGAAATCTGCATGGATAAGCAAGGACCTTCTGAAAAATCTCAGGTGCAAGAGGGAAGTTTACAGAATGTGGAAGAAGGGACTGGCCACTTGGGAGGAGTATATAAACATTGCGAGATTATGTAGGGATGCAACGAGGAAGGCTGAAGCCCACTTGGAATTAAACCTGGACAGGGATGTCAAGGACAATAAGAAGGGCTTCTCCAAGTACATCAGTAGTAAAAGGCAGACCAGGGAAAATGTGGGCCTGCTACTGAATGAGGTGGGTGCCCCGGTGACGGAGGATTCAGAGAAGGCAGAATTACTGATACCTTCTTTGTTTCAGTCTTTACTGGTAAGGCCAGCCCTCAGCAATCCCAGACTCCGGAGTGAAGAGAAAGAATCTGAGAAAATGAAGACTTTCCCTTGGTCGAGGAAGATCGGGCTAGAGATCATTTAGGCAAACTTGACACCCACCGCCCTGATGGGTCACTCCCAGGAGTGTTGAGGGACCTGGCAGGTGTTATTACGAAGGCGCTCTCCATCATCTTTGAAAGGTCAGGGGAAGAGGAGAGGTGCCTGAGGACTGGAGGAAATCCAAAGTCATGCCTATCTTCAAAAAGGGCAAGAAGGAGGACCCAGGAAATGGCAGGCCGGTCAGTGAGACCTGGAAAGGCTGAAGAGTTGGGTGGAGAGGAACATAATGAAGTTCAGCAAGGGCAAGTGTAGGGTCTTGCACCTGGTGAGGAAAAACCCCATGCACCAGTAAAGGTTGGGGGTTCACCTGCTGCAAAGCAGTTTGCTGAGAGGGAACTGGGAGTCCTGGTAGACAATAAGTTGACCATAAGCCAGCAATGTGCCCTGTTGGCCAAGAAGGCCTATGGTCTCCTGGGGTGCATTACAAAAGAGCGTGGGCAGCAGGTGGAGGAAGGTCATCCTTCCCCTCTGCTCTGCCCTGCTGAGGCCGAATCTGGAGTACTGTGGCCAGTTCTAGGTACACCAGTGCAAGAAACACAGGGAACTGCTGGAGAGAGTCCAGTAGAGGGCTACAAAGATGTTCAGGGGACTGGAGCACCTCTCTTATGAGAAACAGCTGAGAGAGCTGCCTCTGTTGAGCCTGGAGAAGAGAAGGCTGAGAGGGGATCTCCTCAATGCTTATCAATATCTAAAGGACGGGTGTCAAGAGGATGGGGCCAGACTCTTTTCTGTGCTGCCCAGTGACAGCACAAGGAGAAACGGGCACAAACTGGAACACAGGAAATTCCATCTGAACACAAGGAAACATGCATTTAATTTGAAGGCACCAAAGCACTGGAACAGGCTGTTCAGAAAGGCTATGGAGTCTCCTTCTGTGGAGATATTCAAAAGCCGCCTGGCTTCATTCCTGTCCAACCTGCTGTAGGTGAGGCTACTTTGGCAGTGGGGTTGCACTAGACGATCTCCAATGGTTCCTTCCAACCCCTACCGTTCTGTGATCCTGAGATTCTGTGGTCTTCTATGTTTTCTGTTGGCCAAAGGGATTCCCCACCAGCACCCAGGACAATGCCCGCAGATGCTTCCCTGTCTCTCAGAATTGCTCCATTAGAGCTTGCAGTTCCCTGCAGGTGTCCTGAACCACCTCTGGCACCTCAGATGTCACCCGGTGTTTGCATTGGAAAAGCTCCCTCCTGGCCTCTGTCTCCATTACTCACACGGCAGCTCAGAGAAGGAGCTCACACCGATTTAGGGCAGCTGAGCTGAGGCAAGAGGAATCCCCCCTCTGGTGGGTGTGTGGGGTGCACTGGAGAAGCAGACTGTCCCTCCGGCCTCAGGAACACTGCTGAGGAAGACTGAACATTGATGCCTCCTGTAGGTCCACACACCCTGGCAGAGCAAATCCCACCACAGGGATCAGTCCATCCAGGGTTCAGAGAGGGACAGTCGGTGATGACTTCTTTGTGCTTCAAACTCTTCTCCCCAGGAGAGACCCCGCTGCCTTGGAGGAGCTGTCAGCCCTGGAGGCGCAGGGACACCTCGAGGGATTGGGGCAGTGCGGGGAGGAGGCAGAGAAAGCCACAGCTGGTCCTCTGCTGCTGAGCTGGGCCGGGCTGCTGGGCCGGAGGGAGCTCCTGGCAAGCGGGCAGCACTGCAGAGAGACAGCTCTGCCCAGGAGCAGCTCCTCTGCACAGCGCAGCAGGGCTGAGGGCACTGCCTGCAGGCAGCGAGGGCAGAGCAGGGAGGCAGAGAGAGGTTGAAGGCAGTCTGGAGAGGGAGGATGCTGAGGGTGAGTGGGGGGAGAACTCTTCCCAAAGCAGAGCAGCTGCAGTAGTCAGAGAGATCTCCAACAGCTGGCACCTCCCACAGCCCGTGGGATCTTTCAGGAGGACGCTCAGAACTTCTCTGCTCTGGAATAAGAGGACATTTTCTAAATCGGAGCTTCCCTGCTTCACCATCAGAGGCACGAGCATGACAGCTGCCTTCTCCCAGGAATGGCCAAAGGGCTGTGAAGGTGGGTGTGCAGGCAGGGGTGGGCAGGGCTGTCCTTGCCAGCAGGGTCCCTGCACCCCGGGGGCTGTGTGCCAGGGCAGGGACTCTGCCGCCTGCCAGGGTCAGCTCTCCGCCTGCCCGGGGAGCTCCCACGTAGCTTCTCTGGGGAGAAGCTGTGGGTGGAAGGAGTGACCCCTGGCTGGGCAATGTCCTTCTGCTTTGAAGAGGGTGCTGTGTGGGTCAGGGCTCTTTACACCTCCAGATGACCTCTGGTCATTCCTGGAGGGACTTTTCAAGATGGAGTTCCCTTAATATGAAGGTAAATTTCTTTTGCTGTTTCTTCTCTTGGTTGGCTGGGTGGGCAGTGGCACATGTCCAAGAGGACTTTCAAATGAAAGATGAAAGGAGGGTTCGTGTAGAGATAAGGAGCTTTCCTGAGTCTGTGTCTTCGGTTTCCAGCTCTGGGGGCTACAGACAGCACCAGCATCCCCTTTCCAGTCTCACCAGGGTCTGTGGCACCTTCCCTTTAGCCCCTGCACACACGCAGAGACTGCAGGGCAGAGCTGGGCACACGGGGGCTGCCATGGGGTCTGTGAGCACTGGCAGGGAAGAGACGTGGGGGCAGGGAAAAGGCTGCTGGCAGGGAGAGCTCCAGGCAGTGGAGATGGGCCGGGAAGGAGGGAGCTGCTCCTGGAAGCCCTGCTGCAGGGGAGATAGGGGCACCTCCAGCCACCCCTGCAGTGCAGATGCCTTCCCTGAGCCACCCAGCACAGCCCTCAGCCCTCACGGCCATGGGCTCTGGGGTGGGAGTCAGCTCTGTGCCCGGCAGAGCAGCAGGAGAGGCGAAGGGCATCCCTCCTGCCACGTGCCCCATTGCTGCTGCCCAGCGGTGGGGCTGAGGGCACCTGTCCTGCATGATCAGTGTCTGGGTGGTGGCGTGCCCAGCAGGGTGAGGGTAATGCTGCCCTGAGTGCCCGGCTGCCTCTCCCCGTGCCTCTCCCAGTCAGACCCTCACGGCATTTCTCCTGGTTTCTCCACATGTCTCCTTTAAAGTTGTCTTTTTATTGCTGTCAGCCTCCCTGGGATGGGAATTTCAGCTGCAGAGTCCCACACTGATCTTCTTCCACTCCTGCCGGTGTGTCCATGGGAACCAGTGTCCCAGCTTTCCTCTGACCTGTGGGGCTGTGGGCAATGCAGGCTGTGGGAGTGGGGAAGGAGTCCATTTTCTCTCACTGAGATCCCATAAATTGGGTATGTCCTTTGGGTGTCCATGGAAGCTGTGAGCTGCCCTCCAGGATGCCAACCTGTCCCATAGCACCTTTGTGTTATCGCAAAGCCCCACAGAGAAACACAGAGACTCTGTGACTGAGGAAATGCTGTTGGGTGGGTGAAATGAGCCGTGGGTGTCCTTGGCTAGAGGTGGGCTGCTGAGACCTTGAGAAAGGGTGAGACATTTCATGGTCTGAGATGGATCCTTCTGCTCTCAGCACTGTCTGATGGCATAATAGAAGAGGGTAATCCCCCTCCATCTCATGACGGTGCAAGATGGAGGGACAAACCATCTCCCCTGACTCTGCTCTCTGCCCCAGGCAATCCTCATGTCTCACAGCACTCACTCTGTTCCCCTGGAGGGCAGCAGAAATGCTGAGGGTTTCTGACATCCCAGAACAATGCTCAGGGGAGGTGGGGGAGCTGTAAAATACCCCAAACCTCTCCAACTGCCTTCTGCCATCCTGGTTCCTTAGCAGTGCATGTGCAGATGCTGACAAGCCCTTCTGCATTGTAGGTGGTTCCATCAGAACAGGCAGAACATCGGCACGGACCCCAGTCCTCACTCTTCCCAGGAACTCTTCCCTCCTCACAGCACAATCAGCAAGAGTAAACCAGAGCTCGAGTCAGGACGCTGAGGAATGTCTCCTGGAAAAGGAAAAGGGCGTATTACAGGAGGGGCAAAGTCTATGGGAAATGGCTTTCATTTTCCTTAGGGAAATCTCTGGTAAAAGACCTCGACCACGTCCCCCTGCCCAGAAGCAGCAAATGTCCAACAGCAGCTCCATCACACAGTTCCTCCTCATGGCATTCGCAGACACACAGGAGCTGCAGCTCTTGACCTTCTGGCTCTTCCTGGGCATCTACCTGGCTGCCCTCCTGGGAAACGGCCTCATCATCACCACCATCGCCTGCGACCACTGCCTCCACACCCCCATGTACTTCTTCCTCCTCAACCTATCTGTTCTTGATCTGGGCTCCATCTCCACCACTGTTCCCAAAGCTGTGGCCAATTCCCTCTGGGACATCAGGGCTATCTCCTACGCAGGATGTGCTGCACAGGTATTTCTGCTTTTCTTCTTGCTCGGAGCAGAGTTTTCTCTTCTCACCATCATGGCCTATGACCGCTACGTTGCCATCTGCCATCCCCTGCACTACGGGACCCTCCTGGGCAGCAGAGCTTGTGTCCGCATGGCAGCAGCTGTCTGGGGGAGTGGGTTCCTCAGTTCTCTCCTGCACACGGCCAATACATTTTCACTGCCCCTCTGCCAGGGCAATGCCCTGCACCAGTTCTTCTGTGAAATCCCCCACATCCTCAAGCTCTCCTGCTCACACTCCTACCTCAGGGAAGTTGGGCTTCTTGTATTAAGGTCTTTCTTAGGTTTTGGGTGTTTTGTTTTCATTGTGGTGTCCTATGTGCAGATCTTCAGGGCTGTGCTGAGGATCCCCTCTGAGCAGGGACGGCACAAAGCCTTTTCCACGTGTGTCCCTCACCTGGCCGTGGTCTCCCTCTTTATCAGCACTGGAGTGTTTGCCCACCTGAAGCCCCCCACCATCTCCTCCCCATCTCTGGACCTGGTGGTGGCAGTGTTGTACTCAGTGGTGCCTCCAGCAGTGAACCCCCTCCTCTACAGCATGAGGAACCAGGAGCTCAAAGATTCCATTCAGAAACTGATTTCATGGTCACCTTCTAAGCAGCAATAAAATTACCATCTCTCTCCACAGATGACTCATAGGATGTTCTACGCCAGTCCTGAGCTCTCTTTCTTCTCTTCATTCTTATTTTCATTCTTACTTTTTTTTTTTAGATTTTTCCTGCAGAAAGGTTTCGATGCCTTCCACTTCAAAAGAGGCTTTAACCCACTATCTCTCCACTGGTGCCTCTGTAACAGTGTCTAACACCAGGTCAGGACTGAAACTCTCACAGCATCCCTATAACAAAATGGGATCTGCTTTGTGCTATGCAGAAACACTGGTCCTTTCTTCTAAAGCTGGTCTCAGGAGAAGGCCTGAGCAATGGCATCCCCAAAAGGACTGTTGCTTTTGGGTTCTTTTAGAGCTCGAGGATTGGATTTAGGACTCACTCGTCAGCATGTAGTGACAGTGGAAGCAATGGCTGGTCACAACAGCCAAGGTTGTCACATACAAGCCGTGACAGACAACTTTATTCTCAAGGGGGAAATGGAGTTTCCTGGAGATCCCCTGGGCTCTCCACAAGCAGCATTTGCCTGGGGTGGGCACGGAATGGAGCCCCACAAAGTGAGAAATCACCCAAGATGGAGTCACCAAGCTGAGTGGTGCTGTTGACATGCCTGAGGGGTGGGATGGCATCCAGAGGGACCTGGACAAGATGGAGAAGTGGGCCCATTTGAACCTCATGAAGTTCAACAAGGCCAAGTGCGGGGTCCTGCACATGGGTTGGGGCAACCTCCCATATCAGTATAGGTCGGGGGGATGAAGGGATTGAGAGCAGCCCCACTGAGGAGGACCCGGGGGTATGGGGCAATGAAAAGCTGGACATGAGCCGACAATGTGCACTCACAGCCCAGAAATCCAGCCGTGTCTTCAGTTCCATCAAAAGAAGCATGGCCAGCAGGGAAAGGGAGGTGGTTCTGCCCCTCTATTCTGCTCTCATGGGACCCCACATGGAGTACTGCATCCAGCTCTGGAGCCCTCAGCACAGGTGTCGTGGTTTAACCCCAGCCAGCAGCTAGGACCATGCACCCACCGGTGCAGTTCTCCCCCTTCCCCCAGGAGGAAAGGGAGAAGAGGGTGAAAAAGAGTGGAAAGGGAAAGAAAACAAATAAGCAAACAAAAAAAAAAAAACACCCAAAGTCATGCGTTGAGGTAAAGAGAGCTTAATAGAACAATAACAGAAAAGGAAAACAACAACAACAGCAACAACAATATTACTACTGCTACTAATGACAATACAAGTCACTGTCACCACTCAGTGAATTGGTGCCTTCCCGAGCAGCGTTTGCACGTACCCTCCCCCTGGTTAAACCCATCCAAATACTGAGCATGACCTCTGTGGAATGGAATATTTCATTGCCCATTCCATCATTCTCTCTCGGCCCCTTTGAGCTTCTACGGAAAGCTGAAAGAAAAGTCCTTGAAAAATATGAACAACACCTAGCAACAACTAAAACAATATGCATTACTAACATTCTTTTCCTACCAAATCTGAAACACAGCAGCCACTGGAAAGAAAATTAGAGTTGTGGTCAAGGTCTCCATGTCCAAATGGTGGGCAGTGACGAGTGGTGTTCCTCAGAGGTCCGTACTGGGTCTGGTGCTGTTTAACATCATTGTTGGTGACATGGATGTTGGGATGGAGTGCACCCTCAGCAAGTTTGCCAATGGCACCAAGCTGTGTGGAGCGGTCGACATTCTGGAGGGGAGGGATGCCATCCAGAGGGACCTGGACAGGCTTGAGAGGTGGGCCTGTGCAAACCTCGTGAAGTTCTACTATGCCAAGGGCAAGGTCCTGCATGTGGGTCAGGGCAATCCTGTGAACAAATCCAGGCTGGGTGAAGAATGGCTTGAGAGCAGCCCTGAGAAAAAGGACTTGGAGGTGCTGGTGGATGAGAAGCTCAAGATGAGCTTGCAATGTGTGCTGGCAGCCCAAAAAGCCAACCGCATCATGGGCTGCATCACCAGCAGCATGGCGAGCAGGGCGAGGGAGGTGGTTCTGCCTCTCTACTCTCTCTGGGGAGACCCCGCAGTGCTTCATCCAGCTGCTGGGCCCCAGCATAAGGAGGACATGGATCTGTTGGAGTGGGAAAAGAGGAGGCCACAAAGGTGATCAGAGGGGTGGAGCACCTCTGCTGTGAGGACAGGCTGAGAGAGTTGGGGTTGTTGAGCCTGGAGAAGAGAAGACTCCGGGAGACCTTATAGCAGACCGAGTAGCTGAAGGGGGCCTAAAGGAAAGCTGGAGAGGGACTTTTTACAAGTGGTAGTTGTGGAGCTGGAGCTGGTGGACAGTCAAGGTAGGCCAAAGCATCTCAGCTGAGACAACTGATTTCTCTCCCTCCGGGAGAAAAGGCAGCCTGGACAATTGCACCCAAGCTGTCCATCGCTGGAGGAGGATGGGCAAGGAGTGGGTGCGGATGTTGCAGAGTCTGCTTGGAGATGTTCCCGTAACCCAGACCCCTTCAAAAGAGCACGCCGTTCACTTTGTCTCTTTGCTTCCCTCTGTGAATGGAGGGAGCTCGTGACCTTAGCGTGTGACTCGCTGTGAGCCCATGTGAACCGAGTCCAGGGCAGGGAGTGCTTTGGTGTTCGTGGGATCCCAGTTTGGCACAAAGATGTGTTTTCCTTTGGTCTAAGGCTATCCACTGTGGAGAGTGGACTTCAGCGGAGGTAAGGTGGACTTAATGTACAGCAGAGGAGTGTATTTTGCATTTTGTATATTGTATTTTTCTATTCAACCATGCCTTCCTTTGGGCTTGTTTTTGGGCTGCAAAGAAAATTCTGTGTCTGGGTGCAGTTCATTCCCCAAGTGAAACAGGTGGAAACTGGTGCCAAAGGGCTGAAACCTGCAACTCCAGAGTGTAGCAGAGAAAGCTCAGATTTGAGGAAAGGTGGTGTAAGTCCCAGGTGGCTGATGAGAGAAAGGCGGGGTTGGAGGTGGGGACAAAGGCTGCCCACAGAGTGTCTGACATACAGGGTCTTGACTGCCCTACTCAGTCAGACTCCGTTTGGAGAGGTCCAGTTTCAGTGTCATTTGGAAATTGCTGATATCAATAGACAGAGAAATGAAGCAGACAAATAAAAAAAAAGTAAGAAAAAGAAATCCTTTCTTCTCATTATTTACTATTGAAACCTTTTCACTTCTGAAATCTCTCTAATTAACCACAGCAGAATTGTATATTAAGAAAATTATGCCCAGAGCCATGGCTCGTTATGGCATTTTGCATGTTAATGAGCCCTCTGGTGCCCAGTTCCTGAACTGCAGGTACTGAGGGTGGATTGAAGTGGTCTCTAGAGCAGTGCAAGTCAGCCTCCAAGGTTCTGAGGGCGTCAGCGGTCCCCACTGAGGGCCATCCCTGACTGTCCCTGAAGCAGAAAGCCAGAGGCACTGCTTCCAGTTGGAAATGAAATGGGAAAGTGTCTGTGAAAGCCCTTGCCGTGTCTCATCAAGCAGGATATTCAAGCGCTGACCCCCACACCCTGGCAATGGGGACTCCTTCCTTCAAGGGATGCTCAGGGCTCTTCCTTGGAGCAGTGAGATGAGGGGGTGTGTGTAGGAAACCTCTCGGGCTGTCTGGAGGGTGGGGGAGGAGGCAGCGAAGCAGTGTGTCTGTGAGGAACTGGAGTGCTCTCAGGGGTTCCAGTGGAAGAGACCGCAGCCATAGTGGAAAGGACAAGGATTTCAGTTCTGCTGGGGGGGTGGGGTGTCGTGCATGCTGACCACAGGCTGTCCTACACTTTCCTCTGCCTGTGCCCGTTTCTCTGCAGATTTCAAGCACCACCCCTGCTTCCCCACCTCACTCCCACCCCGTGCTGGCCCAAGCTTTACCCATGACTCTCTGTCTTCACTATTTCTTCAAACACAAAGCTGTGTTTTTCTGAGCTTTTGCCAATGAGTTCCCCATAACCTGTGCAGCTTCTTCCAAAGCCCTCCTAATGCTCCTCTGTCTCCAGAGATGCAGCCACAAGAGGGAACCCCACCCCTGAGCCTTCCATCCTGTCTGTACTGAGAACTATGTGCCCATCCATTGCAGCACCACAAACTGTTTCATTTCTTCTACTGCACCTTCGCAGTGACTCCATCGCTGTCAATGGCAGAGGGCAGGGGCTGTGCGGCTGGGTAGCAGCTCCACAGGAAAGGCTCTGGTGGTCTTTGGGTTTCATTTGGTACAACAGGAGCCCTCAGTAAAGACAGCCAACAGCATCCTTTGCTTCTCTTGTCATTCCCCGAAATCACAAGTGCTTCTCTTTTCTTCTCCTCATACCCTCCCAAAAGAACAGCCCACCTGTGCTGGTTTGAGGTGAAACAGAACCCCTCTTCTGTTCAGCAACTTTACTTTGCAGCTGAGCCTCTTTGAACTAACTGAACTCTCCGAAATTAACAGCATATTGTGGTGACACTGTTCAGAGCGATAAAACCTGATAAGTTGTAATGTATGCCGAGGAATGGTCTGCAGAATTCTCTTTCTCATACTTATTGGTATAACCCCCAAGGCCAGCTGACTTGGTTCTTTGCCCCATTGGAGGGTCAGAAGCAGAAGAGCATAGAGGGGTGGCACCTGCGGGAAGGAGCGGACAGGACGGGTGACCCCAAACTGACCATCAGGGTATTCCATCCCATCTGCCTCATGCTCAGTATAAAAGCTGAGGGATCAAAGGGTCACCTCTCTTCCTTCAGCGGTTGGTGTCCCGGGAGGACTCTGGTTGTTTGTCCGCCTTTCATCCCGATCCGTGCATTCCCGAATCCAGGTCTGGAATCCGGTTGCCATCCATCGAATCTGGGACTTTCCCCGTTCTGATCATGATGAGATCATGGCCCGGGGAGCCTGAGACTGGTTTGGTCTCTATTGTCTATATTTCCTTATTTCCTTTTTTTTTTTTTTTTTTTTTTTTGCGTTAACGTCCTCATTAAAGTAGTTCAGTCTCTTTCCGAAATTGATGAGTCTCTCTCCCTCTCTCCCTTCTCTCTTTGGAGGGAGAGGTGGTGGAGAACATCTGTCATTTGTTTCAGTGGCCGGTGCGGCCCAAACCACGGATATATATGAGTAAGGAAACTCGAGGGAGGTCCTCCTCCCCCTCTGCTCTGCCCCGGTGAGGCCACATCTGGAGTATCGTGACCAGTTCTGGACTCCCCAGTTCAAGAAGGACGGGGAACCTCTGGAGAAGGTCCAGCAAAGGTGGATCCGGAGAGATGGGGGAGTCTCCCCCTCTGGAGCCATTCCAAACCCGTCTGGATGTGTCCCGTGGCACTGCCGGAGGTACCCCCGCTCTGGTGGATGGGTGGTACTGGGTTGAGCTCCAGAGGGCCCTTCCAGCCCTGACCAGTTTGGGATTCTGTCAACTGCATTGTCGGAATGCCGACAGTCCTTACCGCTGCACAGGGAATTCCATCAACAAATATCTCGCTGCTTATTTCATATTTGGTTGGTTGCCTCGAGGAATTGTCCCGGACCGCACCCTTGGCCGGACTCCCAACAGCGTTTCGTCTGGAAAGCCGTCCGAAGGAACAGCCTCATCCCAACTTCATTCCGGGGTCCGTAAATTGCGGCACAACCCCGCAGTCGAAGCGGAAGGTTCGTGGGTGACGGTGGTGAGGGCAACGACCCGTCACGCGGCTTTTGGTCTGGACGTTCCCAACCAACGGAATTCTGAAGGGCAGAAAATCTGGAATCCCAGTCCCGTCCGACCCGGCCTTGAACACCTCCCGGGATGGGGCGGCCACAGCTTCTCGGGGCAAACTGGGCCGAGGGGGGCACCGCCCCCCCCAAAGTGAAAAATTTCTTCCAAATATCTATTCTAAATCTGCCCTCTTCCAGTTTGGCACCATTCGCCCTCGTCCTGTCCCTGCGTGCCCTTGGAAAACGTCCCCCTTCCAGTGTGAGTCGGGTGTGAGTAGTGTCTGAGTAGTGTCTGAGTAGTGTGTGAGTAGTGTGTGAGTAGTGTGTTAGTAGAAGGAGTAGTGTCGGAGTAGTGTGAGTAGTGTCGGAGCAGTGTGAGTCGGGTGTGAGTAGTGCGTGAGTAGTGTCTGAGTAGTGCGTGAGTAGTGCGTGAGTAGTGTCTGAGTAGAAGGAGTAGTGTCGGAGTAGTGTGCGAGTAGCGTCGGAGTAGTTTCTCAGTAGTGTCAGTAGTGTCTGAGTAGTGTGAGTAGTGTGTGAGTAGTGTGTGAGTAGTGTAGGAGCAGTGTGAGTCGGGTGTGAGTAGTGCGTGAGTAGTGTCTGAGTAGTGTGAGCAGTGTGAGAGTAGTGTGTGAGTAGTGTGTACTCACACACTACTCACTACTTGTGCTTCACTCTGACACTACTCACACACTACTCACACTACTCACACACTACTCCGACACTGCTCACACCATACTCACACTACTCAGATCTTACTCAGAGACTGCTCACACTACTCACACACTACTCACACACTACTCACTACTCGTGCCTCACTCCGACACTACTCACACACTACTCACACTACTCCGATACTACTGTAGCACTACTCACACACTACTCCAACACTACTCACACCATACTCACACTACTCAGATTCTACTCAGAGACTGCTCACACTACTCACACACTACTCACACACTACTCACACACTACTCACACACTTGTGCTTCACTCCGACCCTACTCAGGCTACTCAGGTGCTACGCACACACTACTCGCGCACTACTCGCACACTGCTGCGACGACTCAGCCCCTCCTCTTGCGCTGCTCTCGCACTGCTAAGGGGGCACGAGGGGGCTCGCACGAGGATTTGTACGAGGCTTCGTGCGAGAGCTCCGTGGGAGCGGATGGGGGCGTTGGGATGGGGGGGGGGGGAGGGGGGTGGAGAGGGGATTTGGGGGGGGGAGGGGGGATGGTGTTGGGGGGGGGGGATGGGCACGTGACGGGGGTTCGCACGAGGGTTCGCACGAGGGTTCGTAGAGGGGGGAAATGGGGGGTGGGGACGGGGCTCACAAGAGGATTCGCGGGAGTGTTTTGGGGGGGGGGATCGTGGGGTGGGGGAGGGGTGATGGGGGGGCGGGGGGTGGGGCACGAGGGGGGCTGGCCTGAGGATTTGCACGAGAATTTGCACAAGGGCACGTGTGAGGGTTTTTTAGGGGGCGGGCGAGGGGAGGGGGGAGGGGGGAAGGGAGGCGGAGGGTTGGACGTGATGGGATTTTGCACGAGGATTCGCACAAGGATTCACGTGAGCCTTTGTAGGGGGAGGGTGAGGTGGGATTTGGGGCTCACACGAGGATTCGCACGAGGGTTTGTAGGGCTGGCGGGGGTCGGGCACGGGGGATGGAGGAGGGGGCGGGTGACGGGGCGGGAGAGGCTTTTGCACGAGGCCTTGCACGAGGATTTACATGAGGGTTTGTAGGGGGGAGGGGTGGCGCACGAGGGGGCTCGCACGAGGATTCACCAGGGGCTGGGGGGATGCGCGGTGGCGGAAGGGGGAGAAGGGATTTTGGGGGGGGGGGGTGCTCACATGGGGATTTGCACAAGGATTCACACGAGGCCTCGCACAAGGGTTCGCACGAGGATTCATAGGACGACGGTGCAGAAGGGGCTTTAGCACGAGGGGTCGCACGAGGCCTTGCGTGCGGCTTTGCACAAGGATTTTTAGGGGCTTGGGGGAGGGGCAGGAGGGTTCGGAGGGCGGGGGAGGGGGGGTGGGTTATGGGAATTTGCACGAGGATTTACACAAGCCTACCACTAAACTACCCCTGACCCTCCCCCAACCCTAAACTACCCCTGACCCTCCCCCAACCCTAAACTACCCCTACCCCCACCCTAAACTACCCCTGACCTACCCCTAAACTACCCCTAACCCTAAACTACCCCTTCCCCTACCCCAACCCTAAACTACCCCTACCCCCACCCTAAACTATCCCTGACCGACCCTACCCCTAAACTACCCCTACCCCCACCCTAAACTACCCCTGACCCACCCTACCCCTAAACTACCCCCACCCCAACCCTAAACTACCCCCACCCCCACCCTAAACCACCCCTGACCTACCCCTAAACTACCCCTGACCCTCCCCCAACCCTAAACTACCCCTGACCGACCCTACCCCTAATCTACCCCTACCACCACCCTAAACTACCCCTACCACCACCCTAAGCTACACCCAACCCTAAACTACCCCTAAACTACCCCTACCCCAACCCTAAACTACCCCTGACCCTCCCCCAACCCTAATCTACCCCTACCCCCACCCTAAACTACCCCTGACCTACCCCTAAACTACCCCTAACCCTAAACTACCCCTTCCCCTACCCCAACCCTAAACTACCCCTACCCCCACCCTAAACTACCCCTGACCCACCCCTAAACTACCCCTGACCCTCCCCCACCCCTAAACTACCCCTACCCCAATCCTAAACTACCCCTGACCTACCCCTAAACTACCCCCACCCCTAAACTACCCCTACCCCCACCCTAAACTACCCCTGACTTACCCCTAAACTACCCCTGACCCTCCCCCAACCCTAAACTACCCCTGACCCACCCTACCCCTAAACTACCCCTACCCCAACCCTAAGCTACCCCCGACCCTAAACTACCCCTAAACTACCCCTACCCCCACCCTAAACTACCGCTGACTGACCCTACCCCTAAACTACCCCTACCCCCACCCTAAGCTACCCCCAACCCTAAACTACCCCTAAACTACCCCTACCCCAACCCTAAACTACCCCCACCCCCACCCTAAACCACCCCTGACCTACCCCTAAACTACCCCTGACCCTCCCCCAACCCTAAACTACCCCTGACCCACCCTACCCCTAAACTACCCCTACCCCAACCCTAAGCTACCCCCGACCCTAAACTACCCCTAAACTACCCCTACCCCAACCCTAAGCTACCCCCGACCCTAAACTACCCCTAAACTACCCCTACCCCCACCCTAAACTACCCCTACACCCACCCTAAGCTACACCCAACCCTAAACTACCCCTAAACTACCCCTACCCCAACCCTAAGCTACCCCTGACCCAAAACTACCCCTGACCCACCCCACCCCTAAACTACCCCCACCCCCACCCTAAACTACCCCTGACCCACCCTACCCCTAAACTACCCCTACCCCCACCCTAAGCTACACCCAACCCTAAACTACCCCTAAACTACCCCTACCCCCACCCTAAACTACCCCTGACCCCACCTTAAGCTACCCCTGACCCTAAGCTACCCCTCCCCCCGAGCTACCCCCATACAACCCTCCGTGGCCACCCAACACCGCCCCAACCCCTCCCCCCTCCTTAACCTTCACCCCAACCTCACCCCCGCCCCCCAACAACCCCCCCCCACCCCACCACCCCCACCCCCACCCCCCCCAACCGCGCACACCCGTGACGCGCGAGGGAGGACGCGCTGGAGGAGGAACTCGGAGGGGTTGATGAGGTTGACCCATGTCAACCTCCGGATGATCAACGAGGTCCTACGGGCGGGTGGGGGCGATCCCACCCACAACTCCGGAGGGAGGAGGGGGGGGGGGGGGGACGACAACCCTCCAGGAGAAAAATTTGGGGGATTTTGGTGGACGAGAAGAAGTTCGACACGGGTGCAGCCTGGAGAAGAGAAGACTCCGGAACTTCCAACGTAGAGAAGATACGGAGGTGGGGGAGAAGGGTCAGAGGAAGCCCCAGAGATGCCGGGAGGGTTGGTGCACCTCTACTGGGAGGACATACTGGGAGAGTTGGGGGGGGAGAGGGGGGTTCAGCCTGGAGAAGAGAAGACTCCGGAACTTCCAACGTAGGGAAGATACGGAGGTGAGGGAGAAGGGTCAGAGGAAGCCCCGGAGATGCCGGGAGGGTTGGAGCACCTCTACTGGGAGGACATACTGGGAGAGTTGGGGGGGGAGAGGGGGGTTCAGCCTGGAGAAGAGAAGACTCCGGAACTTCTAACGCTGACGGGAGGCGGTGAAGCTCGTGAGGATGGTGGACCTTCATCTCAGAAGGTTCTGGAATGGTCACCGCTGACGGGAGGCGGTGAAGCTCGTGAGGATGGTGGACCTTCATCTCAGAAGGTTCTGGAATGGTCACCGCTGACGGGAGGCGGTGAAGCTCGTGAGGATGGTGGACCTTCATCTCAGAAGGTTCTGGAATGGTCACCGCTGACGGGAGGTGCCCACAGCCGGAAGGACCCGATGAGGGCCACCAAAGGAGGTGGGTTTCTCCTCCGGGAAGACGGTGGCCCAACGGATTGGGGCAACACGGAGGAGGTGGAGGAGGAGGTGGGGGCCGGGAGGCAACGGTTGGTCCAGTTTGTCCACCCCACTGGTCCCAGTAACCGCACTGGGGGCTCCTCTGGAGCACACGTCGGGTCATTCCACGGCTCCGCCGCCCATATATGTGGTGGAAATGGCATGCGGAGGTCACGCCCCGTGTCACGCTCGTGGCATGTAGGCACGGCGCACACGCCAAGCACACGCTACACACACGCCATGCGCATGGCTCACACACATCATGCGAATTCCATGTCTACATCCCACATATGTCATGTAAATGCCATGCAGATATCACGCTCATGTCATGCTTATGGCATGCAGACACCGGGCACACGCCAAGCACACGCTACGGACACGCTATGTTCATGGCTCACACACATCATGCGAATTCCACGTCTACACCACGCACACGTCATACAAATGCCATACAGATATCATGCTCAAGTCATGCTTATGGCATGCAGACATTGGGCACACGCCAAGCACACGCTACGCACACGCCATGCACATGGCTCACACACATCATGCGAATTCCACCCCTACGCCACACATATGTCATGTAAAGGCCATACAGATATCATGCTCATGTCATGCTTATGGCATGTAGACATCGCGCACACGCTACGCACACGCCATGCTCATGGCTCACACACATCATGCGAATTCCATGTCTACATCCCACATATGTCATGTAAATGCCATACAGACATCACACCCACATCACGCTCATGGCATGTAGACACCACGCACACGCCAAGCACACGCTACGCACACGCCAAGCGCATGGCTCACACACATCATGCGAATTCCACGCCTATGCCACACATATGTCATGTAAATGCCATGCAGATATCATGCTCATGTCATGCTTATGGTATGTAGGCACAGTGCACACACACCAAGCACACGCCACGCACACGCCATGCACATGCCTCACACACATCATGCTAATTCCACACCTACACCACACATATGTCATGTAAATGCCATACAGATATCATGCTCATGTCATGCTTATGGTATGTAGGCACGGCGCACACGCCACGCACACGCCAAGCACACGCTACGCACACGCCAAGCACACGCTACGCACACGCCATGCACATGGCTCACACACATCATGCGAATTCCACGTCTACATCACACATATGTCATGTAAATGCCATGCAGAGGTCCCGCCCACGTCCCGCTCATGGCATGGAGACACCGCGCACATGCCAAGCACACGCTACGCACACGCCATGCGGATGGCTCACACACATCATGCTAATTCCACGCCTACACCGGACATATGTCATGTAAATGCCATACAGACATCACGCCCCGTGTCACGCTCATGGCATGTAGACACCACGCACACACACCAAGCACACGCTACACACACGCCATGCGGATGGCTCACACACATCATGCGAATTCCACGTCTACATCCCACATATGTCATGTAAAGGCCATGCAGAGGTCCCGCCCACGTCCTGCTCATGGCATGGAGACACCACGCACACGCCACGCACACGCTACGCACACGCCATGCACATGGCTCACACACATCATGCGAATTCCACGCCTACGCCACACATATGTCATGTAAATGCCATACAGACATCACACCCACATCACGCTCATGGCATGTAGACACCACGCACACGCCACGCACACGCCACGCACACGCCAAGCACACGCTACGCACACGCCAAGCGCATGGCTCACACACATCATGCGAATTCCACGCCTACATCCCACATATGCCATGTAAATGCCATGCAGAGGTCCCGCCCACATCCCGCTCATGGCATGGAGACACCGCGCACACGCCACGCACACGCCAAGCACACGCCAAGCGGATGGCTCACACACATCATGCTAATTCCACGCCTACACCGGACATATGTCATGTAAATGCCATACAGACATCACGCCCCGTGTCACGCTCATGGCATGTAGACACCACGCACACGCCACGCACACGCTACACACACGCCATGCGGATGGCTCACACACATCATGCGAATTCCACGTCTACATCCCACATATGTCATGTAAATGCCATGCAGAGGTCCCGCCCACGTCCCGCTCATGGCATGTAGACACCGCGCACACGCCACGCACACGCCACGCACACGCCATGCGCATGGCTCACACACATCATGCGAATTCCACGTCTACATCCCACATATGTCATGTAAATGCCATGCAGACATCACGCTCATGTCATGCTCATGGCATGTAGACAGCGCGCACACGCCACGCACACGCCACGCACACGCCATGCACATGACTCACACACATCATGCTAATTCCACGTCTACGCCGCACATATGTCATGTAAATGCCATACAGATATCATGCTCATGTCACGCTCATGGCATGTAGACAGTGCACACACGCCACGCACACGCCACGCACACGCCAAGCACACGCCATGCGCATGGCTCACACACATCATGCGAATTCCACGCCTACACCACACATATGTCATGTAAATGCCATACAGACATCACGCCGATGTCACGCTCATGGCATGTAGACACCACGCACACGCCAAGCACACGCCACGCACACGCTACGCACACGCCATGCGCATGGCTCACACACATCATGCGAATTCCACGTCTACATCCCACATATGTCATGTAAATGCCATGCAGAGGTCCCGCCCACGTCCCGCTCATGGCATGGAGACACCGCGCACACGCCAAGCACATGCCAAGCACACGCCACACACACGCCATGCACATGGCTCACACACATCATGCGAATTCCACGTCTACACCACGCACACATCATACAAATGCCATACAGATATCATGCTCATGTCATGCTCATGGCATGTAGACACCGCGCACACGCCAAGCACACGCCAAGCACACGCTACGCACACGCCATGCGCATGGCTCACACACATCATGCGAATTCCACGTCTACATCCCACATATGTCATGCAAATGCCATGCAGAGGTCCCGCCCACGTCCCGCTCATAGCATGGAGACACCGCGCACATGCCACGCACACGCTATGCACATGCCTCACACACATCATGCTAATTCCACGTCTATGCCACACATATGTCATGTAAATGCCATGCAGATATCATGCTCATGTCATGCTTATGGCATGTAGACATCGCGCACACGCCAAGCACACGCCACGCACACGCCATGCGCATGGCTCACACACATCATGCGAATTCCACGTCTACGCCGCACACATGTCATGTAAATGCCATACAGACATCACACCCACGTCATGCTCATGGCATGTAGACACCGTGCACACGCCAAGCACACGCCAAACACACGCTACACACACGCCAAGCACATGGCACACACACATCATGCGAATTCCACGTCTACACGACGCACACGTCATACAAATGCCATGCAGATATCATGCTCATGTCATGCTCATGGCATGTAGACACCACGCACACGCCACGCACACGCCAAGCACACGCTACGCACACGCCATGCACATGGCTCACACACATCATGCGAATTCCACACCTACACCACACATATGTCATGTAAATGCCATACAGACATCACACCCACATCATGCTCATGGCATGTAGACACCACGCACACGCCAAGCACACGCCAAGCACACGCTACGCACACGCCATGCACATGGCACACACACATCATGCGAATTCCACGTCTACATCCCACATATGTCATGTAAATGCCATACAGACATCACGCCGATGTCACGCTCATGGCATGGAGACACCGCGCACACGCCAAGCACACGCCACGCACACGCCACGCCCGCTCCCCCCCTCCCCTCCCCCCCTCCCCCTCCCCCCAGGGGCCCCCCCATTCTCCTTCCCCCCTCCCCCCCCCCATCTTTCTCGCCCCATGACGTCATGCCCCTCCCCCCACCCCCCTCCCCCACCCTTCGGGCGTTCCCCCACCCCTCCCCCCTCCCCCCACCCCCACCCCCCCTCCGGGGAATCGCTCTGTCGTGACTCATCGCGGCCCCACCCCCCTCCCCCACCCCACATCTGGATCCGCTCAACTGCTGGAAGGGGGGGGGGAGGGGGGGGGGAGGGGTGTGGCCCCCCCCAAAAAAAAGGCTCGAGGGGTCTATAGCTGCCCCTCCCCCCCCCCCCAAACCCGCCCCTCCCCCCCCCCTTCCCAAATTCGAGGGGACCCCCCGGAGGGGTTCAGCACCGGCTCTTTATTGCCCCTCCCCCACCCGGGGTGGGGGTGGGGTGGGGGTTGGGGGGTGGGGGGGGGTACCCCGTAGGGGTGGGGAGGGGCCATCCCAGTTTGGGGGTTCTTTCCCAGTTTGGGAGGGGTCCCAGCGCCAGTATGGGGTCTACAGTCCCAGTTTGGGGGGTCCTAAGCCAGTTTGGACTCCCAGTTTGGGGGGGGCCCTCCCAGTTTGGGGGGGGGTATGAGAACTGGGGGGAGCACTGCAGGTTGGGCGGGGGGGGGAACTCCCAGTTTGGGGGGTCCTAAGCCAGTTTGGACTCCCAGTTTGGGGGGCCCCTCCCAGTTTGGGGGGGGGAAGGGTATAGGAATGGGGGGAAGGTTTGGGGTGGGGGGGAATCCCAGTTTGGGGTCCTTTTCCAGTTTGGGAGGGGTCCCAGTCCCAGTTCGGAGGATCCTGTCCCAGTTTGGGGGGTCCTAACCCAGTTTGAACTCCCAGTTTGGGGGGCCCCTCCCAGTTTGGGGGGGGGGGAATGGTATGGGAATGGGGGGAGGTTTGGGGTGGGGGGGAATCCCAGTTTGGGGTCCTTTCCCAGTTTGGGAGGGGTCCCACTCCCAGTTTGGGGGATCCTGTCCCAGTTTGGGGGGTCCTAACCCAGTTTGGACTCCCAGTTTGGGGGGAGGGGAAGGGTATGGGAATGGGGGGGAGGTTTGGGGTTGGGAGGAATCCCAGTTTGAGGTCCTTTCCCAGTTTGGGAGGGGTCCCAGTCCCAGTTTGGGGGATCCTGTCCCAGTTTGGGGGCTCTTAACCCAGTTTAAAACTCCCAGTTTGGGCGGCCCCTCCCAGTTTGGGGGGGGGGGGAATGGTGTGGGAATGGGGGGGAGGTTTGGGGTGGGGGGGAATCCCAGTTTGGGGTCCTTTTCCAGTTTGGGAGGGGTCCCAGTCCCACTCTGGGAGATCCTGTCCCAGTTTGGGGGGTCCTGTCCCAGTTTGGGGGTTCCTTTCCCAGTTTGGACTCCCAGTTTGGGGGGGCACCTCCCAGTTTGGGGGGGGGGAGGGGTATGGGAATGGAGGGGAGGAGGAGCAGCACTCCAGGTGGGGTCTCACCAAAGCAGAGCAGAGGGGCAGAATGCCCTCCCTCAACCTGCTGGTAATGCTTCTTTTGATGCAGCCCAGGATACCGTTGGCTTTGTGATCTGCGAGCGCACATTGCCAGCTCATGTCCAGCTTTTCATCCCCCAGTATACCCAAGTCCTTCTCGGCAGGGCTGCTCTCCATCCCTTCATCCCCCAGGCTGTATTGATATCAGGGATTGCCCTGACCCCGGTGCAGGACCCTTCACTTGGCCCTGTTGAACCTCATGCTGTTCATACGGGCCCACTTCTTGAGCCTGTCCCGGTCCCTCTGGATGACATCTTGTCCCTTGGGAGTGTCAACCGCACCACTCAGCGTGGTATCATCAGCATACTTGATGAAGGTGCACTCGATCCCACTGCCTTTGTCATTGATGAAGATATTGAACAGTACTGGTCCCAGTACAGACCGCTGAGGTTCACCACTTGTCACCAGTCTCCATCTGGACATGAGGCCGTTGACCACTACTGGATGGGACCATCCAACCAGTTCCTCATCCACCGAACAGTCCACCCTTCAAATCCATGTCTCTCCAGTTTCACAGAATCACAGAGTGGTCAGGGTTGGAAGGGACTTCTGGAGATCATCTAGTCCAAGCCCCCTCCCAGAGCAGGGTCACCTACAGCAGTTGCACAGGACACGTCCAGGCGGGTTTGGAATGTCTCCAGAGTGGGAGACTCCCCCACCTCTCTGGGCAGCCTGTGCCAGTGCTCTGCCACCCTCAAAGGAAAGAAGTTCCTCCTCATGTTAAGATGGAACTTCCTATGTTCAAGTTAGCGCCTGTTATCTCTTGTCCTGTCACTGGGCACCACTGACAAAAGACTGTTCCCATCCCCCTGGCACCCTCCCTTTAAGTATTTATAAGCATAGATAGGGTCCCCCCTCAGTCTCCTTTTCTCCAGACTAAAAAGCCCCAAGTCCCTCAGCCTTTCCTCATAAGACAGATGTTCCAATCCCCTCATCATCTTTGTAGCCCTTTGCTGGACCCTCTCCAGCAGTTCCCTGTCCTTCTTGAACTGGGGAGCCCAGATCTGGACACAGTACTCCAGATGAGGCCTCACCAGGGCAGAGTAGAGGGGAGGATGACCTCCCTCGACCTGCTGGCCACACTCTGCTTGATGCACCCCAGCATGCCATTGGCCTTCTCGGCCACCAAGACACATTGCTGGCTCATGGGCATCCTGTTGTCCACTGGGACATGCTGCTGCATGTTCCCCCAAGATCTTCCTTTCTTCCAGCTGGACAAGCCCAGCTTTTTCAGCTTCTTCTCACAGCACAAGTGCTCCAACCATGACCACCTTGGTGGCCCTCCACTAAATGAGCTCCAGTTTACCAATGTCTCTCACGCATTGAAGGGGGTCAGAACCTGGGGGAGTGTTCTGGATCTGTTCTCAAATGTGTTGAGCCCAGGGCGATAATCACTCCCACTGGCTGTGCTCCTGCTCATACCACCCAGGATGCTTTTGGCCTTTGCCGACGGCTCCATGTTTTGCCTAATGAAACCAAAGGACCACCAGAGCCTTTCCTGCAGTGCTGATACCAACCTAGGCAGTCCCTGCCCTCTGTCACTTCAGACCCTTAGTCAAAGTCAGCAAAAGAACTTTAGATCTGTCTTTGTTGGATAACATGATGTTACTAGTGGCCTGTCCTTGTCTAGGTCCCTTGGGATGGCAACCCTGCCCTCTAATATAGTGTCTGCTCTCCTCAATGAGGTGTCATCTACAAATGCTATAAAAAAAGCATTTTCTCATCTCCTTTGGGTAATTAAAAGCCCTTGAAACATGGTGGAACCCGACTAGATACATCCCTCTGGGCAGAACACTATGCGTTCACCAAGTTCCTCCAAGCCCGAGTACTGATCTCAGTTATTACCCATCTACTTATCCACCCAATCAGACCATAATGTCCTAACTGGACACAAGAATACTGTGGGGAATGAGGCTGATAGCATAGTGTTTGGCGCAGAGTCTAGTTGGAGGCCTGTAAGTAGCAGTACTCCCCAGGGGTCAGTACTGGCCAGTCTTGTTCAGCATTTTAATCAACGTCCTGGATGAGGGCACAGAGTGTACCCTCAGCAAGTTTGCTGACATCTGTTGGAAGGGTAACACAGCAGGGCATAGGCAGTCCAGGAGGTTCTTGGATTGTATTGCCAACGTCTTTCTCCCAGTGGTAGAGGAGCAAACAAGGAGAGGAGCTCTGCTGGACCTTGTCCTTACCAACAAGAAGGGCAGGTAGGCAGTCTCTCAAGCTCAAGGGCAGCCTGGGCTGCCATGACCATGAAATGGTCGAGTTTGAGATGCCCAAGGCAGCGAGGAAGGTGCGCAGCAAGCTGACCACCCTGGGCTTTAGCAGAGCTGACTGTGGCTCCTTGAAGAATCTGCTTGGTATAGTGCCATGGGATGAAGCGCTGGAGGGAAGAAGGGCCCAAGTAAGCCAGTTAATATTCAAGGCTCACCTTCTCCAAGCTCAAGAGTCATGCATCCCTACAAAGAAGAAGGCAGGCAGAAAAGCCAGGAGGCCTGCATGGATGAACAAGGAGCTCCTGGACATGCTCACAAGTGAAAAGGAGGCCTATAGGGGGTGGAAACAGGGGTGGGAAGCCTGGGAGGAATACAGAGAAATTGTTCAAGCAGCCCCGGATCAGGTTAGGCAAGCTAAAGCCCAGATAGAACTAAATCTGGCCAGGGGCATCAAGACAAACAAAAAATCCGTCTTTAAGTATGTCAGCGAGAAAAGAAAGACTAGGGAAGATGTGGGCCCTCTCCAGAAGGAAATGCAAGAACTGGTCACCCGGGACAGAGACAAAGCTGAGGTCCTCAGTGACTTTTTTGCCTCAGTCTTCTCTGGCAAAGACTGCAGCCGCACTGCCCATGATGCAGAGGGCAAAGGCAAGGAGCTGGAAAATGAAGAACTGCCCACTGTAGGCAAAGATCATGTATAAACCACCTGAGGAACCTGAAGGTGCACAAGTCCATGGGACCGGATGAGACACATCCGCGGGTCCTGAGGGAACTGGCAGACAAAGTTGCTAAGCCACTGTCCCTCATATTTGAGAAGTCGTGGCAGTCTGGTGAGGTTCCTGCTGACTGGCCAAGGGGAAACATAAGCCCTGTTTTCGAAAAGGGAAATAAGGAAGACCTGGGGGACTACAGGCCAGTCAGTCTCACCCCTGTGCCTGGCCCGATCATGGAGCGGATCCTCCTGGAAACTCTGCTGAGGCACATAGAAAATAAGGAGGTGATAGGTAGCATCCAGCATGGCTTCACCAAGGGCAAGTCATGCCTGACAAAATTTGATACCCTTCTATGAACAGGTTACATAGTCTATGTTACATGTCTATGTCCTTTGGCATGCCAGCCTTTCCTACCAGGGTAGTGTCTGCAAATCCTATGAAAAAGAACACTTGCATCTTCTCCAGGTCCTTAAAAACATGTTAAACAGGGCAGGTGGCAGGACAGACCCTTGCAGGAGCTTTCAAGCTAGATGCCTCAAGGCAGAGTACCACGCATTGACCACAGACCTCTGAGCCCAATCAGCTGTCTGGTTAGTTACCCATCTCCTTATGCACCCATGCAAGCGATGACATCCTAATTCGGGCACAAGCATATTGTGGGGGAAGATGTTGAAAACTTTGCTGACTTCCAACTTAAAAACGAGCGCTTCTCTCCCTGCGCTGAGCAATTGTGTTCCTCCATCACCGAAAGTAGAGAACGGTGAGACACAAACTGCCCTGGGTAAATCCAGGGTTTCAGACACCCACAAATGGGTTCTGAGCGGACACACTCTGGGGCACAGCCTTGAGTTCCCCTGCTTATCCGTTGGCCATTTTTTTAAAAGAGCATGCAATATTTGGATGCTGCCAGTCATCAGGGAGTTCCCTCCCTCAACCTCCATGGCCTTTCAATGATTACGGAGTGTCATTGGACATGCTGGGACATTGGCTTACCCTGTCATCTCCCTCAGCTGCCACCCCTCCTGTCCCATAGACTGGTAAGGATTGTCTTAGTTAAGGTGACTTGGAAACAATCCACTGCTGGTGGAGTTCCTCCAGATTCCTGCCCCGAGTCTCAGAGCTCTGGGAGACCTTGCTGGGGCAGACTGAGGCAAAGAGGATGTAGAGAATCTCCGATATAGCTCCACCCACTCTCTGAAACTCAGCAGTGGCCACACAGTGGCTTTGTTTCTCCTTGAACTCTTCCTGAAGGAGTAAACACTCATTCTGGTGCCCTTGAATTGCCTTTCAGGGTTAGATTGAATTATGATCTGGACTATAGCAGAGCTTGGAGGAGGCTGTCCTTGAAGACCAGATGGACTGAGCTCTGCCACCATGTCACAGCTCTGTCTGCCACAGGAACGGCTCCAGCTCGTCCTTTCTGTGCCCCTGGCTGAGATCATTGCTGCACGTTTGGGCTGAAGCCCCCCAGCTGTGGCACCAGGCAAGCAGTGACTTGCCATAAGGAATCCTGGTACCAAGAGTCCAAGACCCCGTGTGTGCTACTGATGGGACAAGAAGAGGGGGTACTCATGGCCAGCTCTTCTTCTGCTGGGAGAAATACCACTGCTGGAAGTAAGTGTCTCTGCGCAGCTGAGGGAGGGAACATGAGAGATTGTATCAGCCTTTTTCACAGGCGGTTCCCCTGGAGCCCCAGGGACACCTCCAGGGAGCCCAGAGGGGACAGAGAGAGTGCCACCATGGGCTGGTCCTCTGCTGCTGAGCTGGGCCGGGCTGCTGGGCCAGAGGGAGCTCCTGGCAAGCGGGCAGCGCTGCAGAGAGACAGCTCTGCCCAGGAGCAGCTCCTCTGCACGGCACAGCAGGGCTGAGAGCACTGCCTGCAGGCAGCGAGGGCAGAGCAGGGAGGCAGAGAGAGGTTAAGGGCAGTCTGGAGAGGGAGGATGCTGAGGGCTCACTGTGGGGGAGAAATCTTCATAGCCCTTGACATGGTAAGTCTCTGGGTTAGGGCAATTGCAGCTGCAGTTCCTGGAAAGATGTCCAAAAGCTGCTCCTCCCATGGCCTATGTGATCTTTCAGGAGGACTCCGACACTTCCTCTAGTGTAGAGGTAAAGAATGTGCTCCAGAGCAGGAATGCCCTGCAGTGCCTCCAGAGGGAGAGGGCACGATGGCTGCCTTCTCCTTAGGACCACTGCCATGTGTGAAGGTGGGTGTGCAGGCAGGGGTGGGCAGGGCTGTCCTTGCCAGCAGGGTCCCTGCACCCCAGGGGCTGTGTGCCGGGGCAGGGACTCTGCCGCCTGCCAGGGTCAGCTCTCCCCCTCCCACGGAGGTGCTGTGGGGAGAAGGTGTGTGTGGAAGGAGCAACTCCTTGCATGGCAGGGTCCTGGTGTTGCCGAGAGAGAACTGCGTGGGTCAGGGCTGTTCACAGCTGAAGGGCAGTGGCAGAGGAAACTTTTCAAGAAGAACGTCAAGGCAGAAGCTACCTGAAAGGGAAGGAGTTTGTGCTTTCAGTCTTCTGCCTTTTTTTTTTTTTTTTTTTTTTTTGGGGGGGGGGGGGGGTGAGACGAGGAGATTTGTCTCCCCGTTCTTCAGAAGGCACAGAGCCTCCAAATCTTTTTCACTTCGAGGTGAATAAATCAGGGAGTAAGAAAAATCCATATGCTACAGCTTACAGAGAGCACCCAGCATCACCTTTCCAGCCTTATCAGCGTTGGTCAGATGTTCCTGTCAGAGCCTGCACCCACAGAAATGCTCCTGGGCAGTGTTCTGCTGCCAGGAGGTGTCTGCGGGACAGAGCTGAGCACACAGCATCTGTGATGGGTTCTGTGTGCACTGCCGGCGAGGAGATGCGCTGCCAGAGAAAGAGCTCCCAGCAGGGACAGCTCCAGGCAGCAGAGCCCTGGGCTGGGAAAGAGAGGGAGCAGCTCCCATGTGCCTTGGGAGGGTGATTCGGGCACCTTCCTGCCATCTCCTGTAATGAGGGCGCCTTCTACTGAAAATCCCCTGGTCTCCTCTTACGCTCAGCAGAGCTTCTGACATCAAGGCTGTGGGGTTTCTGGCTGAGGTGCCTCCTCAGCAGCCACACACCAAGGAGGAGAAACTCCTTAGTTCTATGGGTCTCTGTCTTCTCTCAGCAGGAGCATTTCTCCACCTTCCCCTCCTGTCCATGCTGCTCTTGTTCTTACATCCATACTCTCTAGTAAGAGGGGGTTCAGGTGTGGCTCACACGCCAACATTGCCACGCAGCTGTGTCCGTGGGACCAAAGTCCTTCACACCAGCCAAACCTGTGGGGCTGTGGAAAATGCAGTGTGGAGCTGGGGGGTGAGCTGGCTCTGCTGAGATCACTGCACTTTGAGCACTTGTGGGAGTTTCCCTGGCATTCTCCTGCTGGAAAATGCTGACCAGCTTGTCTTCATGACACAGAGATTACCGATGAGGCAAACGGTGACTTTCAGAAGCTGCCCCACCTTTCCCAGATGCCCACTGCTGTCGAGCAGGGGTGACTGCTCCGGAGCCCATGGGCAGAAACCTCCTCCTCATGCCGTGTTTGGCCAGAACAAAGCAGAGCTCAAAACTTGGGGAAATCAAAAGGTCCTAAAAGGAAGGAGGAAGGCAATGTGTGTTTGGGAAGGACAGAGGAGAATGGGACACAGGGAATGTGAAGAGACTTGCTCAGCGCAGCCCTAACTTGTGAGTGTGCTTTCCTCCTTTGGCAGACCCTCATGAACAAAGGGATCAGATGTCCAACAGCAGCTCCATCACCCACTTCCTCCTCCTGGCATTGGCAGACACACGGGAGCTGCAGCTCTTGACCTTCTGGCTCTTCCTGGGCATCTACCTGGCTGCCCTCCTGGGAAACGGCCTCATCATCACCGCCATTGCCTGCGACCACCGCCTCCACACCCCCATGTACTTCTTCCTCTTCAGCCTCTCCCTCTTTGACCTGGGCTCCATCTCCACCACTCTCCCCAAAGCCATGGCCAATTCCCTCTGGAACATCAGGGCCATCTCCTACTTGGGATGTGCTGCTCAAGTCTTTCTGTTTGTCTTTTTCATTTCAGCAGAGTTTTCTCTTCTCACCGTCATGGCCTATGACCGCTACGTTGCCATCTGCCATCCCCTACACTACGGGACCCTCGTGGGCAGCAGAGCTTGTGTCCGCATGGCAGCAGCTGCCTGGGGCATTGGGTTACTCAATTCTCTCCTGCACACAGCCAATACATTTTCACTCCCCCTCTGCCAGGGCAATGCCCTGCACCAGTTCTTCTGTGAAATCCCCCACATCCTCAGGCTCTCCTGCACAGATGCTTACCTCAGGGAAGTTGGGCTTCTTGTTGTTAGCGCCTGTTTGGCCTTTGGGTGTTTTGTTTTCATTTTGGTCTCCTATGTGCAGATCTTGAGGGCTGTGTTGAGGATCCCCTCGGAGCAGGGACGGCACAAAGCCTTTTCCACGTGCCTCCCTCACCTGGCCGTGGTCTCCCTCGTTATCAGTACTGCCATGTTTGCTAA
Organism: Vanellus vanellus; assembly: GCF_965231255.1. Lineage (NCBI taxonomy): Eukaryota > Metazoa > Chordata > Aves > Charadriiformes > Charadriidae > Vanellus > Vanellus vanellus. The sequence continues at coordinate 78,535 of NW_028127759.1, forward strand.
CCTGAAGCCCCCCTCCATCTCCTCCAAATCCCTGAATCTGTTGGTGTCATTCCTGTACTCAGTGGTGCCTCCAGCAGTGAACCCTCTCATCTACAGCATGAGGAACCAGGAGCTCAATGATGCTCTAAGGAAATGGATGACTGGTTTCTTCTCAGAAGCAGCAATGAACTGCCCATCTTGTTCTGCACAGCACTCATAATGTAACTCATTACAGGCCTAGACTCTCTTTGGTAGAGTTTTTCCTTTTGTGTCTTTGGTGTTTGGATTTCATGGTTGTATGAATGCTGTCAACAAAAGACCAGAGCCATCCTTTATCCTTTTTCTATGTCAGCATCTGCCTGTATTGTGTTAGGCAGAGACTTTCTGTAAATAAGGAGCTGCTCTCTCTGTGTGTTTAAACAAAATAAAGGGCCCTGCACTGACTTGTTTGTCTGAGATCCATTCTCCAAGATGTTCTCTATAGCTGCAGGGGCCTCATCTGTGTGCTGAGGTGGAGGGGGCAGGAGCCATCTGAGCTGGGTCTGCCTCCCAGCCTGACCAGCATGGCCCTGGGCACCACAGCCCCCGGCTCTGCAGAGCCGCACCACCAGCTCGGGGGCTGTGGGACGCCTGGGGAGGGGGTGCAGGAACGGCTGGCCAGGCCAGCACGGATGAGCTGTCTCGGGAAAAGGCTCTGAGGGGAGATGGGCTGTGGCGGGAGAAGAGCAGGGCACCGAGTGTGTGCAGGGCAGCCATGGCAAGAGGAACCCTTTGCTGCGGTGGGGCAGCTCGGGGCAGGCTGCCTGTCCCTGGGGCCAAAGGACCTTCCTGAGGGTGCCCTGGGCCAATTCTCTCATGCCATCCTGGGAGGACATTTGGCAGGGGGGGCTGCAAGCTGCCTGGGGTGGAGAACTCCTCAGCATGCCGGCTGGGTGGACAGTATCACTGGCCTGCACATCCTGCTGTGGGACCAGTCCCAATGGGGCTGCTCTGCTGGTCTGTGCTGGGGAGAGGGCAGGAGATAGCCAGGTTCAGGGAGTGTCTGGGCTGGTGGGGATGGGAAGTGCCCCAGAGAGGAAAACCCCAGGGAAGAGCTGAAGTGTGGGAGTGTGCAGGGTGGGGACACACAGCAGTGTCCTGGCACAGCCGGGCTCCTGCGAGAGACATGATGGACCAGACGAGCAGGGTCTGGGCTGTGCCTGTGCCCACTGGACACCCCGGCGAGGTTGCCCCAGCGCCATCATCACAGAATCCCAGTATCACAGAAACTCCTATATTGGAGAGGACCTGTAAGATCACATAGTCCAATCATTAAAACCTGTCAAACCTGATCTCCTTCTATGACAAGGTGACCCACTTAGTGGTGGAGGGAAAAGCTGTGGATGTTATCTACCTGGATTTTTGCAAGGCTTTTGACACCGTTTCCCATAGCATTCTCCTGGAGAAACTGGCTGCTCATGGCCTGGATAGGTGTACTCTTCGCTGGGTAAAAAACTGGCTGGATGGCCGTGTCCAGAGAGTGGTGGTAAATGGAATTAAATCCAGTTGCTGTCCAGTGACAAGTGGTGTCCCCCAGGGATCGGTGCTGGGGCCCGTTCTCTTTAATATCTTTATCAATGATCTGGATGAGGGGATCGAGTGCACCCTCAGTAAGTTCGCAGACGACACTAAACTGGGGGGGCGTGTTGATCTGCTTGAGGGTAGATTGGCTCTGCAGAGGGATCTGGACAGGCTGGACAGATGGGCTGAGGCCAATGGTATGAGGTTCAACAAGGCCAAGTGTCGGGTCCTGCACTTGGGTCACAACAGCCCCATGCAGCGCTACAGACTGGGGGCGGAGTGGCTCGAAAGCTGCCTGGCAGAAAAGGACCTGAGGGTGTTGGTGGACAGCCGGCTGAGCATGAGCCAGCAGTGTGCCCAGGCAGCCAAGAAGGCCAACACCATCCTGGCCTGCATCAGGAATAGTGTGGTGAGCCGGACTAGGGAAGTCATCATCCCCCTGTACTCGGCACTGGTGAGGCCTCACCTCGAGTACTGTGTTCAGTTTTGGGCCCCTCACTACAAGAAGGACATTGAGGTGTTGGAGCGTGTCCAGAGAAGGGCTACAAAGCTGGTGAAGGGTCTGGAGGACAAACCTTATGAGGAACGACAGAGGGATCTGGGGTTGTTTGGCCTGGAGAAGAGGAGGCTGAGGGGAGACCTTATCACCCTCTACAACTACCTGAAAGGAGGTTTTAGAGAGATGGGAGCTGACCTCTTCTCCCCGGTGACAAGTGATAGGACAAGAGGAAATGGGTTCAAGTTATGTCAGAGCAGGTTTAGATTGGATATTAGGAAGCATTTTTTCACTGAAAGGGTTATTAAACATTGGAATAAGCTGCCCAGAGAGGTGGTGCATTCACCATCCCTGGAGGTGTTTAAGAAAAGGGTAGATGAGGTGCTTAGGGACATGGTTTAGAAGTGGTGGTGTTTTTATCAGGGTAGGTTAACGTTTGGACTTGATGATCTTAAAGGTCCCTTCCAACCTCACTAATTCTATGATTCTATGATTCTATGATTACCCTAACACAGACAAGCCCATCACTAAACCATGTCCCTCAGCACTATAACTACACAACCCTTAAACACCTCCAGGGATGAGGACTCCACCACCGCCCTGAGTAACGCATTCCAATGCCTGATGACCCTTTCAATGAAGAAATTATTCCTAATATCCAGTTGAAACTTCCCTTGGTGCAAATTGAACCATTTCCTCTTGTTCTAACACCGGTTACCTGACAGAACAGGTGGACCCCCACCTCTCTGCAACCTCCTTTCAGATATGTTTAGAGAACGATAAGGTCTCCCCTCTGCCTCCTTTTCTCCAGGCGAAACAACCCCAGTTCCCTCAGCCGCTCCTCATAAGACATGTGCTCCAGACCCCTCACCGGTTTCGATGCCCTTCTCCGGACACGCTCCAGTGCCTCAATGTCCTTCTTGTGGTGAGGGCCCAAAAACTGAACACAGCACTCCAGATGCGCCCTCCCCAGTGCCCAGTACAGGGGGAAAATCAGGACTACACTAGTCCTGATACAGGCCAGGATGATGGTGGCCGCCTTGGCCACCTGGTCACACTGCTGGCTCACGTTCAGCTACTGTCAACCAACAGAGGTCCCTCTCTGCTGAGCAGCTTTCCAGACACTCCTTCCCAAGCCTGTAGCATTGGCGGGGGTTGTTGTGGCCAAAGTGTGAGACGCAGCACTTGGCCTCATTGAAACTCCTACAGTCTGCTTTGGCCCATGGGTCCATTCTGTCCGAATCCCTCTGCAGAGCCTCCCTACCCTCAGGCAGATCAACACTCCCCCCAGCTTGGTGTCATCCGCAAACTGACTGAGGGAGCACTCCATCCCCTCATCCCGATCATTGATAAAGAGGTTAAACAGGACTGGCCCCAGCACTGAGCCCTGGGGGACACCACTCCTGACCGCCCGCCAACTGCAATTAACTCCATTCACCACCACTCTCTGGGCACGGCCTTCCAGACAGCTTTTTACGCCGCAAAGCGTGTGCCCATCCGAGCCATGAGCAGCCAGTTTCTTCAGGAGAATGCTGTGGGAAAGGGTGTCAAAGGCTTTACTAAAGTCCAGATAGACAACATCCACAGTTTTTCCCTCATCCACTGAGCGGGTGACCACGTTGTAGAAGGAGATCAGGTTAGTCAAGCAGGACCTGCCTTTCATAAATGCCTTTGATAATGTGGCACTGAGTTCCACCTGTCTGTATCAGATTTTATCCCACAGTGAGGGTCTGCAAAACTAGAAAGGGCTACTGCGAATGTGTCAAGAGAATTAGAAAAAGCCATTAATGAGGGCAGGCAGTATGACAGCCTTAGAGGAAGAAATCAAATTATTATCAAAAATGGTAATATAGAATGGCTTAGCTCTAGAGCACCTTTTAGAAGTACAGGACAGAGCAGGTGCGTTCTTGAATAAGAGCTGCTGGGGTTTTTATGTCAGTCAAGACCAGAAAAACAAAACTGAGAGAAACAAGAGAAAGACTCATTTAAAAATATTACACAAAATAGGGCAGGGTTCTCCCCTAAATCTCTTTGGGTGGCTAACCTCTTGGCTCCCAGACTTAGGAACAGGACTGTGAACTGAAAGGATTTGGGTTGTTGTATTCACTCTCTTGTTTTGCTTTCTAATTAGATGGGTGTGTATTACCTTATGAACTTGACTTACGACTTAAATAATGAAGAGTATAGTGTGACCCTGACGGTGAAAGGAAAAGGAGGGACTGTTAGGAAAATCTCATTCCCGAACTATTGTAACAATTACATTTTAGAGTATGAAATTGTATGAACTTTCTTATGATATACAGCATTTCTATTGCGTACTGCATAGCCATGGTTCAGTCAGCATGACTACAGGACCCAGCTCATTGTCGGGAGGAGAAGACAGCCCCCAGCCTGAAGAAGAAAGGATACTCCAGCACTGCGCGGATGACGCCAGCCTCCCAGCCCCTCTGACACCCCTGTGAAACCCTCCCCTCATCTGGCATCAGAGATAAGGAACTGCAGCAAGACCGACTCCAGGGACGTCTCCATTAGGAGAGCAGCAGGTGGATGATGATGCCACAGCATGAGAGTTGCTTTGCCAAACAGCAGCCTGTGTGTGCGTGTTAAGTAGCCATCACTCAAATTGTGTTGTACCTGAATGCTCTAAAGGTATAAGAACGATGTGTGAAACTGCATTTGGGGTGTCCCAATTTGACTGGGACCACTCGTGCTCATGAACAGAGAATCACTCGTGTAATTCCATACTTTGTGTCCCAGTCTCTCTCCTGGGTCAGCATGGGCAGTTGTAAAGTTTTCATGATGTTATCCTCGAAGGTCGAGAATTGTCCCCAGAGGTGGCCCCGAAGGCACTTGACTGCCTTTATGGTGCTGTCCTCCCAGGCAATGATCGTTCAGGAAGGACTCTGACTGAAACCATGACTCGAATAGGACTGCCTCAAGAACATGAGAGCGATGTGCCATCCTCCCCTATGCAAGATGGTCCCCCTTTCGAGCCCAGTCGAAAGGAACGGGTGGTTTGCAAACTCTTTTGGGCAAGGATTTCTGATGCTTGTGCAATGCCTCACACAACTGTGGCCTGGGCACTCATAGACAACACATACCTGATCATTTCCATAGTGTCAGTGTCAGTGTGTGTGCCTTCGGAAACCATGCACGTGCTAACAAGCAATGGGATTTGGGTGAGTGGTGTGTATGTACAGTGAATATGAAGTGCAAATTTATACCCTTGTGAAGGCAGGATTTCAAAAGTTTCAAGCAAAGTCCTTACTGTCAAAAATGCTGAGTTTATTTTTTCTAAGCTAAGAATAACCTAGACTTTCTTTCTTTTAAATAAATGCCCTTTGTCCCCCATTCCACTCTTCCTTGCCCAGCAAGACTGCAACCTGCTGCCTCCTGTACTGCGGGCCCTGAGCCATCCATTGCAGAACGGCCTTGAACGTGGCCTCTTCTTTCCCACAGAGCTGCTCCTTCTGCAGGACGCGCTGGAGCTCGTTGACGGAGAGCTCCAGAAACTCTCTTGACACGCTGGTCACCCCCTCCAAGTGATGGAGGATGAAAGCATGGGCTTCTTCTCGCAGGTCAATAATAAAGTCAATAATAAAGGCAGTAGTAATACTCGGTGAATCTCCAGATGCCGACGCAGTTCTCCAAGCACAGCTGGGACTTTAAGAACTCGCAGCACAGTCTGACGATGCCCATGACGTTGAACTGGTCGGCCGCTATCAGCAAACGTTCAATGTTGTCGGCCGTGACCGGTACTGTGCCGGTGTAGGCGTACTCGATAATGAGCCGCATCATTTCAGGTGAAGTGCCGGGGATTTTATAGACATCGTTCCCGGCATTGCTCCTGTGGGTGGAAAACAAAGCCCTTTTCAGGGCTTTTTTCAAAGCAAAGCAGTGCTGGGGGAAAAGCATCTTTCTGCATTAAACCCGGACCCCGTTATCCCGTGTGCCTCCTTCCCGGGGCACCAATTTGGTCACGAGCAGTAGCCACGTTGGGAGGACGTGGGGTTTATTAATTCATATGTTACGAGCCGGTTGTTTTAACAAGGAGTCACCGCCTCCGGCTGTGCACAGAGAGCCACAGGGCCAGTGCCCTCCTTGCTTCAACAAGACCACCAGAGAATGGCGCTGTGTGGGGAAGGAACACCTCCCGCCCCACGGCAGACAAGCCCGGCTGGCCACACTCCAGCCCTGCACCGCATCTGGGGGTTCGTCAGGCACCGCTTCCAGTGCTGCTGTGATATTTTGGGTTGGGGATGAATTCCAGTGTCCAAGGAGGCACCAGGACTATGGGGAAGTGCTGGAAAAGAGGTTCAGTGCCAAGGGAAGCGCTGGAGAGACACTAAGGCAGCGTGACACAGCCTGGGAAATGCTGTGTGTCCCCATCCCCTCTTGTTCCAAGCACTGACCTGAACTATTGACTGTAGCTACAGAGGATGTTCTTGTGAGCACTAAACTCAGTGCCACCCATCACAGAGTCTCTCCTCCAGGAAAAGCTCACTAATGATGGTGCAAAGCACAGCACTCCTGTTCCTCTCCCTGGGTGATGATGAGTGTCGCTGGGAGCCAAGCTATCGCCCACGTCACAGCCTGTGGCAGTGGAAAGTGCTTCTCCTGGAGGTGCTACAGCGCTTTGTCCGTGCCCTCCCTCCAATATCGTCTCCGAACCCCTGCCTGTCTGGTGGCTCTGGAATGTGCCCCAAAGTGAAATCACAGGCGCAGGGGTGACCCGGGACCGGCTGTGAACCCCTTTGCAGCTGGTGCTTTACCTCTATATTGATTCATGGGTGGTGGCAAATGCTCTGTGGGGGTGGTTACAGCAGTGGGAGCAGAGCAACTGGCAGTGCAGAGGTAGACCCATCTGGGCTGCTGAACTGTGGCAAGACATTGCTGCCCAGATAGAGAATCTGGTTGTGAAAGTACATCATGTAGATGACCACGTACCCAAGGGTCAGGCCACTGAGGAACATCAAAACAACCAGCAGGTGGATCAGGCTGCTAAGATTGAAGTGGCTCAGGTGGACATGGACTGGCAACGTAAGGGTGAACTATTCATAGCTTGGTGGGCCCATGACGCCTCAAGCCATCAAGGAAGAGATGCGACATATAGATGGGCTTGTGACCAGGGGGTGGACTTGATCACGTTCACTATTGCACAGGTTATCCACGAATGTGAAAGGTGTGCTGCATTTAAGCAAGCCAAGCGGTTAAATCTTCTTTGATATGGAGGACGTTGGCTGAAATATCAATACGGGGAGGCCTGGCAGATTGGTTCTATCACACTCCCTCAAACCCGCCAAGGCAAGCACCACATGCTCACAACGGTGGAAGCAAACACCTGACGGCTGGAAACACACCCTGTGACCCATGCCACCACCCTGAACAACTATCGTGGGCCTTGAACAGCAAGTCTGATGGCGACATGGCACCCCAGAGAGAATTGAGTCAGACATTGGGACTCATTTCCAAACAGCCTCATAGACACCTGGGCCAAAGAGCATGGCATTGGGTGGGTGTATCACATCCCCTATCACGCACCAGCCTCCGGGAAAATCAAACGATCCAACGGACTGCTATAAACTACACTGAGAGCCATGGGTGGTGGGACCTTCAAAAGTCGGGATACACATTTAGCAAAGGCCACCTGGTTAGGTAACATTTGAGGATCTGAATATGTTCGGGAAGAGAGTCTGGGTTATTCCTGACACAAGCAAAGGCAAAACTATCTGTGGGATTGCTTTATTTTAAGGCCCTGAGTGCTCTTGGTGGGTGATGCTGGAGGATGGGGATGATCGATTTGTTCCTCAAGGGGATTTGATTTTGGTGAGAATGGCCAATGAATAAAATGATATGATATTTATTGCTAAATTACCACTATATGTCATCACTGATACGGTTGCTATATGCTCTATCTATGGCATTGCAGTGAAAGTGACCTAAATTAATGAAGAATGAACTTTGATGAAACTGAGCAAAGTGCAGAAGTGATGGAACCAGAAGTGGCTGCAGCAACTGGCACTTGGGAATTGTCTTGAGATCGACATCTTCAACCCACAGATGATGGGCATGGGCCATGCCGCCTACACCAGCTGCGAGCTCCAGATGCAGCACGCAACAATTCAACACCACACACCACGTCTCCTGCCAGGAAAGACAGTTACAACAGATGGAGCCCAAAGTCATAGACTAAATGAACTCAAGGGACATTTCAGTGGGATGGGCCATGGACTAAGGGAATGATATCTGTGTGCATATATACATATATGAAAGACAGGAAAATGGTGGTGATTTATGGAAAAGTGTAAGACCTGGGCATGAGGTAGATGGTATAGAATAAGGGGCGGACGCTGTCCTGGTTTTGCCTGGGATAGAGTTAATATTCTTTCTGGTAGCTGCCGTGTTTTTGATTGACTATGAGAATAACATTGTTAACTCATATTGTTTTAGTTGTTGCTGAGTGATGCTTATATTAAGTCACGGACTTTTTCAACTTCCCGTAGAAGGTGGGGGGGCACAGACAAGACAAGCTGGCCAAAGGAATGTTCCATCCCATAGACGTCATGCTCAGTATATAAATGGGAGTTGGCTTGGGGGAAGGAATCGGTGATCACTTCTCCAGACAGGCGGGGCAAATGATCATTGGGTTTGACAGTAATATATTTTGCATCACTTTATTCTATATATACTTATTATTATTATTGTTGTTGTTACTGCTACTGCTACTGCTTTTATTTTCTGTTACTGTTCTATTAAAAAATATTTATCTCCGCCAATGTTTTGTTTTTCCCTGTTTTTCCCTTTTCTTGCTATTCTACCTGAGACATCCTGTTTCATATAAGAGCTGTTACCTGACCGGCCACATCTGACTCAGTGTTGTGCAAGGGTCAGACCCAGTAGGATCAAGCCCCAACACAAGTAGTATAAACCCAGAAAAATATCAATCAGCAGGGTTATGACAAGAGAAAAATTAGGCTCATGATCTAAGATAAGCCCTGGGCAATGTGCAGCGAAGGGGTGGCAGGTTATTGTCGGTGAAACAGCGTCCATTGGGCCAATTTCCATAGGGCATCCTTGAGCTCCTGGTTCCTCATGCTGTAGATGAGGGGGTTCACTGCTGGAGGCACCACCGAGTACAACACTGCCACCACCAGGTCCAGAGATGGGGAGGAGATGGAAGGGGGCTTCAGGTGGGCAAACATGGCAGTGCTGATAAAGAGGGAGACCACAGCCAGGTGAGGGAGGCACGTGGAAAAGGCTTTGTGCCGTCCCTGCTCCGAGGGGATCCTCAGCACTGCCCTCAAGATCTGCACATAGGACAGTATAATGAAAACAAAACACCCAAAGACTAAACAGGCACTAACCACAATCAGCCCAACTTCCCTGAGGTAGGAGTGTGAGCAGGAGAGCTTGAGGATGTGGGGGATTTCACAGAAGAACTGGTGCAGGGCATTGCCCTGGCAGAGGGGCAGTGAAAATGTATTGGCCGTGTGCAGGAGAGAATTGAGAAACCCACTGCCCCAGACAGCTGCTGCCATGCGGACACAAGCTCTGCTGCCCAGGAGGGTCCCGTAGTGCAGGGGATGGCAGATGGCAACGTAGCGGTCATAGGCCATGACGGTGAGGAGAGAACACTCTGTTGACATAAAAAAGAGTACAAAAAAGAGCTGGACAGCACAGCCAAAGTAAGAGATATCCAGGGTGTTCCAGAGGGAATTGGCCATGGCTTTGGCGAGAGTGGTGGAGATGCAGCCCAGGTCTATGAGGGAGAGGTTGAGGAGGAAGAAGTACATGGGGGTGTGGAGGCGGTGGTCGCAGGAGATGGCGGTGACGATGAGGCCGTTTCCCAGGAGGGCAGCCAGGTAGGTGCCCAGGAAGAGCCCGAAGGTCACGAGCTGCAGCTCTCGTGTTTCTGTAAACTCCATGAGGAGGAACTGTGTGATGGAACTGCCATTGGACATTTGCTGTGTCTGGGCAGGGGGACCTGTCCAAGGAGGAAAAGGCAGTGACAAACTGGGAGAGACTTCTCTGAGGAAATCCCAATGCCATTCCTCACAGAAATCCCCCTCCCACAGCTGAATGAGGAATGATCCAGCTCATTCCCAACCCCACAAACTCAAAGACACCCTCCCTTATCAGGCAAAATACTGCTTCGACACCTACTTTCCATGAGGACACGTCTGGGGCAGGACTCCCAGAGTCAGAGGCAGAAGAGAAGCTGACCCGCACCCCCTCCCCAACTCCTGAGATGCAGAGTTCAACAGAGGGGTGGGGAAACGAGGAGAAATGCGTCTGTGCTCTGAAAAAAGGAAGCGAGGAGAGGGAGTCAGACAGGTGTGCAGAGAAGCCTTCTCCTCAGTGACAGTGTCTCCAGACAGAGACACTGAAGGGCACTTGCTTTTATGTTGTGCATCACTTGTAGGACACACTCACTTCTCCTGGACTGGAGGTGCAGCTGCTGAGAAGGCATATCGGGCCATGGACCCTGTGGCTGTGGGGTCGGCGGGAGAGGAGAGCAGAGGCTTGCTTCGGAGGTGAGGGTATGGCGGGAGGTGCTGGGATTCCCCCTGGCCGGGCATGTCTGGCAGCAGCTCCCTCTGTCCCTGCCTGTGTCTGGGCTGCCAGGAGCTGCCCCTGCCTGGAGCTGCTTCTCTGCCCCCCGGGTCTCCTCCCTGCCAGTGCCCCAGAGCCCATCCCACCTGCTGTGTGCTCAGCTCTGACCTGCAGACCCCTCCTGGCAGCACAGCGCTGCCGGGGGCATCTCTGGGTGTGCGGGGGCTCAGGAGGGGTTCAGGGAAGTGCTATTGAGAATGAGGGTCTCTGTGCCTTCTCCACAAAGGAGAAATCCATTCCCACCTCCCACTGCCCACCCAGCAGAAAAGAGGAGAAATCCCACAGCACAGACTTGTTCTCTTTCAGGGGAAAAGTCCTCGATGTCCTTCTTCAAAAGGACTCTGTGCAAATGTCCTGGGGGTGATGTGGATCTGGAGCAGCCCTGACCCACACAGGTCCATCTCAGCAACAGAAGGCATCTGCCTTGCTGGCAGTCACTCCTTCCACCCACTGCTTCTCCCCACAGAAGCTCCGTGGGAGCTCCCCGGACAGGCGCAGAGCTGACCCTGGCAGGCGGCAGAGTCCCTGCCCCGGCACACAGCCCTGGGGTGCAGGGACCCTGCTGGCAAGGACAGCCCTGCCCACCCCTGTCTGCACACCCCTACGCACACCTCCACAACCATCCCCAGCAGAAGGCAGCCCTCAGGCCCTGTCCCTCTCACCGGGCAGCAGGGAAGCCCTGCTCTGGAGCACATCCTCCTCCTCTACAGCACTGAAACTGAGAGAGTCCTCCTGACAGAGCCCAGCAGCTCTCAGATGGACCAGCTTGAGGAGATCCCTCCAGGAACTGGAGCTGCATTGCCCGGCACCCTGAGACTTACCACGCAGAGGGCGGTGAAGATTTCTGCCCCAGTGAGCTCTCAGCACCCCCCACTCCCAACTGCCTTTAAGCTCTCTCTGCCTCGCAGGTCTCCTCTCGCTGCCTGCAGGCAGTGCCCCCAGCCCTGCTCCTGGGCAGAGCTGTCTCTCTGCAGCGCTGCCCGCTTGCCAGGAGCTCCCTCCGGCCCAGCAGCCCGGCCCAGCTCAGCAGCAGAGGACCAGCCCACGGTGGCACTCTCTCTGTCCCCTCTGGCTCTCTGGAGGTGTCCCTGGGGCTCCAGGGGAACCTACTGGTAAACAGCCTGAAGGAGTCCCTCGTGTTCCCACCCTTAGATGTGGAGAGAGACTTATTTCTAGCTGTTGCAAATTTAAGTCTAAGAGTAACTGTTTTGGTTTAGTATTAGACATGACAGCAGGATAATGCCAGGGAGCAATCTCCTTTTCTTCTTTGGAGGGAAGGGATTCAGCTGAGTCAATGGAGGCTTCTCAGCCTGGGTTTGTAGTCCCTGGGGCTACAAGAGCTCCATCCCATGCCCACCACAAACCCCCAGCAGGTTGCATTCCTCTGGCCTCACTTCACATGGGCACAAGAGCAGCTCCTGCATGAGAGCTCCTGGTCTCAGCTCACTTGTGAATGAGTGGAGAGGGAGGGCAGGAGGAAGATGTTCAGACACAGACACCTGGGGACATCTTTGGTGCCAGAGGTGACCAAGAGGCATGTTGGGAACTGCAAGCTCTATTGGAGCAGTTCAGAGAGACAGGGCAGCATCTGGGGGCATCTTGGTGGAGGCTGGAGGGAAATCCCTTTGGCCAACTTCAATGACAGAAGGTGTCCACGTGGAGGACATGTGCCCCTGTAACTCTTCCTTCTGCCCAGGGCAGCCCATAGAGGGATTCAGCTGACCAAATGGAGTCGTGCGGCATGGGCAGAGTTAAGTCTCTCTCTTCTCCCTCAGTTGTCTTTTCCACATGTCCCTGGAGTAGAATGGCAGGTGTCTCACGTGCATCCCTTCATTGCCTGACCTAATTCAGGGCAGCTGAACCTCAATTTAGTTTACAAATTCAGGGCTGTAGTGGTAGGGGAAGTGCCGGGGCTCTCCAGCACAACTGCATGTGCCTGACAGGGACAGCTCAGGTCCTGTACAGGAACCCCATCCCCATCCAGCCTGGCTGTGTGACAGCCATCACCCAGAGCATCTCAGACAGAGTGGGTGCCTTTGGGCCACTGACTGAGTCCCACCCCTGCACTGGCGCAAGCTCTGTCCCTTCTCTCTCCAATAGATACTGGGCAGCGCCTGAACAGCAAGCACATCACACCAGGGTCTCCTCTCATGCTCCTTCACTCTCAAACTATGCTGGTTCTTCTCTCCTGAATTGTTTAGCCATCCCCTTGATGATAGAATCATGGATCAGGCCAATGATTTTCACAGTGGGCCTGAATCACAGCATGTTCACACCAAGGACATTTTCAACACCATCTTGTTCTTCTTCACACCAGCTTCATCTCCACCACAGAGTTTGCTCCCTTTGTGTGCACCTCAGTTCCTCTTCACACTGCCCTTTGCCATCCACTCTACCAGGTCTCTGCTCTGAAGCAAAACCTTTGCACAGCTGAGGTCTGGGGGCCTTGGAAGCAGGTCTTGTGAGTCTGCTCTCAGCCCAAGTGTGCCACAGCTGAGGTGCTGCAGCCCAGCCATGCCCCAAGGTCTTCAGCCTGGGCACAGAGAGGAGGGGCTGGAGCTGTGTGTGCCATCTCTTCATTCCACTTGGAGGGAAGAAGAGCTGAGGGGTGTTTGGACATCTCCCATGACTGGGCTGCTGTGATGGGTGGGTGCAGGATGATCAGGAGGCCAGAAATTTTGAGAGAGGCTTGCACTCAGGGTTAAGAACCCGCTTAGATTTGTGGAGCTCCTCTAGGTGATAAATAAACTGGGTGAACCAGTAAGGGTCAGAAAAGAGACTGGTAAGGGTTACATTGTGGTGGGAGACAACAAACCTATTTACATCACCCTGTCAACTTTAATTGCCCTGGCATTCACTGGAAGGGGACCACAACTGCATGCAAACTGTCCTGGAGGCTTCTCGAGAATATTGGTCAAGACACAGCTGAGGACCCCAGTCTTCATAGCACAGCTGCCAGATCGGCCAACAATGGTAATGCTCATCTGCATCTGTTAATTTCAAAGAAGGTAGAGCTGGACATGAACGTCAAAAGAATGTCAGCTTTGGCTATCATGTCCATGAAATAGTGGGGCCTGTCCCCCCAGAGGGAAGGAGAATAGAAGAGTGTAGATGCTAGACCTCAGACGAGCAGTCTTTGGCCTCGTCTTGTGACTTTTAGTCGGGGAGCCCATGTGAGCAGCACAGAAGGGCAGCAGAGCTCAGTATACCTCATCTGCAAGGACAGCATGTGTCGAGTATGAGAGTGTAGTCATACCAATAGTCAGAAAAAAACAAGCCCAGCTGTCAGGAGAGGAGCTTGGGGAAACAGAAAATTCATGGGGAAGCTCTATAAAGAAAATGAAGCATGCGAGATGAGGAGGCATGTGTTAAAACAAAGGAAGAATTCAGAAATACGGTTGGTTTTAGAAAAGCCACAGGTCCTATAGAGCTGACACTTGCACGGAAGTTCAAGGGCATAAGGATGAGCTGTTACTACTCCATGAACTTTGAAAGAAGAATTGAACATCGTGTGTGACCACTGCTGAATTCGGTAAGAGCATGTGTAGATCCAAGTTTTTCTGTGTTCTCTTCTCTCCTCCTTCTTCACCAGCAAGGCCTCCCAGTTCCATGTGCCTAAGAGGCAAAACCCCATGCAAAACCCAGCTGTGGATGGAGATCAAGTCTGGGGATACTTAGCTAAGGTCAACCCTTAGTAGTCCATTGGACCAGATGGGATGAATCTAAAGATGTTGGGAGAGCAGCCCAATGTCACAAGAGGGCTGCTGTGATACATTTTGGAAGGTCATCATGACTGAAGAATCCATATGCATTGTCGGGAAGTCACAGGCATTGGCAAAGCCTCAGAAAACCCCAGTGCTGGCAGGAAGGAAGCAGGCACAGGAGTAGGAGTGTGTAGCTGTGGTGGGGACGGCCAAGGGCCTTGGTGGGGCTTTGACACCCCAACAGAACTGAGAGCCTTGTCTGCTCAGCTATGGCTTCTGTCTCTTACACTGTGCGCCATGAGAGGACACCAGATTCTGACAGCTCCAGTGCATTTTTTCTCCTCACCTGCCCTCCACAGAGTCTGGGACGTGCGCTACTGCTGATCTGCACCTGGTGTTACACATTCCCACATTGCATTGCCCCCAGGAAGTGACCAGAGTATTTTAACAGGCCAAGGATACCCCTTCCCAGGGGCTGGGGCTCTGGGCTTGACCATTCTCCTTGGTGAAGCACATCAAGGGTTTTCACAGGGGTCTTCACATTTAAATTTCCTCCTGTACCAAGTGCCTTCGACTTCCTGCTTTACCAGTCCCCAGAGACAGGTGCTTTGTCTGCTCATTCCCTCCATGGTCTCTTCAGTGAGGGACGTCAGCAGGGCCTGCCAACACCCTCAGAAACCTCCAGGTTTGCTGCTTCTCCAGAAGCTTGGTCAGCCTTTCAGGAGCTGCAGTTCAGGAACTCGGCACCAGAGGGCTCATTCCCACAAAAAACACCCGAAGGAACCAAGTCGGGGCCTAAATTTCCTTTAGTCTTCAGGTCTGATGTGGCTCATTAAAGAGATTTTGGGAGTGCAGTCAAAGTGAAAAGATGTCAAAGCAGAGAGACAAAGGGAATAACATGTTTGATTTTAACTAGCCCCTTTGGCATTAATGCCAATGCGTTTGGCTTAGAGGAATGACTTCAAGTAGAGTCGGCACCATCCAGAGCCATACGGATGGACTGGCACAGCCCCCGCACCATCCCTTGCAGGAGGCACCCCCCCTCTCCTAGGCTGAGGCATGCTTGAATGCAAACCTCTGCAGTGCCCACTTGTCACAGGCCTCCCGGCAGAGGCTGACTCATTCCCCATGACCCTCCAAGCCTGCATCAGCTCATTGGGCTTTTGCTCCCCAGCACTGCAACGCTCCAGCCCATGGCAGCTTTGGCTTTGACACCCTCCCTCCATGCTGGGCCAAGGGTTCCCAGTTCCTCCTTGGCAGCTGCCCCTGCTTCCACCTCCTGCCTGCTGCCTTTTGGCCCTGGCGCTCACTCACTTTACACCAGCAGCCTCCTCAGAGGCATGTTTCTCTTCATGGCTATTCAGAGAGATCCTTCCTGCCCTTGGAGGAGGCTGTCCTGTAAGGCCTATGAGATTCCCTGAGCTCCTTCACACTTCAGAGCTGCTTCCCAGGGCACCGCTTGTATCAGTCTCCCACGCACCTCAAAGTCGTCTTCTCTGGAGCCCGCCCATGTGTGCTCCGCTGCTGGCCTTCCTCACTCCTCTTTGGCACCTGGGACGCCACTATTTGCTGGTCACGACTGCCAGGGCTGACACAGATGATCACATCCTGACCAGCTCTTCCATGTTGGCCAGTACCTGGGCTAGGTGAGCATCACCCTTCCTGGCCCACCTGGCAGCTGTGTTAAGAAGTCATCCCAGATTCCTCCAGACTGTTGGCACCCTGTTGCTTTGCCTGGCCACTGAATGCCAGGATACTTACGGTTCTTCATGGGAACCTGCTCATGCACCTGGAGGCTTCTCTGGGTAGATGTCAGAAGAATTTCAAAGGTCCCTTATGGAGACTGAGTGCCTTTCTTACTGGGATCATCACAGAGCAGCACCTCCTGTTAAAAAAAAAAACACCTTTGGATGCAAACTCTCTGGTCCTACGCACTGGTAAGTGTGCAGTTGGCTCATGTGAACCCTGGCTTGTTCCCCATCCACTGCTGGTTGTTCTCCTCCAGAATCCTGCCTCAAAGCACAAAGGCCTGGGAGACCTTGCTGGTGGTAACCAAGGAAAAGAGGACATCAAGTATCTCAGATCTACCTACACTTACTCCTACTAAATTCAGCAGTGCTGCTACATTATCCCTTGGGCTTCTTTAACTGTTCCCGAAGTAGCAAAAGCTCATCTTGGTGCCCTGGAATTCCTTTTGAGTTTCAATTGAGTTTTGATATGGACCATTGCTGGACCTGGACGATGCCCTCTTTTAGGACAAGATGTATCCGGGCACACTGTTCAAGTTATTGGTCTTTTCACCAAGGGAGTGAGTGAAGATGCCTGTGTAGTGTGCTTCATGTCCATGCAACGTGTGCTGCTGTGGGATAGAGAAGGGTCAGACCTTGCCTCTGAACAGACCTGGTGACTGATGCCTCTGACTGATGCCTCTGAGTGACGGCATCAGACAACAGAACAGACACCAAATAGCACTCTCTGCGATGCTGTCTGGGGCATCTGTGATGCATCCACCCTGAATGGGAACCATTTTCTTGCAAGTCCCGTGTGGTCCATGCCAGGCTTGGCGTCTTATGTAGCTCTCTGGGCCCAGGTTTGAACATGACATTGAGTAGCTGCCCCGAATTCTGTCAGGCAATGTGGGGTTGAACAGGGGAAAAATTTCATTATTGTCACTGGAGATCTCTATGATTAGAGAGAGAACACAGAAAAGAATATAGGAGTTCTCTATCATAGATTCTATGATTCTATGGTTCTGTGAAAGGGCGGTCGATTGGAAGCTTGCTGAAGACTTGGGATCAGAAGATTGTGACCAGAGATACGCAATCCATCTAGAGGTCATTTACTACGTCTGTACATGGGGAATCGACACTGGGACCAACGCTCTTTAACAACTTGGTTAATGGCCTGGATGGTGGGGCAGAGTTCACCCTCAGCGGGTTGCAGACGATATGAAACTGAGAGGAGTTGCTGCTACACAAGATGGTTGTGCTGCCCTTCTGAAGGACCTCAGCATGCTGGAGAAAGGAGCAGAGGGGAACTTCACCGAGTTCAACAAGGGGAAATACCCAGGCAGCAATAACACCATTCAGCAGTACATGTTATAGAATCATAGAATTGCTGAGGTTGGAAGGGACCTTTAAGATCATCAAGTCCAACCATTAATGTACCCTGACAGAAACCACTTCTAAACCATGTCCCTAAGTACCACATCTACCCTGTTTTTAAACACCTCCAGGGATGGTGAATCCACCACCTTCCTGGGCAGCCTATTCCAATGTTTAATAACCCGTTCAGTGAAAACGTGTTTCCTAATATTCAGTCTAAACCTCTCCTTACATAACTTAAAGCCATTTCCTCTCCTCCTATCATTTGTCAGCAGGGAGGTCAGCCCCCACCTCTCTGCAACCTCCTTTCAGGTAGTTGTAGAGGGTGATAAGGTCTCCCCTCAGCCTCCTCTTCTCCAGGCTAAACAACCCCAGTTCCCTCAGTCGTTCCTCATAAGATTTGTCCTCCAGACCCCTCACCAGTTTTGTTGCCCTTCTCTGGACACGCTCCAACACCTCAATGTCCTTGTAGTGAGGGGCCCAAAACTGAACGCAGTACGCAGGCATGACCGGCCTTTCACAAACCCATGCTGACTGGGCCTGATCACCCTATTCTCCTGCATGTGCCATATAATGGCCCTGAGGATAATCTGTTCCATGACCTTCCCAGGCACCGAGGTCAGACTGACCGGCCTGTACTTCCCTGGATCCTCCTTCCTGCCCTTCTTGTGGATGGGTGTCACGTTTGCCAACCTCCAGTCAGCTGGGACCTCCCCGGTTAGCCAGGACTGCTCATAAATGATGCAAAGTGGGCTGGTGAGCACTTCCACCAGCTCCCTCAGCACCCTTGGGTGGATCCCATCCAGCCCCATAGATTTGTGTACCTCCAGGTACTGAAGCAGGTCCCTCACCATTTCCCCTTGGATTACAGGGGATGCATTCTGCTCCCCATCCCTGTCTTCCATCTCAAGGGTCTGGTCACTCAGAGAACAACTGGTTCTACTGCTGAAGACTGAGCCAAAGATGGCATAAAGTACCTCAGACATCTCCTCATCCTTGCTCACGATGTTACCGGTCCCATCTACTAGAGGATAGAGATTATCCTCAGTCTTCTTTTTTTGCTAATACACTTATAGAAACTTTGTTTGTTGCCCTTGACAACAGAAGCCAGGTTTAGTTCTAGCTGGGCTTTGGCCCTCCTAATTGTCTCCCTACATAGCCTCACTACCTCTTTGTAGTCCTCATGAGTGGCCTGCCCTTCCAAAGGCCATAAATCCTCTTTTTCTCCCTAGGTTGCAACCCTAACTCCCCGTTCAGCCAGGCTGGTCTTTTTCCCTGACAAATTGTCTTTTGGCACAGGAGGACAGCCTGCTCCTGCACCTTTAAGACTTCCTTCTTGAAAACCATGCAGGCTTCCTGGGCTCCTTTGCCCTGGAGGACTGCCTCCCAGGGGACTTTGTCAACCAGGCTCCTGAAAAGCCCCAAGTCTGCCCTCCGGACGTCCAGGGTAGCAGTTCTGCTGACAATTATGATAGATGGGACTCCTCGTTTTGAACGACAGAAATTCAACAGACCTCTTAAAGGAATAGTTCATCACTTTAGAGAATTATATTTTTGCGTGTGTGTGTATATATATTTTAGAAGACAAATATAACAGTAATTTGAGTGAGACTGCACGTTTAGAGGACTCTAGTGTCTGAATTTGTGACTACATTTACTTTATAGCCAGCTGTGGTGTGTGGGTTTCGAGGTCTCAGCGTTTTCGAGCTCGCCCGGTGCGGGGACCTCAGGAGGGAGACCTCAGCACTTGACCCAAGCTGCCACCACAGTTATTTCATACCATGAGCGTCGTCACATTCAATATAGATTAGAAAGTTTGCTGCAAAGTTCATTCTCTCCCTTGATGGCTGCCATCCTGAGAACTTCTTCCCCAGTGCCAGATCCCCCAGCCCTTCCCCTCCTCCCGAAGCTGTAGCGCTCGCAGTGTCCCACATTTACTGTCCACTGCTGGGAGTGCACAGCTTCCGACTGATATCGTTGGCTGAGTGTAGTCTTTGTATATTTTGTATTGGTATCTGGATCCCTATTGGTTCTTTAGTGTTATTAATGTAAATTATCCAATCTTTGTCTATTAAATCTGTTGACATTTCCACCCACGTGTTTGCTTGTTTTTGCCTGATTCCCCTTCCTGGGTGGGCAGGGGTCATCGGGTGACAGAGTGATTGTCTAAATGACAATAAATTGTGAGGGGTTTCTCAAACCATAACACAGGCACAACTTTATGGTGAGGCTCTGGACTTGGTTTCTTCTTCCCCAGTGCTTGGGGAAGCCGGGAGGTGGTGTGCGGTTTTCCTACACTCAGCCTCGCTCACCCTCACACCCCACGGCCCCCAGGAAGAGCCCTGAGCCACCAGTGAGGGGCAGGACCTGCCTTCCCAGGGCCTGGGGGTCAGGGGTTGGCCTTTCTGCTGCATCAACCAAGCCAAGGGGTTCCTCAGCATTACAGCCACCTGCCCAGTGCCTTTGCCTACCTGCAGCCACAGCCTCCAGTTATCTCCTCTAACGAGTCCCTGGGGAGGCTTTGGCAGTAACGACCCTCAGTGGGGCCAATCAAGGCTTCAAGGTACTTTGCTTCTGACTTGGACTTCTGGAGCATGTTGCTCAGTCTCCTCTCACTGTCTGAGGTTGATGGACTCAGGGTCAAATACACCATAGGGCTCATTAAGGTACAGAAAGTCCTAATGAGCTATTTCTTTCCCTGTCATTTGCTTCAAGTCTTCAATAGAGCTAATTGGAGTTGTTTCATACTGTAATTTAGAAGGAAGATTTTAAAGAGAACCTAATAGAAAATATTTTTTTAATTTATTTCAAAGGTTCTTTTTATTAGCTTTTCAGTTAGAGAAGAGGTGATAGAAGCAGTCAGCAGTTGATATTGATGCAGAGGGTCTCCTCAGGAGGTCCGGGCAGCCAGGAAAAGCAGTCCTCTGAGGTCTGAGACTGTATGGACAGCTTTGCTCCTCACCTCCCTGTCCTCCCCATCCCTGTCATTGGCCAACTGGGATTTGCATCACTTTTCCTTACCTCAGACTTCTCCACTGAAGTCTGCAGCTGGGTGTTACAGCTCCATTGCACCATCTCCCTCCTGCGCTCCTCAGAGACCTGGCTGCACCCAGGCACAGGAGGAGTTTTCCTCTTTGCAAGCAGAGAAAAGTAAAGCATGATCAAGTTTGATAAACAATAAAACACCCTCTGCAACCAGATGCTCAGGACAAGCTGCCTCTAATGAGGTTGCTTTGCTACAAGGGATGATCTTATCAGAAATGCTTTAGATGGACAGGTACAAAAAGAGAGATATAAACGTAGTTACAGACTTGGCTAAAGGAGATAATTAGACAACTGAAAGACAGGCAAACTTGTAACTCCCTGAAGCTCAAAGCAGCAGCTGGATAGGTGACAGGAATCTGAATGACCAAAGAGGAAGGGCAGGAGAAAAGTGGAGTGCAATAGAAAAGGCCTTTGTCGAGACAGTCTGCATCTGAAAAGCTGACTTTAGAAATGGTCATTGTATATAAACAGGTGATACAGGTCTGAAATTTGAGGGAAATTAAAACCACTTTATTAACAGGCAGAATAGTGGCAATGAAGTCACAGGGGAAGATCTATAATTCTGTGGAATGTAATTTTTGAAAGGTCATTGGATTTGTAGAGGTCTTGTGAGAGAGGACAATCAAGTGTTGGACCCAACTTTGAAGGAGGCCAAAAGTGCAGCTCAGGGAACTACTGGCCCAGAAAGCCAACCACATCCTGGGCTGCATCAAAAGGAGCGTACCCATAATGTGTCCTACAGCCCTAGGCAACAATCCCCGTAGTCCAAATGGTGATCCAGAGAGCTGCTCTCTGTGATTCATCTTGATGGGTTTCACACCTGGGGCTGATGGCTGTTCCAGGGCAGCCCTGGAAGGAGCTGAGCTGAGATGTTCCTTCCTCAGGAGTCTGTAATTGGGGTTTCCATCTGCCACTGTGCCTCTGTGCTCTTCTCGATTTCTGGAGATGGGCTCTTGATGAGCTGGTGGCTCTGCTGTGGTGGGTCGGGGAGCAGGACATTAAGTGAGTTACACCCCTGACATTGCTTGTGCCTTCTTCAGTTGCAGATGAGCTTCTTATCACTCAACCTAAAACAATCCAATGAGAACATAAATCTCCTGAGACATCTGCGTTTGGAGGTTATATGCATATTCATTGGTATTATTTAACATAGGAGAGCAGATCATTGGAGTTGCTGTCCAGAAAGGCATCGTGATTGAGGCAAAAGCTATCGTGTTGCACGGGCAATGGCTTCATTCAGGGCCAGTATCACAGCCTTGTTTCTAAGACTGTAGATGAATGGATTTAAGAATGGGTACAGGACAGTGTTCAGCAAAGCTACCATTCTGTTTGCCTCCAAGGAAACATCTCCTGAAGGATGCACATAGAGAGCAATGCAGCTCCCGTATACAATGGCCAAGGTGGTGAGATGAGAAGAACATGTAGCAAAGGCCTTCTTCCTGCCGGAGGCTGCTGGGAGGTGTAGAATACAGGAAAGGATGCCTATGTAAAATGTCAGAGTTAAACATAAGGAACCGAGAATGACAAACGAAAATAAAACCGAGTCTATTTTCCAAATCAGGCTGGTGTCAGAGCAGGACAATTTGAATAAGGGGGAGTTGTCACAAAAAAAATGATGGATCTTGTTCGAACCACAGAAAGTCAGCTTGTAGAGGAGGACCGGACGGTAAGTCAAGAGTGTGATGCCCATGACCCAAGCAGCAAGAATCAAGTGGACGCAGAGCTGAGGCTTCATGATGGCAGTGTAACGCAAAGGCTGGCAGATGGCAACATAGCGGTCAAAGGACATGACAACAAGTAGAACAAACTCTGTACAGCCCAGGGCAAAATAGAAATAGGATTGGGCAAAGCAGCTGCTTAGTGAGATTGTTCTCCTACCAGAACCCAGGATCACAAACAATTTGATGCTCGTGGAGGACGTAAACCAGATTTCCAGGAAGGACAGGTTGCTGATGAAAAAGTACATGGGGGTTTGCAGGCGGTGATCCACACACACGAGGAAAATGATGGTTGTGTTCCCCATCACTGTTGTCAGGTATATGAGCAGAAGGACCAGAGAGAGAAATAGCTGTAGTCTTTGATCAAGCCCCGAGAAACCCTCGAGGATGAACTCAGTAACTGCAGTTTCATTTTCTGGTCCCATGCTGAATTTCAGTTCATCCTGCCGAGACAGGAACACGGCACAAAGCCAAGTGTGATAATTTCATGGTCTGGATGACCAGGTCTATCCTTCCTCTTCTACGCCTTTGTTTTCCTGCAGTCTTCCTATAGAACACAGAGATAGTCCTTCAAGCATTTCTCACACCCTGGCTTTTATGTTTTACATTTCAGTTAGAGTCCCCAGAGCATTTGTCGTCTTCTTTCTACCTTTTTCAAACACTCACAAAGGGTTCTTTCTGCAGAACAGAAGATTTTAAAGAGGCTTTTAGCCATTTCAGCCCATTCCTGGGAAATTCCAAATTCACTCAGACCTATTGCAAACGTCTGTCATACCTGTGTGCCAAACTCATCTCTTCTATTGCACAAATGTTAAACATCAAATCAAATCAAATCAAATCAAATGTGTATGTTGAAAGCTCTTTTTTGTACTTTTCAGTACTTGCCTTTTTGGGCTAGGAATCCCTGAGGATTTGTTGATTTCAAACCAAGTAATATCAAGCACCTCTTTTGTAATCCCCTGCTCTCTTCCACAGATTCTTGCTCTCTTCTTGCTTTCTTCAGGAAAGGGGGAGGGGGTGGAATAGGGACCACATAGAACTTGTCTTCTTCAGTATTCTAAATAATGATTGAAATTTACCATGGTTCCACACACTCTGTCACACAGTCTCCTCTGACATTCGTCTGTGCCGAAATGCAGTGCTTTCCAAACAGCGGCTCATTGCTATTACTACCAAATGTCCTGACCTAAATGCAGGGCAAGAGAAGAGTGTCTGGAAGAGATTTGTAATCTTTCTTTGGCATGCCAGTTATGGGTTGGGAGGACCCAGTCTCTAGCATTTTCTTGTGTCTCCATTGACTGTAGAGGGAGCCTTGGGGAAACAAGTTCTCATAGGCACCTGCAATGAAGTACATGAAACTCATTATTCGAGTCTCAAATCTCTGACTCATTAACTTAGTGGGTTTTCTTTTTTTACATCAAAATACACATCTAACAGAAGGAAGCACAAGAAAAAATACATGCAATGAAGACTGATGTTTTCCCCTTCATCTTTGCACTTGCTTTTAGACATAGAAAGAAGCAGAGCAGATGACCCCCAAAGTTAGGATGATTCAAAATGCAAGGGGAGGAGAGGGTGGGGAGGAGATGGTGGGTTTGAAGCAGGGATGCAAAGCTTCTCCACAGACTGTATTGTCCCCACAGGCTCTGTCCAGGGCAGAATGGGTAGCACTTACCCAAGGAGTAAAATGGGAAGTTCAGTATAGGGCGGTGCCCCATGCTTGCATGGACATTTGAGCTTGGGGCTCAGGCTTGTCTTAGAACCCAATCGCCCGGCTTGTTCTTTGCCTCTAGTCTGGCACAGGGGAATTTCTGCACTGGCTGTGCCTGGAAAACTTTCTGAGGTTAAACCACTGGCTGTATGCGGCTCAGGCTCAGTCACCTACAGCAGGATGAGCATAGTGAGTCAGTGAATCAGAGGTCACAGTCCCAGTTTCCATTTTCTGGGTCAGTTCAAACACCCAAAGGGTTGTGTGTTCTTACTCTGTTGGGTGACACCTAAATTATCTGAAAATAAGAGGAGAGAGCAACGCTAATGTTTCATAGTAGCTGGTGCCCATGCGGGCTGCTCCCGGCAAAGGGACGATGCCACAGAAGAAGCAGTCTCTACACTGGGCACAGAGGGTCCGATGGCATACAAGTTGGTGGGCTGAGCATGGACAGAGATGCCATTCCCCAGCAGCTAAAGATGAGCATGGAGCACAACCAGGAGTTTGTAAGGACAGAGTAGTATGAGGGGTTGCAAATGGCCCTGCAGCAAAGGAAACACATCCCAGCACATAGGTTAAACTCAGCTGGGCCCAGGAAGACAGAGGAGAAGGTCTGTGACTTGTAAGCAGCCACAGAGACTGCCAAACATGTTAGGGGAATGACCAAAGTGAACCAAATGGCCAAGAAGGACAAGGTGCTGAGGAAGGGATCCATGGGGGTGTGGTATAGCGGCAGAGTCAAATGACGGCAATGGTGACTGCATTCTCCGTGACAGTGAGCAGATAAATCACCAGAAGCGGTGTGAAAAGGACTTTCCACTCTGGAATGACTGGAAAGGTCTTCAGGAAAGATGTGGTACGGTTGTGAGGATCAATTTCAGTACCCAGTCAGTTGAATGCATGACAAGGGTAACTAATACCTTGTTGTGTTTTTGACCCTTCCTTCCCTTTTCTTGGGCTTCCTCTTCCTTCTTGAAATGGGAGACCAGAACTGCCCTCTGTAAGGATTCTGCTTTTCTCTGTGTTTTTACCCAGTGGCATGAAACAAATACTGATCCAGCCCACTTGTCTTCAGACTCAGGAAATGCCTCTCCAGCCTTGCTGGTTTGCATGGGTATTCTGGACTGCCAGCTAGGAACTGATATTTCTGGCAAAAGCTGTATGAATTCTGTTACATTTCTCATGGTGGTGTAGCTGGGCATCAAGCCTGTGCAAGTGTGCAGCCAGAGCACTTCAGTCATTAATCCCCTGGGTGGTCCAGGGACCCTCCCAACTCATCATCTACATCGGCAAGAGGAGACACTGGTCTGAGAGAGGGGATTGACATGGGACCAAAGGATTGAGTTGAGTCACCCCCATCAAAATTAACCAGCTCCAAAATGAGCCAAAATGAGTCACCTTCAGAATTAACCAGCTCCAAAATGAGCCAAAATGAGTCACCTTCAAAATTAACTGCTGGACATGGCAGTGTTAGGTTAACAGTTGGACTCGATGATCTTAAAGGCTTTTTCCAACCTCAATCACTCTATGATTCTATGATCATTTCAGAAGCATCTCTTCTACAGACCCACGCAGCCATTGCAAAAGTCTCCTTGCAATTTCCCTTTAAGCCCTCCCTTGACTAGGATGCCTACAGCACCATAATCCGTGTATTGCTATATACATCCTGAAATCGGGACTCTCGCATAAGTCCCTGTTGTGTGTAGCCCTGGAAAACTCCTTTTGAGTGTAAAGGAAAACAGAACCAGCAGGAAAGTGGTTTGGCAACAAAATAGGAAAACAGAGCAAAGGGGAAAAAAGGGACCGTGTGAGTGGAAACAGGTTTCTAGTCAGCAGGCTTCTCTGATGGAGCCCTGCAGTAGCCTGTGTCCCGTGTTCTCATTGGAGCCGATTTCCAACTACCTTCTGTGCGGGCGCATCCTCTGTTCTTAGTGGGTGTTATAAGTTGATCTCACAAAATTGACGTGAGACAGAGTCAATTAAAATTTGGAGTATTTATTAGCAAGCGGCAGCAAGCAAAACAGCGCTGGGCGGCCCGGGAGTCTCACTCCACCGACGGCGCGCACTCAATGCAGCGGCTTTCTCAAATATATATGGTACTTTTTACATAATCATAAGATCTCTTAATACAGCTATACATATGCATAACCTATCCCCGCTTCGTATTAAAATTAGCTTTAAGAAGTCATTTTCATAAACTCCTCCTAACTGCGCTTGCGCAATGCTTTGTGGTGGTGGTCGCTGAGGGTCTTGAGGATGAAGGCTGCAAATTCTTCTTCATCACTTCAAGTAACTTTTTGTCCCTGCGCAGACTCAGTTTTTCTTTTTGGTCTCTGTCCAGACTGCAGGGTTGGTTGCAGCCGCCTTTCAAGGCCTTCTTTTATTTGTTATCAGGAGCTGTCCTTGGCAATGCCTCAAGACTTCTTGCTTCGTCCATTTTTTATCAGGCCTGTCTTTTAGGTCATGAATTACTACTAGTTAATTAGTACTATATCTTTGACTCAGTCCCCCCCTTTTTCTAAAGAGTTAGTAAATTCTATAAGGATTCTTCATCTAACATTTTCTCAAAGTATTTATCTAAGTGCTATAGGTATCTCTAAAACTCTGGCAGTACTAAACGAACACCTTTAAAATTACACAAATTAACATCTTAAACACTAGTATTGCCAGTGGTCTTGGGGTGAAGGTTTCTTTCCTTCAAGTCTTTTCACAATTTATTATACTTTGTCTACATAACTTGACCCTGCAGCTTAGTTTTGCCTGCACAATCATGCATATCTTGTTTACACAGTAAAATGTTGGCCATCTTGCCACCTCTTGTTAAGCAGTTGCCTTCTTGTGGAAATGTAAGTTTTTAGGTTTGGTGAACAAACGATACTGAGTTTATCACAATTCCCCCCTTTATTTTTTTTTTACTATTTTGTTCATCAAACCGCTTAAGCTTTTGTTGACTTAAAATAAAGGTCTCTTTTGGTTTTGGTATCTTTTTTAGGGGTTCATACTTGGCTCTTATAAGCATTAAATGAGCTGCTTTTAATTTGCTTTTTACAATTGCAACTATTTTGTTGCTTTATTGTCATTACCAACACTTTTATTGTACACAGACTTATTTGCAGATTTGAGAAAGGTGGAGTGCTCTTGCCTTTGCTATAGGTATTTCAATATCTCTGGCAATTTATATATATATATATATATTTTATTTTATTTTTTTTTTTTTTTACTTTTGTTTCCTGGGAGAGTGTGTAGACTTCGGGAAAGTCTTAAGGTTGCTTGGGTTGGGAGTTGTAAGTCAAAGGGCTATATGGGTCATTTCTGGAGGTGGTTTATTAATCTCAATCCCCACAGCAGTACGCCTCTGCCTCTTCCTCTGCCTACTCTGTTGCTTAGAGCAGCGAGGGGTACCATCTTCTCGGCAGCAGTCGTATTTTTCAGGGGAACCTCCTTCATATTTAGCTCACCTTGACTTACATGCTTGTCAGTTTTTACTTTTTACCTCCTAAGCTCTACACCCTATCTTAGACACTGTCTGTCCGCAAGTCACCTGCACAATTTTGGCCTCTGTTAAACAAGGTTCATTTGCATGGAGACAACACTTCTCAGGGTTCATGCTTTTGGCAAAGATATTTTACTACTTCTTAGATTCTTTTATGATTTTCCCGGTTGCAACTCTTATGCGTAATGTCTGTAGTTATAACATTCATGGCAAATACTACTAAGAGGATACCCATAGAGGCAGTGGACCCACCACTTTTCTTTACAAAGTTTACACTTAGACAAAGGGATAACAAATACAGTTAGGATTTCTACAAAAGACAGTTTCATTCATTTGTCTTTCTTTGGAAGGTAACCTTTAGGTTGTCTGGGCTTCCTGTTGCCTCCTAATGGGAACTTCGAACGGGTCCTTGATTCGGCTTGCGTGAGTCCACTCTTTTTCAGCAGTCCGAACAACAGAATCTGTAGTGAGTAAAACAAGAAAAGGTACCTCCCAACAGGGAGTCAGGGATGATTCTTTCCAGACTTTGATCAATACTTTATTTAATTGTAATATTTAAAGGCGGTCTCTGCACTTTTAGTCTTTTCTTTATTAACTTTTGCTTCCTTTTCATGCACAGGAGAAAGAGTCTGTCTCTCACCTTGAAACACACTCCACACTGCAACTAGCTCTCTCACCTGTGCACTGCCTTCTCTTGTAATGATTTGCTTTTTGGTTTTTACTTGAAGGGCCACAGCCCGGTACTTCTAAACTTTCTCTTCTCGCTTCGATGAAGCATCAGTAAACTATGCATTTAAAACTTGCTCTGAGAATGGGGGAGCGACTTTGATCACAAGGGAAAGTTGGGGGCATCTCTTTATCTAAGTTCGCCTCATCTTGGATAGGCAGTATTTTAGCAGTTCCTTTTGTCACAAAAAATCGCAATAGTGTTTTATTTGAGCATACTATTTTTTTTTTTTTTTTTTTTTTTTTTTTTTATGGAGGCGCTCTGAGCCACCCCGTCAGGGGTGGGGTCTTTGTAAATTTTAACTCTTTCTTGTATGTGAATGGTTTCAAGTTCTTGGGCCAGTACATGATGAGCTGGTGTGGGGGAGTGTTTACATCCTTGAGGCAGTCGAGTAAACGTATACTGCTGCCCCCCCCCACACACACACGTGAAAGCAAAGCATTCCTGTTTCACAGGTTGCAGCGGAACCATAAAAAAATGTCTTTGACATCAATTGTTGCTATCACCGGGTGAGATTGTTTCTGAATGGTGGCGATTAACTCAGCGATGTTTGGCACGGCAGCCGTTAATGGGCCCGTATTGTTATTGAAGCGCCGGTAGTCTACAGCCAATCTCTATTTCTTATTAGGTTTTCTCACGGGCTATATGGGAGAGTTGAAGGGGGACTGTGTCGGGACTACGACTCTCTGCTTCTTCAGATCTTCTAACACGGGGGTGATGCCCTCCCTCGCTCCCAGGGGTAACGGGTAGGGTTTCACATTAGTCAAGCGGGAAGGGGGGAGGGGAGGCGCCGCTTGTAGCAGGCGCACTGACACACTGAAATTCTCGGTTAGCCTTTTAACCTGAGGAATGCTGAAAGACTGTAAGTTCCTTTGGGTGTCCCGCCACTGTCTTCTCTTCAAAACATTTATTTCTAGGAGATTTATTTGGAAGGGCTTTATAACCGCCATGGTGTCTACCGGACTTTCTTCTCCTGGTAGCCACAAGATTACTGGAGTCATGGGCACAGATTGGGTTTTCCCCAAAGCATTTAGTACTATTAGGTGTTTAGAAGGGGCCGAGATGCCGACTGTTCTACCTCACTCCGATTAATTGCTGTAATTTGGGCCCCTGTATCAATTAAAAAAGTCACGGGTTTTTTCCTTGGCTCTACTGCAACTGTAATTAGTAAGTCTCCTTTATTATTGCAGATGAGTTGTCTAATAAACATTTACCCTCTGCCTCCCCTCTCACCTTGGGGGGGCGGAGGATTTAGCTTTCTGCCACCTTTTTGTTTCCTTTGAACCCTTCTTCTATGTCCACGGGTGGCGCCGAAGATGGGTTCAGTGTGAGCGGGGGTCTTTGTTCAGACCACCTCCGCACCAGGAACTCTAGCTTTTTGGTGGGGAGCCCCATCCATTAAGTCTTGGGGCACCTCCTTTTGTAGTTCTATTTGCCACAATTCTTGCTGGAACAGAGGTCTCTCTCTTTTTTTTTTTTTTTTTTTTTTTTTTTTAAGATCAGGGCTTTTCCCAGAAAAAAAAAAACCTAAACAATGATTTATTCGCCTGCTCCTCCGTCCGCACTGCTCTAGTTTCTGCTTTTTGGTAAGTCCGACTTACTGGCTTATATTTCTTTCTGTAATTTATTAATTCTTGAGTCACTTCCCCCTCTTCAATGGGTTCAGCCCCCCCCACCCCCCGACTAATATGCGGCTCTCTGGGTTAGAGACCATGGGGCTCGGAGGTCGCCCGTTGTGAGGAAAACGCCAGGGTCTCAATATCCTTCTGCTCCTTTTTTGATAAAATGATTCCGTTCTCTCCCGACAGGGATATACTCCACACGTATTCGGTTTCGGATTTCTTTGCCATCCTAGCAAAATCTTTCCGTAGTTTGGCTAATTCAGTGGCGGTAAAGGGGATTCTGTTTTTATCAGTGGATACATGTGGGGGTGTTATCTGTGGCGTCTTTTAGTTGGGTTTTTGTTTTGTGGTGTTTTTATCTTCCTGACGATAAATTGGGCGCACCCCTTTTCCCTTTGGCATTAGTTTTGTCTCAGCGAGGGTGTCTGACTCCTTCAGGAGCTGAACTCAGCTTCTCTTTCAATATTAAGTTTTTTTTGCTCTTTTCTTCCTTTAGCACCCGCTTGGTTTCTAGGAACTGTTCCTGCAGCGGCGCCAGTGCCGCTTGTATTGAGGCAACTATCGCCTCTTCTTGACAGGGCGCCTGCCTCTTGTCCTTCACCGCAGCCGCCAGGCACGCTCCCAGCACAGCACAAACAGTAGCTTTCCCTTTTCTCTTTCTAGCTTTAGCTTCTTTGTGCAACACCACTATTCGGTTTAAGACACCTTGCAGTTGGAACCAATGGTTCCGTGCTCAATCTCGTCCCGAGAGTGAGGGGCGAGAACAATACCTCTCTCAACAACTCGTTTAATCCTTGCTCTTGCCAGTTTTCTAACTTTATCAATTTCTTTCTAATGTCTGTCCATGACTTTACCACAAACTGAGTTTTCAACAGAACTTGTCTCACAGGGGTGGTGGGATCTAGCCTTGAATAGAGTTGCAGATTCTGTCGCAATCTGTCTAGCCATTTAGTGGGGGGTTCATCTTTCCCTTGATGTTCACTAAAAGCTTTATTTATATTCTGTCTCTAAGGAACAGATTTTTTAATTTCTTGAACAACTCTGGTGCGCAGATCCACCATATGAGTTTTATGTTCAGTGTCTTGATTAGTCCAGTTTGGCTGCTGTAGTAGTCATTTAATGTCTGCGCCTGGACTATGTCGATGTTCTCTCTCCTCCATTATGAAAATCCTTTTCACTTAGGGTGAACACACAAACTCTGCACCGCACTCACTCAAACACTCACTCAGTCATATAAAAGGGCCCATTACACTTCTCACTCACACCACAAGATTTTCCAATTAAAACAATAGCCAGTTACGTGTAACTTAAATCTTAAACCATTTGCCATTTACTACTAATCTGCACCAAGATAGTCAGACTGATCACAAATCTAAATTGGCCAATATAAGCCTTTTCTTATTTGTTTCTTTCTCTCCATATTTCCATACAATAGTGGATCAATTTTACTTTGTTCTTACCCCGCCTAGAGGGGTAATCATCCCAATACTTGATCATTAAACTTAACGGACTGTCTGGTGGTATTTGGGGGGGGTCTCACATGAGGTCCCAATCCACATCTGGTGGTATTTGGGGGGGGTTTCACATGAGGTCCCAATCCACCCATGGGATCAGAGGGCTTGCTCTTCCTCTGTCCCATCTTCCGGAGTGCCTTCTTACACACACACACACGCTCCCCCTATTCGTGGCCCAGTCCCTCGCGGGAGATGGGAACCGCACTACTAAGGGGTCCGCACTCGCTTCGTCCGGTGGGCTACTAAGTCCGGTGGACGTCTCACATTATCACACTCCGGGATACCCAACCCCAACCGAACGGATAACCGGCCTATACTCACGCGTTCCTGCGTCTTCGTTCGGGGCTTCGTGCACAAAGATTACAGGGTTTGCCGGCTTTCTTTTGCTTGTTGCCGAATTTAGGGTTCGTCGGTAGAGGATGTGATGCGATAGCACCCAGCCAGGGCCGCTGAATTTCAGCGGGGCGCCTCCCTGTATGGGGCTTCTCACCAGATTGCCTCCATCCGAGTCACGGCACCAAAATTGTTATAAGTTGATCTCACAAAATTGACGTGAGACAGAGTCAATTAAAATTTGGAGTATTTATTAGCAAGCGGCAGCAAGCAAAACAGCGCTGGGCGGCCCGGGAGTCTCACTCCACCGACGGCGCGCACTCAATGCAGCGGCTTTCTCAAATATATATGGTACTTTTTACATAATCATAAGATCTCTTAATACGGCTATACATATGCATAACCTATCCCCGCTTCGTATTAAAATTAGCTTTAAGAAGTCATTTTCATAAACTCCTCCTAACTGCGCTTGCGCAATGCTTTGTGGTGGTGGTCGCTGAGGGTCTTGAGGATGAAGGCTGCAAATTCTTCTTCATCACTTCAAGTAACTTTTTGTCCCTGCGCAGACTCAGTTTTTCTTTTTGGTCTCTGTCCAGACTGCAGGGTTGGTTTCAGCCGCCTTTCAAGGCCTTCTTTTATTTGTTATCAGGAGCTGTCCTTGGCAATGCCTCAAGACTTCTTGCTTCGTCCATTTTTTATCAGGCCTGTCTTTTAGGTTATGAATTACTACTAGTTAATTAGTACTATATCTTTGACTTAGTCCCCCCCCCTTTTTCTAAAGAGTTAGTAAATTCTATAAGGATTCTTCATCTAACATTTTCTCAAAGTATTTATCTAAGTGCTATAGGTATCTCTAAAACTCTGGCAGTACTAAACGAACACCTTTAAATTACACAAATTAACATCTTAAACACTAGTATTGCCAGTGGTCTTGGGGTGAAGGTTTCTTTCCTTCAAGTCTTTTCACAATTTATTATACTTTGTCTACATAACTTGACCCTGCAGCTTAGTTTTGCCTGCACAATCATGCATATCTTGTTTACACAGTAAAATGTTGGCCATCTTGCCACCTCTTGTTAAGCAGTTGCCTTCTTGTGGAAATGTAAGTTTTTAGGTTTGGTGAACAAACGATACTGAGTTTATCACAGTGGGCATGTGTGAATGGCAGTGAACTTCAAGCTGGAATCACTGGTGAGGAGGATACAAGGTCTGTCTTCCAGCAACTGGAGCAGGGCCTGTAGGACTCCAATGCCTGGGTGCAGGCAATGAGGAGACCATGAAGACCAGCGTCCAGGAACTGGATAGAACCAGTGCCTAAGGCAGACCTGGGTCTTCTCCTAGAGAGACTCATGGGCTGGAGAAGGCTGACTGGCTCTCTCCTGCCCTCTGCACAAGGCTCACAGGGCCCTGCTGACCATAGACCTCAACGTTGCAAGAGCTGAAGAACTCCTGGAGGAACAGCATGGTACAACTTGGCGAAGTGGGCTCTCCAGACTGTACCTGCACAGGTTGATCAGGACACGCTTCTTCAGCTGCCACCAGCATCAGGTAGGCACCAGTGAGGACCCTCAGCTCCCTTCAGTCAGGGGAGCAGTGTCTGGAAGCAAGCTGTCTTGTAGAGGAAAAAGGTGGCCAAGGTGTCTGGGAGTCACTATCAGAACCCAAGTGGGAAAGGAAAAATGCTCTTGTTTTTGACAGAAAAGCTCACCTGGAGTCAAAGCGTGGGTCAGACCTTAACTAGAGCCAAGAGTGAACGTAAATATCATCCAGGAAAAAATTCCTTCAGGTGCACTGGCTCAAACCAGATCACTCACAGAATCCCAGGATCACACTGGTAGGGTTTTGGAGGTGGTCTCTGGAGATTGTCTTGTCCCACCCACCTGCTAAACCCCCCTTCAGCTAATGTGCCTGAAGGGTGGTGGGATCTGCTCAGGGAGGGCTGCTCATGGGCCCCTCGTCCCCCCCCTCTGGCCTCACACACATCAAGAGCCACCAACAGCTGGGGCACATCTGGAGCAAGGCTTCATGTGCGATCAGAGACGGATCTGCAGAGACCCCCACCAGGAACGGCTACAACCTTACAGTTACAAAAGGACTCTGCTTGTGAAGAAACCATTAGCCTTGGTAACTACATGATTCCATTCTTATGATGCAGGTGGATGGAGACCTCTCTTATGAAGAGAGGCTGAGAGAGTTGGGGTTCTTCAGTCTGCAGAAGAGAAGGCTCCAGGGAGACCTTACAGTGGCTTTCCAGTACTTAAAGGGGACCTACAAGAAAGCTGGAGAGGGACTTTTTACAAGGGCATGTAGTGATAGGACGAGGGGGAATGGCTTCAAACTGGAAAAGGGGAGATTTAGATTGGATATGGGAAAAGAAATTCTTCGCTCTGAGGGTGGTGAGACACTGGCACAGGTTGCCCAGAGAAGCTGTGGATGTTCCATACCTTGAAGCGTTCAAGGCCAGGCTGGATGGGCCTTTGAGCAACTTGGACTGGTGGAAGGTGCCCATGGCAGGGGGTTAGAAGAAGATGATTTTTAAGGTCCCTTCCAACTCTAACCATCCTAGAAGTCTATGATTCTATAACCTGAAACGGGAGATTCTGACCTGGAACAGGAAGAACATCAGACAGACAGACATTGGAACAAGTTGTCCAGGCAGGCTATGGAATGTCCACTCCTTGAAGTTTTCAAGACCCTACTGGGACACAGCCCTGACCACCAAGTCTGACTCCACTGGAGACAATGCTCTGTGCAGTTGCTACCCTAAATGATGTCTCAGGGTCTTTCTCTCCCTTTGCACTCAGAGGAGAGACCTGAGGGGTCCACCTGTCATGAGGAGCAAGTCAGCAGAGCTGAACCTAAGTCAGCTCCCTTAACCTAAAGCCGGAGCCAAGCAGAACCCTGTGCACCATTCCTCTAGGAGGGTGGAGTCCTAACTGTCACTCTAGATCAGCAGCTGAGCTCACTTTAGTCCCCAGCAAGTGAAGCACCTTGGCCTCTGGGGAAGGTTTGGGTTTCCTCTCTCCTTAAAGGGTAGAGCCTGGCACCCCTGTGAGGGACTTATCCTGTCCCACATTCCCAGTCTCCTTAGCTTGGAGGAAATCACTCCTCCCTCCCCAACAACCATTCGTGGAGTCTAGAAGGAGAAGCTGTGAGGAGCATCTCATTATAGTTCTGCTCCGTGAGCTGGAAGAGATCACGGCTCATTCCCCAGCTCGTTTCCCGCCTCCGAAAAGCACAGAGGTCCAAGGGAGGGCAGCTCAGGGCTTTCATCCCCCCAGGGCTTCACTTGCACAGGGCTCACTTTCTGTGACACAGAGAGTTGAGCTGCAGCAGGAACCTTCAGGAGCCTCTTCTATAAACCTGGGAGGCACTGCAGAGAAGGGGATATTCAGGTGCTGCTGAAGACTCTCAGAAGGAGATGGTGACAGGTGAGTGCAAGGACAGAGCAGTGACTAAGCCATGGGTCAGGGTCTGCAGGCAGAATTGGAAAGGGGAGGGTGGAATGGGGAAGAGGCAGGAGATAGCCCCCGACCTTGCCTTTCATGCTCCATTCCCCTCAGAGGAAGGGCTGTGACATCCTGCTGGGGACTACAGGTAGGTGCTGGGTTTGCTGAGGTGGGTGTCATTAATGTGCCAATGGCTCTTTGCACAGCGGCCACTAGGAAGTGGGGCCATGTGTCTTGGTACAGCCCTGTCCTGCACGTTTTCTTATTCCAGCCCACTCTTTCCTCTGGATACCCTCCCTGGGTCCTTGACACCACTGAACAGATAGAGGCAGCGTGGTTGTCAGTGCAGAGACAGAGCTGCGGGGCATCAGCTGATGGGCACTCGGACACCTCCGTGGACATGAAGAGGTTGGAGAGGAGGGTATGGGGCCAGCGTGCCAACACACGTCCTTTAATGTCTCAACTCTTATTCTCTCTCTGTCTCTTTCTCCATCTTGCTTGTGTCTTAGGGCTTCACCTCAATGCCTCAGCTCTCTCACAGCTGTCTCTCAGCCATCCGCATGGGGTGTGATTTACTGAGAGCACTGACTCTGGGGCACCCTCCCCATGGAAGCACCTTGTGGAACAATGCATCCCACTGTAGGTGCACTGAATCACTGAGTCAAAGGGCTCCTCCGTCCCAGGAACTCTCTGGGCTCTCCAGGTGCCTGCCTTGGCCATCTCCAACTCTCTGTCAAATGTGTGAAGTTTGAGGCAGAGCATCATCAGGGACAGTGTTTTGTCTGACCCGAGTGTTATGGAAGCCCGGAGAGGTGGTTTAGGCTTTCTCTTTCAGCCACAGGCGTTCCCTGGGCAGGCAACCAGGTGTGTATCA
Organism: Vanellus vanellus; assembly: GCF_965231255.1. NCBI lineage: Eukaryota > Metazoa > Chordata > Aves > Charadriiformes > Charadriidae > Vanellus > Vanellus vanellus. Next base: position 114,474 of record NW_028127759.1, read on the forward strand.
GGTATTTACTGGAAACCTGTGCTTCATGAGGATCCTGCATCGCCTCAGCCCCCACTCACCCCCAGGACACTCTTATGTCTTCATTGCAGTGCTGAACAGGGAGCCCTGAGCACTCAGATGGCAATGCTGAGGTCCAGGTGCTGCGCTGCTGCAGGGAGGCAGCCCAAATGCACCCAGAAATGTAAGGTGAGGAGGAAGAGATGTCCAGCAAATGATCGTCACCCCTGTCCTTTTTGCCTCCTCCTTGTGCAACATCGCTTTTCCTCATTTGGCTTAGAACCTCAGGTACCTCTTCTCTGGAATCCCGTTTTCCCCACCCTTCTCTCCCAAGTTCATATCTGCCTGTGAGTCTCCTGTCTAACAGACCCTTTGCAGTGCCTTCAGCTACCAAGCTAGTAAGTCCTGACCACTCTTGGTCAGTGGAAAGAGATGGACTGTCCAGGGACAGAATTGCGTCATCAGAAAGCCAATGTTTCAGGGAGTTGAGACCTCTAGCCCTCTTCGGTGTCCATTCTTCCTCAGTGGAAAGAAGCTGTCTATGGCACGATGCGTTCCCCTAAAGGCTTTTTTGCATGATGGAGTTTTCCTCTCTGGCCCATCTTTCTGTTGCTTGAAAGCAGGATTTGGCTAAAACCTATGCTGGGGAGTCCTGGCAATAACTTCACGCATCACAATCTAATGTGATCAAATGAACATTCTCTTTCATTCCACAGAAATAGGCACCTCGATGCGGCAACTCACCTCTCTAATCAAAGGAGATTCTTCAAAGAAGAGCAGTTTGGCCCTCTCAAAGAACCTTTTCTTGCCCTTTCGCCAGGAATAGTGCCCCTAAACCAAGTCGGAATTCAGTCAAATGGGGGAAAACCTCCATGTTGTCTCTGGCAGTGACTTCTTCCCAGTTCATTTTCACAAAAAACACAGAAACACATGCCCTTCCCCAGGTTCCCTTCCTGCCTCATGGGGAAAAGAAGGTCCTACAGCACCTCATGGAGAAAGAAGAATGGGACAACCAGACCTCACCAGTGGTGTTCCTCCTGCTGGGACTGAGTAACGTCCCCAAGCTTCAGGTGCCTCTCTTCATCCTCTCTCTCATGATCTACATGGTGACCATGTTTGGCAACATCCTCGTTGTTGTGCTGGTGGTGGCACATCGGCATCTTCACACTCCCATGTACTTCTTCCTGGGGACTTTATCCAGTGTAGAAATCTGCTATACCTCCACTATCCTGCCCAGGCTGCTGGCCAGCTTCCTAACCAGGGACAGAACCATTTCTGCTCAAGGCTGCATGACGCAGTTCTTTTTCTTTGGCTGTTTTGCAGGTGCTGAGTGCTATCTGCTGGCCACCATGTCCTATGATCGGTACTTGGCCGTATGTCAACCCCTGCTCTATGCAAGCCTCATGAACTGGAAGCTCTGTCTCCAGCTGGCGGCTGGGTCCTGGCTAGCAGGATTACTGATGTCTACCATAGTCACTGGACAATTTTCCAAGTTACACTTCTGTGGTCCCAATGCAATTGATCACTTCTTCTGTGATTTTGCCCCGTTGCTAGAGCTCGCCTGCAGTGACACCACCGTGCTTAGACTGGTGACTTTCATAATCTGTTTTCTGGATGTAGTCGTCCCGTTTGTAGTCACTTTGGTATCCTACATCTGCATCATAGCTGCAATCCTGAGGATCCCGACCACCATGGGGAGGCAGAAGGCCTTCTCCACCTGCTCCTCTCACCTCATGGTGGTCACTGTTTTCTATGGCACCCTCGTCGTTGTCTATATGATACCCAGGACAGCCTCACTGAGGCAGCTCAATCAAGTGCTCTCCTTTTTCTACACCATCCTCACGCCCATGGTCAATCCTCTCCTCTACAGCCTGCGGAACAGGGAGGTCAAGGGGGCTCTAGGAAATGCACTCAGAAAAACTGTGGCCTGCGTCGAGAGCTCATACTAGTTGAGATCCACCAGGAAGACACAGGTTGTGGGTCTCCTTTGACCAAGCATGGACAATTCGTAAGTGCATATTTTGTGTCCCAGGTCCATCTTTAGAAGTGCAGAATCTGTGGACTGGTTGTGGAATGAGAAGTGGGAGAGATGAATTTGTGTCTTAAAGAAATACAGGTCTGGTGTTGAAGAGTGTCAAATCTTCCCTGGCTTGCTTCCTTCTTTAAAGTAAACACGATTGTGATCCTTCAGGTGGGAGCTGTGAAATGCCACACCTGCCCAGGAGTGGGAGAAAACTTACGCTAAACATGCTGTTTCCTCTTCCGTTACCCAGCCAAGCTGAGGGCTGCCATTCTTGCATGCCTGGGACTCCTCAGGGCACCTCCCTATTGGCAGTGAGAAGTGGGCAGCTGAATCAAGACCCACTAGTGGACACGTCTAAATTCCAGTAGATGCATGCCAGCCCTCGTGTTCTCTGGGCTTCCTAGCAGACGACAACTGTGAAAGCTAGTCTGACAGGGTCACACACCTCCGCCCCCTCTCCCCCCGAAAGAAAAACCAAGATCCATCTTCAGAAGACAGGCAAACAAGCTGGGTCTTGGCTTCCCAATGTTTGAACACAGCAATCATCACTTTTCCCCCTCTTTCCTTCTCCTAATCTGCCTCCCCCTCTCCGACCCTCCTCTCCCAATGTCTTTACTTTTTTGTTTCCCACTGGCTGACTGAGGTATGGCAAACTCAGTCCTCCTGTTTTCTTCTTTCTTGCCTGAGAGAACAAGGTCAGCTCCTGAGGCATGACTGAGTAAAGATAGCCCCAGCAGCGGGCATGCCCCATTTCCTGCCCTGAGGCACGCACACAAGATGGAAATGTCTCCATCATCCCTGATTTGCGCAAGGGCCTTCGGCACTGACATACTGCCACAACACACTTATTCCTCCTCCAAGCACAGACGAAAATTCCTTCCCACTTCCAGGCTCAAATCACAGTTGCAAGAATTTGCTGCCCTTCAGAAGAGGCCTTGAGCTTCTTGGATCTTCTTGGTGCTCATGGCAATGTTCTTGGCTGCCTCCAGGGTTGATGGGCTTCTTGTCTATATCAAGGACATTATGACAAACTTTTAGGAAATGTTTGCTTTTCTGTCATTCCGACATATAGAAAGAGTAGACATAGAAAAGAGTGAAATACACGGAAATGGATGCTGAGCTAAGGGACAGTAAGAACCAGGTGAGACACCCCCATAGCTGTGGCTTCCTGGCAAGAAGTCCATCCTGCAAAAGGGCTCCAGCCTCTGCCGCTCTGGAGTGGGGAATCAGCAGTGTCCATGCCACCTGGGGACTCAAACAGTGCCTTTTGAAAGACCACCCTTCCTCTGAACTGCTTTGGATTTGTTCTTGAGGATGGGGTATCACGGCTCACGCTGCAAATACTGATTTCACTGGCACTGCCCAGAGCAGCTGTCCAAGATGCAAACTGCTGCATTTAGATTTAGGCAAATTAATGTTTGTGGGTGACTTTGGATTGTTTTTTTTGTGATTGGTGGGGCTTTTGTTTGTTTAGTTTTGGGGGAGGGTGTTACTCTTTTTAGATACTGATAGGGAACTCACACAACCGCCTGAAGGATTGTTGGAGGATTACTGACAGAAGGCCCAGCATTTCTTGCATGTCAAGACATGAGATGCCAGAGGCCAAGGGAAAGATGTTTTGGGCACTACCTTGGGATTTGGGGAACAGATACTTGCTCCCCTCTCGCAACACCCTGCTCTCCTCAGTGAGGGCTGTGAGAAACTCTGCCAACCAGGTCTGAACTCACATTTGTCTCAGGTAACTTATGTCTAACTGCAGCCAATGTGGTCCAGCCAGCTCAGGATTTGAGTTTCCATTGGAGGACAAATCATTTCAATTCACACTTCTTTTCCATCTTCACTCTGACACTGAATGTTGTGTGACACAACTGTCCTGGCTCTCCGGGCAGGATGGGCAAAAGTTTGATACCTGAACGGGAACTTTGCCCTTGCTGGAAATAGGAACGCAGCAGGCTCGAGCCAAGAGACCCAAGAAACAAAACTTCCCATAGGGACAACTAATGAAAACTTCCCACAGGTTGTGGGACCTTCTCTTTACTGACAGAGAATTAGTGAGTCTGGAAAATACAGCTTCACCTATTTTTCCCTTTCTTTGTAACTTGGCTCTCAGAATTTATGTAGAATAGAATCATGGAATCATAGAATCATGGAATCATAGAATCATAAAATCATGGAATCGTTTAGGTTGGAAGGGACCTTTAGGATCATCAACTCCAACTGTTAACCAAGTCCACCACTAAACCATGTCCCTCAGCACCACCCCTACATGTCTTTTCAATACCTCCAGGGATGGTGACTCAACCCCTTCCCGGGTAGCCTGGTCCGATGCTTGATAACCCTCTCAGTCAAGACGTTTTTCCTAACGTCTAATCTAAATCTCCCCCAGTGCAACTCAAGCCCAATTCCTCTTGTCATATCGTTTGTTACTTGGTAGAAGAGACCAAGCCCCACCTGGCTTTCAGGTAGTTGTAGAGAGCAATAAGGTCTCCCCTCAGCGTCCTTTTCTCCAGGTTAAAAACCCCCAGTTCCTTCAGACACTTTGAATCTGCTTTGCCACTTTGAAACTGTCTCTGAAAAACTAGCTCAGGATACGTTTTTTATATTTGATTGAGCCCCAATTAATGTGCTGCATTTAAGTGAGTTTCCATACCTGGAGCAGCTTTGCACAATGTCTGCTCAAAGAGGAGAAATAGCTCAGCCTGCAGTTGGAAATGGGTGAAGCTGGGGGCAATAAATGTGTTGCTTCAGATAATATTTGGTACGCATAAAATACAAAAAGGTTGTGAAGGTGAATGGGCAGGAAAGAAACGGAAAACTGGTCACCCAGTGGAGCTCTGCAAGAGGAGGATGGAGCTGTACATAACATGAGGCCATATAAGTGGGATCAGCATGAAGAGAAGACAACTTTTGTAGGGAAGACGTTGCAAGGGAGTACCTTGACTTCACCCAACTGCAAAACTGAGTTTGGGCATAGGGCAGAAGTGACGGACAGAGTTGTCCTGGGTTAAAAGACCTTCTCTGAGAGAAGGCTTGTGGGATTTTAGTTGGAGAGATTTGAGGCAGTCCTTTCAAGATCTAAGGTGGCTGAGTTTTGGAAAGAAGGAAGAATCAGAATGCATCTGAAGGATAGTTTGGAATTAGTTGTACTATCTTTTCTCTCTCTTATAATGTAAAGATTACAGTAGTGTCCTTAAGTCATCCATGCTCCATATCTTTGTTCCCTCCTTTTATGAAGTGAGGGAGGTGGAATAGGGGAGTAGTTTCTCAGGCCGACGGAAAGATCCCAGGTTAGTGAAAAGACACAAAGGCAGGCAAATCGGTGATCACACCACAAGATTACCTGTGTTTCCATTCTCGGAAGTCCGAGCTGTGCAGCAGAGAGCTCAGAGCTGCCTTCATCTGCCCCGCATTCCAGCATGGAAAATGAAACTAATCTAGTCCAAAGGTTGGGTTTGATTCTCTTCACATCCTAAAGCACCACATGGGGCCGGAGACAGGCAGGACACCGAAAAAGGAATCACACTTCCCTGGACAAAATCTTAGGTGCTTGTGGGAATCTCAGGAGGCATGGCATACCGATTTCTGGGTTCAACGAGCTGGTCAAATGCCTTGTCCCCGTGTCTGTAATGGCGTCTTTGATGTGTGGCTCTTGTGTGCAGACTCTGCACTGGGACGCTGCTGTTTCTTGAGCAACCTGCTCAGCCTCAGAACTAGCCCTGCTTGGAACTAAAGGTCGAAGTAGAGACCCACTGATCACAGGACAGTTCCACTCTGAATTGTCCCATGGGCATCTGCTGTAGCCACCCTCACATCCAGGCTCAGGGAAGGGCTGTAGGGAAAGGGTCTGTTGGGGTCTCTGGTCCAGCCTCCCACCAAAGGGTGGGAAATCGCCAACCTCAGACTCTGGTCTGCTGTGACTGTGGAGCTGAAACCTGAAAACCTCCAAACATGGAGATCAAAGATCCTCTGGGAGGGTCCCGCTGCGGTGCAGCACCACCCTCCTACTCAGTTTTCACTCTTATGTCCTCCAGGGCATTATAAACATGTCAAATGGGGCAGGTTATGGTATCAACCCCTGCAGGACCCTACTGGAGAGATACCTCCAGGCACAGTACCACGCAGGAACCACGTGCCTCCAAGCCCAGCAGTTCAGCTGTTTTTTTTTTTACCCACCTGCTTATCTACCCATGCAGATTCTACTGTCCTCAGTTAGAAACAAGCTGGGGGTGATGCTGAATGCCCTTCTGACTTCCCAGTAAAAGTTACCGCTCTCTCTGCCCAGCAATCCTGTCCTTTCAGCACAGAAAGCAAAGAGGATGGCCAGGTGCGATCTGCTTTGGGTAAAACCCGTCACCTTCTGTTTCAAACACACAGAAAAAGGCCCTGAGTAGACATGCTCTGGGGCACAGCCTTCAGCTCCCCTGCTAATCCTTTGGGGCATGCACTTTTTGGGCGCTGCCAGTGAGCAGACAATACCCCCAGTCTCCGTGATCTTCCAAATCACAGAGTGACCACTGTGACACTGGCTGCCCCCTCAGCTCCCTCAGCTTCCGCCCCTCCTGTCCATAGACTGGTAAGGATTGTGTTTGCTCGAGGACTTGACCCCAGCCATTGCTGGTGGTTCTGCAGGTTCCATCCTTGAGCCCGAGGCCTGGGAGACCTTGCTGGGGCAGACTGAGGCAAAAAGGACATGGGGTATTTCAGATCTATCAGCACCAGTTCTTATGAAACTCAGCAGTGGCCACACAGTGGCTTTATTTCTCCTTGAACTGTTCCTGAAGGAGTAAACACTCATTCTGGTGCCCTTGAATTGCCTTTCGGGGTTAGATTGAATTGTGCTCTGGACTATAGCAGAGCTTGGAGGAGGCTGTCCTTGAAGACCAGCTGGACTGAGCTCTGCCACCATGTCACAGCTCTGTCTACCACAGGAACGGCTCCAGCTCGTCCTTTCTGTGCCCCTGGCTGAGATCATTGCTGCACGTTTGTGCTGAAGCCCCCCCAGCTGTGGCACCAGGCAAGCGGTGACTTGCCATAAGGAATCCTGGTGTGCAAAGCCCTGTGTGTGCTATTGATGGGACAAGAAGAGGGGGTACTCATGGCCAGCTCTTCTTCTGCTGGGAGAAAGGACACAGCTGGAAGTAAGTGTCTCTGCGCAGCTGAGGGAGGGAACATCAGGGATTGCATCATTTTTTTTCACAGGCGGTTCCCCTGGAGCCCCAGGGACACCTCCAAGGAGCCCAGAGGGGACAGAGGCAGTGCCAGCGTGGGCTGGTCCTCTGCTGCTGAGCTGGGCCGGGCTGCTGGGACGAGGGAGCTCCTGGCAAGCGGGCAGCGCTGCAGAGAGACAGCTCTGCCCAGGAGCAGCTCCTCTGCACAGCGCAGCAGGGCTGAGGGCACTGTCTGCAGGCAGCGAGGGCAGAGCAGAGTGTTCACCGGGGAGGCATCTCCACAGCCCTCGGCACAGTAAGTCTCTGGCTGCGGGGCAGTGCAGCTGCAGCTCCTGGCACCATCTACAGCTGGCACCTTCCATGGCTGGGGCAAAGGAGAAGGACGTGCTCCAGAGCAGGGCTTCCCTGCCCCACCATCAGAGGCACAGGGCACGATGGCTGCCTGCTCCTGGGGACGTCTGCAGGAGGTGACACTGGGTGTGCAGGCAGGGGTGGGCAGAGTTGTCCTTGCCAGCAGGGTCCCTGCACCCCGGGGGCTGTGTGCCGGGGCAGGGGCTCTGCCGCCTGCTAGGGTATGCTCTCAGCCTGCCCGGGGAGCTCCCATGGCGCTGTGTGGAGAAGCTCTGGGTGGAAGGAGTGACCGCCAGTGAGGCAGATTACTTCTGCTTTTGCAAGGGAACTGCAGGGTTGAGGACTGGTCCCAGCTCCAGGTCACCCCAAGGACATTTGCAGAGGGTTCTTTTGAAAAACAATGTCAAAGAACTATTCACCTGCAAGGGAACAAGTCTATGCTGTGAGTTTTCTCCTCTTGGTCGGCTGGATGGGCAGGGAGAGATGGGAATGGATTTCTCCACCGTGCACAAGGCTCTGAGACCCCATTTGTTGATAGGACTTGTCTGAGGTTCTCGTTAACCCCTGCACACGAAGATGTCCCTGGGCAGTGCCCTGATGCCAGGAGGGGTCTGCAGGGCAGAGCTGTGCACGCAGCAGGCGGAATGGGGTCTGTGAGCATGAAGAGGGAGGAGATATGGGGAGAGAGAAACAGGTCCTGGCCAAGACAAGCTCCAGGTAAGAGAGTCATGGGCAGGGAGGAAGAGAGGCGGGCTCCCAGAAATGCTGTGGGAAGGGGGATACAGGCATCTCCCTGCCCTCCCCGACAGTGCAGATGCCTTCCCTGGAGCAACCCCTGGTCCCCTCGCTCACACAGCAGAGCCTCTGCCCTTCGTGTCATGCGGGTTTGGTCATGAGTTGCCTTTCCAGCAACCTGACCACCACAGAGGAGATATATGCTCAAGTGTCCGACTGTGTCTCCCTCTCCTGCCTGCCCTGGCAGAGGTACTTTGGCATCCCCTCTTCTCCCGTCTACACTTGTTCTTACTGTTACACTCCCTGGTGGGGGGGGCTAAGGATTGAAGCGCAGATGAGACACCAACACTGCACGTACTTTCGTGCACGTATGTCCATGGAGGAAAAGCAGCCAACTTGCATCCTGTCTGCCTTTGGCGCTCTTGGAATCACAGTGTATGCGGCTGGAAATGACCTGATCGTGCCTTCAGGATGAGCAAATTTAAGATACGTGATTCCTTCTTTGAGGGGTCCTGCTGGGCTGCAGGCTGCCCTCCAGAAGGACACAGTTCTCCCACGGCATCTCTGTGTTATCTAGCAGTCCCACAGAGAAGACATCGTGGTGCTAAAGCCATGGAAACGCTGCTGGGCAGCTGTCTGTGGGCAGCTGTAATGAGCCCTCTGTGTCCCTGGCTGGGAGGGCAGAGCTGAGGTCTTCCTCAGGTATGATTAGAGGGGCTGAGGGCTTTAGAGAGATGCACTTGGAAGGCGCATTCCTCTGCTCTCACCAGTGCCACAGAATCGTAGACTCCTAGAATGGTGTGGTTGGAAGGGGCCTTTACGGGTCACCTAGTCAACCCCCTGCAATGACAGCCCGTTTGTGTCTCAGGACCCACAAGGCGCAGCAGGATTTCTGTCTTAAAAACACTCCTAAGGTGTGTTGGGGCAACTAAAACAGTACGAACACAACAACATCCCCACAGCTCTGCTCTGCAGCCGGGTGCATTGGGAGCCACAATGCTGAACAGCTCTTTGCTATCAAAAGTGGATTTAATCTGAGATCACCCCAAGTTCCTATTTTCCTTTTGCTGTAGGGCGGGTCTGAGTCCTGCAGAGCCAACAGCACAACCTCCTGTTCTCTGGGGCACCCTCAGACAGCACCAATCTCAGCTCACAAAAGGTCTTCCTGGAAAGGTAAAAGTGGTTTGGGGGTGTTTTATGAGAAATTGGATAGATTATACTCAGAGAATTCCAGCTCTGGAGCCCCAAACAAAAGAAGGGCATGGGCCTGTTGGAGTGGGTCCAGAGGATGGCCACAAAGATGATGAGGGCTGGAGGCCCTCTCCGATGAGGACAGGCTGGGAGAGTTAGAGTTTCTCAGCCTGGAGAAGAGAGGGTTCCATGGAGAACTTACTGCGGCCCTCCAGTAACTAAAGGGGCTACAGGAGAGCTGGGGAAGGACATTTTACACGAGTACGTAGTGACAGGCTGAGGGGGAATGGCTTTCAAATGGAAGAAGGTAGATTTATATTAGGAAGAAATTTTTCACTTTTATCGTGTTAAGGCACTGGAGCAGATGTCCCAAAGAAGTTGCGGAAGCTCCAACCCTGGAGGTGTTCAAGGCCAGGCTGGATGGAGCTTTGAGCAACCTGGTGTGGTTGGAGGTGTCCCTGCCCATGGCAAGGGGGTTGCAACTCAGTGATCTTCAAGTTCCCTTCCAACCTAAACCATTCTATGATTCTATGAATTCTACCCTAACTTGTCACTGTCTTTACATTTTGAAAAGGTCCCCCTGCCCAGAAGAAGAAGATGCCCAATGGCAGCTCCATCACCCACTTCCTCCTCCTGGCATTGGCAGACACACGGGAGCTGCAGCTCTTAACCTTTGGGCTCTTCCTGGGCATCTACCTGGCTGCCCTCCTGGGAAACGGCCTCATCATCACCGCCATCGCCTGCGACCACCGCCTCCACACCCCAATGTACTTCTTCCTCCTCAACCTCTCCCTCCTCGACCTGGGCTCCATCTCCACCACTCTCCCCAAAGCCATGGTCAATTCCCTCTGGGACACCAGGGACATCTCCTTTTTGGGATGTGCTGCACAGGTATTTCTGCTTTTCTTCTTGCTCGGAGCAGAGTTTTCTCTTCTCACCGTCATGGCCTATGACCGCTACGTTGGCATCTGCCATCCCCTGCACTACGGGACCCTCCTGGGCAGCAGAGCTTGTGTCCACATGGCAGCAGCTGCCTGGGGCAGTGGGTTCCTCAATTCTCTCCTGCACACGGCCAATACATTTTCACTGCCCCTCTGCCAGGGCAATGCCCTCGACCAGTTCTTCTGTGAAGTCCCCCACATCCTCAAGCTCTCCTGCTCAGACTCCTACCTCAGGGAAGTTGGGCTTCTTGTGGTCAGTGCCTGTTTAGCATTGGGGTGTTTTGTTTTCATTGTGGTGTCCTATGTGCAGATCCTGGGGGCGGTGCTGAGGATCCCCTCAGAGCAAGGACGGCACAAAGCCTTTTCCACGTGTGTCCCTCACCTGGCCGTGGTCTCCCTCTTTCTCAGCACTGGAGTGTTTGCCCACCTGAAGCCCCCCACCATCTCCTCCCCATCTCTGGACCTGGTTGTGTCATTTCTGTACTCGGTGATGACTCCAGCATTGAACCCCCTCATCTACAGCATGAGGAACCAGGAGCTCAAAGATTCCATTCAGAAACTGATTTCATGGTCACCTTCTAAGCAGCAGTAAAATTACCATCTCTCTCCACAGATGACTCATAGGATGTTCTACGCCAGTCCTGAGCTCTCTTTCTTCTCTTAATTCTTACTTTCATTCTTACTTTTTTTTTTAGATTTTTCCTGCAGAAAGCTTTCGATTCCTTCCACTTCAAAAGAGGCATTAACCCACTATCTCTCCACTAGTGCCTCTATAACAATGTCTAATACCAGGTCAGGACTGAAACTCTCACAGCATCCCTATAACAAAATGGGATCTACTTTGTGCTATGCAGAAACACTGGTCCTTACTTCTAAAGCTGGTCTCAGGAGAAGGCTTGAGCAATGGCATCCCCAAAAGGAGTGTTGCTTTTGGGTTCTTTTAGAGCTCGAGGATTGGATTTAGGACTCACTCGTCAGCATGTAGTGACAGTGGAAGCAATGGCTGGTCACTGAGTGACATAGCCAAGGTTGTCACATACAAGCCGTGACAGACAACTTTATTCTCAAGGGGGAAATGGAGTTTCCTGGAGATCCCCTGGGCTCTCCACAAGCAGCATTTGCCTGGGGTGGGCATGGAATGGAGCCCCACAAAGTGAGAAATCACCCAAGATGGAGTCACCAAGCTGAGTGGTGCTGTTGACTTGCCTGAGGGATGGGATGGCATCCAGAGGGACCTGGACAAGATGGAGAAGTGGGCCCATTTGAACCTCATGAAGTTCAACAAGGCCAAGTGCGGGGTCCTGCACATGGGTTGGGGCAACCTCCCATATCAGTATAGGTCGGGGGGATGAAGGGATTGAGAGCAGCCCCACTGAGGAGGACCCGGGGGTATGGGGCAATGAAAAGCTGGACATGAGCTGACAATGTGCACTCACAGCCCAGAAATCCAGCCGTGTCTTCGGTTCCATCAAAAGAAGCATGGCCAGCAGGGAAAGGGAGGTGGTTCTGCCCCTCTATTCTGCTCTCGTGGGACCCCACATGGAGTGCTGCCTCCAGCTCTGGAGCCCTCAGCACAGGTGTCGTGGTTTAACCCCAGCCAGCAGCTAGGACCATGCAGCCGCGGGTGCAGTTCTCCCCCTTCCCCCAGGAGGAAAGGGAGAAGAGGGTGAAAAAGAGTGGAAAGGGAAAGAAAATGAACAAGCAAACAAACAAAAACCCCCAAAGTCATGCGTTGAGGTAAAGAGAGTTTAATAGAACAATAACAGAAAAGGAAAACAACAACAACAGCAACAACAATATTACTACTGCTACTAATGACAATACAAGTCACTGTCACCACTCAGTGAATTGGTGCTTTCCCGAGCAGCGTTTGCACGTACCCGCCCCCTGGTTAAACCCATCCAAATACTGAGCATGACCTCTGTGGAATGGAATATTTCATTGCCCATTCCATCATTCTCTATCTTTGAGCTTCTACGGAAAGCTGAAAGAAAAGTCCTTGAAAAATATGAACAACACCTGGCAACAACTAAAACAATATGCATTACTGACATTCTTTTCCTACCAAATCTGAAACACAGCAGCCACTGGAAAGAAAATTAGAGTTGTGGTCAAGGTCTCCCTGTCCAAATGGTGGGCAGTGACGAGTGGCGTTCCTCAGAGATCCGTACTGGGTCTGGTGCTGTTTAACATCATTGTTGGTGACATGGATGTTGGGATGGAGTGCACCCTCAGCAAGTTTGCCAATGGCACCAAGCTGTGTGGAGCGGTCGACATTCTGGAGGGGAGGGATGCCATCCAGAGGGACCTGGACAGGCTTGAGAGGTGGGCCTGTGCAAACCTCGTGAAGTTCTATTATGCCAAGGGCAAGGTCCTGCATGTGGGTCAGGGCAATCCTGTGAACAAATCCAGGCTGGGTGAAGAATGGCTTGAGAGCAGCCCTGAGAAAAAGGACTTGGAGGTGCTGGTGGATGAGAAGCTCAAGATGAGCTTGCAATGTGTGCTGGCAGCCCAAAAAGCCAACCGCATCCTGGGCTGCATCACCAGCAGCATGGCGAGCAGGGCGAGGGAGGTGGTTCTGCCTCTCTACTCTCTCTGGGGAGACCCCGCAGTGCTTCATCCAGCTGCTGGGCCCCAGCATAAGGAGGACATGGATCTGTTGGAGTGGGAAAAGAGGAGGCCACAAAGGTGATCAGAGGGGTGGAGCACCTCTGCTGTGAGGACAGGCTGAGAGAGTTGGGGTTGTTGAGCCTGGAGAAGAGAAGACTCCGGGAGACCTTATAGCAGACCGAGTAGCTGAAGGGGGCCTAAAGGAAAGCTGGAGAGGGACTTTTTACAAGTGGTAGTTGTGGAGCTGGAGCTGGTGGACAGTCAAGGTAGGCCAAAGCATCTCAGCTGAGACAACTGATTTCTCTCCCTCCGGGAGAAAAGGCAGCCTGGACAATTGCACCCAAGCTGTCCATCGCTGGAGGAGGATGGGCAAGGAGTGGGTGCGGATGTTGCAGAGTCTGCTTGGAGATGTTCCCGTAACCCAGACCCCTTCAAAAGAGCACGCCGTTCACTTTGTCTCTTTGCTTCCCTCTGTGAATGGAGGGAGCTCGTGACCTTAGCGTGTGACTCGCTGTGAGCCCATGTGAACCGAGTCCAGGGCAGGGAGTGCTTTGGTGTTCGTGGGATCCCAGTTTGGCACAAAAATGTGTTTTCCTTTGGTCTAAGGCTATCCACTGTGGAGAGTGGACTTCAGCGGAGGTAAGGTGGACTTAATGTACAGCAGAGGAGTGTATTTTGCATTTTGTATATTGTATTTTTCTATTCAACCATGCCTTCCTTTGGGCTTGTTTTTGGGCTACAAAGAAAATTCTGTGTCTGGGTGCAGTTCATTCCCCAAGTGAAACAGGTGGAAACTGGTGCCAAAGGGCTGAAACCTGCAACTCCAGAGTGTAGCAGAGAAAGCTGAGATTTGAGGAAAGGTGGTGTAAGTCCCAGGTGGCTGATGAGAGAAAGGCGGGGTTGGAAGTGGGGACAAAGGCTGCCCACAGAGTGTCTGACATACAGGGTCTTGACTGCCCTACTCAGTCAGACTCTGTTTGGAGAGGTCCAGTTTCAGTGTCATTTTGAAATTGCTGATATCAATAGACAGAGAAATTAAGCAGACAAATAAAAAGAAAGTAAGAAAAATAAATCCTTTCTTCTTGTTATTTACTATTGAAACCTTTTCACTTCTGAAATCTCTCTAATTAACCACAGCAGAATTGTATAATAAGAAAATTATGCCCAGAACCATGGCTCGTTATGGCATTTTGCATGTTAATGAGCCCTCTGGTGCCCAGTTCCTGAACTGCAGGTACTGAGGGTGGATTGAAGTGGTCTCTAGAGCAGTGCAAGTCAGCCTCCAAGGTTCTGAGGGCATCAGCGGTCCCCACTGAGGGCCATCCCTGACTGTCCCTGAAGCAGAAAGCCAGAGGCACTGCTTCCAGTTGGAAATGAAATGTGAAAATGTTTGTGAAAGCCCTTGACGTGTCTCATCAAGCAGGATATTCAAGCGCTGACCCCCACACCCTGGCAATGGGGATTCTTTCCTTCAAGGGATGCTCAGGGCTCTTTCTGGGAGCAGTGAGATGAGGGGGTGTGTGTAGGAAACCTCTCGGGCTGTCTGGAGGGTGGGGGAGGAGGCAGCGAAGCAGTGTGTCTGTGAGGAACTGGAGTGCTCTCAGGGGTTCCAGTGGAAGAGTCCGCAGCCATAGTGGAAAGGACAAGGATTTCAGTTCTGCTGGGGGGGTGGGGTGTCGTGCATGCTGACCACAGGCTGTCCTACACTTTCCTCTGCCTGTGCCCGTTTCTCTGCAGATTTCAACCACCACCCCTGCTTCCCCACCTCACTCCCACCCTGTGCTGGCCCAAGCTTTACTCATGACTCTCTGTCTTCACTCTTTCTTCAAACACAAAGCCATGTTTTTCTGAGCTTTTGCCAATGAGTTCCCCATAACCTGTGCAGCTTCTTCCAAAGCCCTCCTAATACTCCACTGTCACCAGAGATGGAGCCACAAGAGGGAACCCCACCCCTGAGCCTTCCAGCTTGTCTGTACTGAGAACTATGTGCCCATCCATTGCAGCACCACAAACTGTTTCATTTCTTCTACTGCACCTTCACAGTGACTCCATCGCTGTCAATGGCAGAGGGCAGGGGCTGTGTGGCTGAGTAGCAGCTCCACAGGAAAGGCTGTGGTGGTCCTTGGGTTTCATTTGGTAAAACAGGAGCCATCAGTAAAGACAGCCAACAGCATCCTTTGCTTCTCTTTTCATTCCCTGAAATCACACGTGCTTCTCTTTTATTCTCCTCATACCCTCCCAAAAGAACAGCCCACCTGTGCTGGTTTGAGGTGAAACAGAACCCCTCTTCTGTTCAGCAACTTTACTTTGCAGCTGAGCCTCTTGGAACTAACTGAACTCTCTGAAATTAACAGCATATTGTGGTGACACTGTTCAGAGCGATAAAACCTGATTAGTTGTAATGTATGCCGAGGAATGGTCTGCAGAATTCTCTTTCTCATACTTATTGGTATAACCCCCAAGGCCAGCTGACTTGGTTCTTTGCCCCATTGGAGGGTCAGAAGCAGAAGAGCATAGAGGGGTGGCACCTGCGGGAAGGAGCGGACAGGACAGGTGACCCCAAATTGACCATCAGGGTATTCCATCCCATCTGCCTCATGCTCAGTATAAAAGCTGAGGGATCAAAGGGTCAGCTCTCTTCCTTCAGTGGTTTGTGTCCCAGGAGGACTCTGGCTGTTTGTCTGCCTTTGATCCCGATCTGCAAATTCCTGAATGCAGATCTGGAATCCGATTCCCATCTGTCCCTGAGTCAAGTATTGGATTTTCCCCATGCCTGCCGGTGACGTGATCATCATCCTGGGAGCTTGATCCAGATTAGTATCTATTTCTTTATATCTTTTTTATTATTTTTTTATTAATATTTCCTTCAAGCATTTGAGTTCCTCCTACATTCACAAGTTTCTTGCTCTCTCTCCTTCCTCTCCTTAGAGAGAGAGAGGTGGGGGAGACAATCTGTTGTTTGTCACAGTGGCCAGTCCAGCCATAACTACGACAAGAGAGGAGGAACTGCACTGTTGGACTGATGGCAGTCCTTGCTCCTGCACACAGAATTCCATCCACAAATAACTCTGTGCTCATTTAATATTTGGTTGGCTGCCTCGAGGAATTGTCCCCGACACACCCTTGGCTGGGCTCAAACAGCATTTTGTCTGGGAAGCCGTCTGAAGGAACAGCCTCATCCCAACTTCATTCCGTGGTCTGTAAACTGAGGGACAACCCTGCAGTCAAAGTGGAAGGTTCGTGGGTGATGGTGGTGACTGCAATGACCCGCCATGCAGCTTTTGGTCTGGCTCTCTGGATGCTCCGAACCAATGGAACTCTGAAGGGCAGTAAATCTGGAATTGGAGTTACAGAAAACACAGTAAAAATGATTTTTCTGGTTGAGGCAGCAAAATTTCTGTGAGTGTTTGCCCCTGTGGAGGCAGTATGTGAAGTGCACAGCATCAAATAGATGGTGCAGCTTGAGCGGTGTGAGTAGAATGGTAGAATCATAGACTCATATGATAGTTTAGATTGGAAAGGAAATTAAAGATCACCAAGTCTCAACCTCCTTTCCCTGGGCAGGGACATGTCCCACTAGACCAGGTTGCTCTAAGCCCTGTCCAACCTGGCCTTGAATACCTCCGGGGATGGGGCAGCTACAGCTTTCCTGGGCAACCTGCGCCAGGGGCTCACCACACTCATGTGAATGTTTTTTTCCCTAATATCTATTCTAAATCTCCCCTCTTCCAGCTTGAAAACATTCCCCCTTGTCCTATCCCTAATTTTTTTAAACATACCTTTTACCCTTGTAAAAAGTCCCTCCCCAGTTTTCCTGTAGTCCCCCTTCAGATACTGGAAGGCCACTATAAGGTCTCCCAAAGAGCCTTCTCTTCTCCAGGCTCGATGCTGGTGATGTAGGGCCAGGTGCCTGGCCGGGCATCTGTGCCACCCACCACGTGCGACGTGCCATAGCTGGAACCCATGGGCCAGAGCCTGCAGGTCCCTCTTTCACTAGGAACTCATGACTGCCCTTCTCGATGGCTTGCTGCAGTTCAGGCTGAAGGTCAGCCATCTCCCCTCCCCACAAGGTGTTGCATGGACAGTAGGGCCAGGGAACCCTGTGGGGCATGCGTATGCCTGCCTCTGTTTCTGGTTGAGCCTCACAGGCGAGCTGGGCCAGCATTCTGGTGCTGGCAAGGGTCTGAGGCTCCCACATTGGGTTTGGGAAGCTGTGGAGTGGCCACAGGGGACAAGCGGAACCTCCAGTGAAGCCCCTAAGAATTGCTCAAACTCCCTCCCAGAACCTCGGGCACCTTACCCACTGCTGTCCCATGTGCTGTTCACGGCCCAGCACAGGGCTAGCAGGAGGAGGCCAGGGAGCACATTCATCACTGTCAGCGGTGGCACGTGGCAGCCGCAAGAGCTGAGGGGTCGTCACCACCAGTGCAGCAGCCGACGCAGTGCCCACAGTCCTCACAGTGCCTGCGGTGCCCTTGTTCCCAGGGCTGATGTCACAGAGTCGCTGGTTCCGGGCACTGGGCACGGTGGGCTCTCGGGGGGAAGGAGGGGCAGCCTGGGGGGTTCCAAGCAGGAGGGGAGGCAGAAGCTGGCATGGGACACCCCCGAGAGACCCCACTGAATGCTCTGCCTGTGGGATGAGGGTGTGCTGACCCCGTGGCAGGCATCAGCGCCTGTCTCCAAGCACTGCCTGCTGACAGCTTGCAGGAACAAACCAAGCGTGGCATCATTGCCCTTCGGGCAGTGCCTGCTGCGACAGGGCAATGGGTAGAGGTTTTAAGGCAAAAGAGGGTCGATTTAGACTACATAGACTACATCTTTGGCAGCAGGCTGGCCAGCTTGGTGAGGCGGGCTTGAATCCAGAAGACTTGGGGCTGGGGTGAAGGGGACAATACTCATGCCATCACAGCTTACTGGGGAATAAGCCCAGCCAACCAGAGCAGTGACAAATATTCCTTGGTGGACTCCCAAGGTGATATCCAGAAAGCCAACCACCTGCAGGGTGTGTACGACTGTGATGGATCCTCTCGCTCTCCTCCAGGGAAACCTGCATGATTGAGGACCTCTCTGAAATGCCTGAATTGATGAGGCCTTCTACAGACAGCTGGAAATAGCCTCATGGTCACAGGCCCTGGTTCTCACGGGGGACCTCAGCCACAGCCAGGCACACACAGTCCCGGAGGTTTCTGCAGAGCATTGATGAGAACTTTTTGACACAGTTGGTAGAGAAACCAACGAGGAGAGGTGTGCTGCTGGACGTATTACTGATAAATAAAGGAGGACTAGTTGGGGATGTGAAGGCTGGGGGTAGCCTTGGCTGCAGTGACCATGAGATGGTGGAGTTCCGGATCCTGTGTGGAAGAACCAGGGCAAAAAGTAGAATCACAAGCCCGGACATGAGGAGGGCTGACTTTGGCCTCTTCAAAGACATACATGGAGGAATCCCATGGGCAAAGGCTTTGGCAGGAAGGGAGGTGCAGGAGAGCTGGTTAATAGAAAAGCTCCACTTCCTCCAAGCTCAACATCAGTGCATCCCTATGAGTAATAAATCAGGCAGAGGAGGCAGGAAATCTGCGTGGATAAGCAAGGACCTTCTGGAAAAATTCAGATGTAAGGGGGAAGTTTACAGAATGTGGAAAAAGGAACTGGCCACTTGGGAGGAGTATATAAACATTGCGAGAGTATGTAGGGATGCAACGAGGAAGGCTGAAACCCACTTGGAATTAAACCTGGCCAGGGATGTCAAGGACAATAAGAAAGGCTTCTCCAAGTACATCAGTAGTAAAAGGCAGACCAGGGAAAATGTGGGCCTGCTACTGAATGAGGTGGGTGCCCTGGTGACGGAGGATGCAGAGAAGGTGCAGTTACTGAATGCCTTCTTTGCTTCAGTCTTTGCTGTTAAGGCTGGCCCGCAGCAATCCCAGAGACTGGAGCGAAGAGAAAGAGTCTGGAAAAAGGAAGACTTTCGCTTGGTGGAGGAGAATCAGGTTAGAGATGATTTAGGCAAACTTGACACCCACAAATCCATGGGCCCTGATGGGTCACACCCAGGAGTGTTGAGGGACCTGGCAGATGTTATTGCGAAGGTGCTCTCCATCATCTTTGAATGGTCACGAGGGACAGGAGAAGTGCCTGAGGACTGGAGGAAAGCCAAAGTCATGCCTATCTTGAAAAAGGGCAGGAAGGAGGACCCAGGAAACAGCAGGCCGGTCAGTGAGACCTGGAAAGGCTGGAGAGCTGGGTGGAGAGGAACATGATAAAGTTCAAGGGTAAGTGTAGGGTCCTGCACCCAGGGAGGAAAAACCCCATGCACCAGTAAAGGTTGGGGGTTCACCTGCTGCAAAGCAGCTTTGCCGAGAGGGACCTGGGAGTCCTGGTGGACAATAAGTTGACCATAAGCCAGCAATGTGCCCTGGTGGGCAAGAAGGCCTATGGTCTCCTGGGGTGCATTACAAAAGACAGTGGCCAGCAGGTGGAGAGATGTCTTCCTCCCTATCTGCTCTGCCCTGCTGAGTCTGAATCTGAAGTACTGTGTCTAGTTCTAGGTACCCCAGTGCAAGAAAGACAGGCAACTGCTGGAGAGAGTCCAGTAGAGGGCTACAAAGATGATCAGGGGACTGGAGCACCTCTCTTATGAGAATCAGCTGAGAGAGGTGGGTACGTTTAGCCTGGAGAAGAGAAGGCTGAGAGGGTATCTCCTCCATGCCTATCAGTGTCTAAAGGGAGGGTGTCAAGAGGATGGGGCCAGACTCTTTTCTGTGCTGCCCAGTGACAGGACAAGGGGAAATGGGCACAAACTGGAACACAGGAAATTCCATCTGAACGCAAAGAAAAATGTCTTTACTTTGAGGGCACCAAAGCACCGGAACAGGCTGTCCAGAGAGGCTGTGGAGTCTCCTTCTGTGGAGATATTCAAAAGCTGCCCGGCTGCATTCCGGTCCAACGTGCTGTAGGTGACCCTACTTTGGCAGGGGGGTTGCACTAGACAATCTCCAAGGGTTCCTTCTAACACCTACCATTCTGTGATCCTGTGATTCTGTGATCTTCTATGTTTTCTGTTGGCCAAAGGGATTCCCCACCAGTGCCCACCGATGCTACCCTGTCACTGACAATTGCGCCATTAGAGCTTGCAGTTCCCTGCACGTGTCCTGAACCACCTCTGGCACCTCAAATGTCACCCGGTGTTTGCATCGGAAAAGCTCCCTCCTGGCGTCTGTCTCCATTACTCACAGGGCAGCTCAGAGAAGGAGCTCACAATGATGTTGGGCAGCTGAACTGAGGCAAGAGGAATCCCCCCTCTGGTGGGTCTGTGGCGTGCGCTGGAGAAGATGAATGTCCCCCCGGCCTCAGGAACACTGCTGAGAGCTGAGATGCCTCATTGACTTGGCTCAATCCCTGCCCTGCACCGGTGGCAATGATCCCCAGCCCATCACTGCCTCCGTGCCCTGCCTGGCAATGGGGCAGGAATGGGGGTTTCCAGAGGGGAACACAGAAACCTCCTGTAGGTCCACACACCCTGGCAGAGCAATTTCCACCACAGGGATCAGTCTGTCCAGGGTTCAGAGAGGGACAGTCGGTGATGACTGCATTCTGCTTCAAACTCTGCTCCCCAGGAGAGACCCCGCTGCCTTGGAGGAGCTGTCAGCCCTGGAGGCGCAGGGACACCTCGAGGGATTGGGGCAGTGTGGGGAGGAGGCAGAGAAAGCCACAGCAGGTCCTCTGCTGCTGAGCTGGGCCGGGCTGCTGGGCCGGAGGGAGGTCCTGGCAAGCGGGCAGCGCTGCAGAGAGACAGCTCTGCCCAGGATCAGCTCCTCTGCACAGCGCAGCAGGGCTGAGGGCACTGCCTGCAGGCAGCGAGGGCAGAGCAGGGAGGCAGAGAGAGGTTGAAGGCAGTCTGGAGAGGGAGGATGCTGAGGGCGAGTGGGGGGAGAACTCTTCCCAAAGCAGAGCAGCTGCAGTAGTCGGAGAGATCTCCAAAAGCTGGCACCTCCCACAGCCCGTGGGATCTTTCAGGAGGACGCTCACACTTCTCTGCTGTGGAAGAAGAGGACATTCTCTAGATTGGGGCTTCCCTGCTTCACCATCAGAGGCACAGGGCATGACGGCTGCCTTCTCCCAGGAATGGCCAAAGGGCTGTGAAGGTGGGTGTGCAGGCAGGGGTGGGCAGGGCTGCCCTTGCCAGCAGGGTCCCTGCACCCCAGGGGCTGTGTGCCGGGCAGGGACTCTGCCGCCTGCGAGGGTCAGCTCTCTGCCTGCCCGGGGAGCTCCCATGGTGCTGTGGGGAGAAGCTGTGGGTGGAAGGAGCAACCCCTGGTGGGGAGGGGTCATTCTGTTTTTTAGAGGGACATGTGTGGGTCAGGACTGTTTACACCTCCAGATCACCTCTGGGCATTCCTGAGGGCACATTTCATGTTTGAGTTCCCTGAACAGTAGAGGGTCTGTCTTTTGATGTTTCCCATCTTGGTTGGCTGGGTGGGTAGTGGCAGATGTACAATGGGACTTTAAAAGAAAGGTCAAAGGAGGGATCCCTGTAGAGATAAGGAGCTTTCCTGAGGCTGTGTCTTCGGTTTCCAGCTCTGGGGGCTACAGACAGCACCAGCATCCCCTTTCCAGTCTCACCAGGGTCTGTGGCACCTGCTCTTTAGCCCCTGCACACACGCAGAGACTGCAGGGCAGAGCTGGGCACACGGGGGCTGCCATGGGGTCTGCGAGCACTGGCAGAGAAGAGACGTGGGGGCAGGGAAAAAGCTGCTGGCAGGGAGAGCTCCAGGCAGTGGAGATGGGCAGGGAAGGAGGGAGCTGCTCCTGGAAGCCCTGATGCAGGGGAGATAGGGGCACCTCCAGCCACCCCTGCAGTGCAGATGCCTTCCCTGAGCCACCCAGCACAGCCCTCAGCCCTCACGGCCATGGGCTCTGGGGTGGGAGTCAGCTCTGTGCTCGGCAGAGCAGCAGGAGAGGCGAAGGGCATCCCTCCTGCCATGTGCCCCATTGCTGCTGCCCAGCGGTGGGGCTGAGGGCACCTGCCCTGCATGATCAGTGTCTGGGCGGTGGCGTGCCCAGCAGGGTGAGGGTAACGCTGCCCTGAGTGCCCGGCTGCCTCTCCCGGTGCCTCTCCCAGCCAGACCCTCACGGCATTTCTCCTGGTTTCTCCACATGTCTCCTTTAAAGTTACCTTTTTATTGCTGTCAGCCTCCCTGGGATGGGAATTTCAGCTGCAGAGTCCCACACTGACCTTGTTCATCCACTCCTGCCGGTGTGTCCATGGGAACCAGTGTCAAAGTTTTCTTCTGACTTGTGGGGCTGTGGGCAATGCAGGTTGTGCGGGTGGGGAAGGAGTCCATTTTCTCTCACTGAGATCCCATAAATTGGGTATGTCCCTTGGGTGTCCATGGAAGCTGTGAGCTGCCCTCCAGGATGCCAACCTGTCCCATAGCACCTTTGTGTTATCGGAAAGCCCCACAGAGAAACAGAGTCTCTGTGACTGAGGAAATGCTCTTGCGTGGGTGAAATGAGCCGTGGGTGTCCTTGGCTAGAGGTGGGGTGCTGAGACCTTGAGAAAGGGTGAGACATTTCATAGTCTGAGATGGATCCTTCTGCTCTCAGCACTGTCTGGTTGCATAATACAAGAGGGTGATCCCCCTCCATCTCATGACAGTGCAAGATGGAGGGACAAACCATCTCCCTTGACTCTGCTCTCTGCCCCAGGCAATCCTCATGTCTCACAGCACTCACTCTGTTCCCCTGGAGGGCAGCAGAAGTGCTGAGATGTTGAAAAGCCCATCTGCATTAGGTGTGGGTTCCTCAGCCAAAGCAGAACACC
Source organism: Vanellus vanellus (assembly GCF_965231255.1). NCBI lineage: Eukaryota > Metazoa > Chordata > Aves > Charadriiformes > Charadriidae > Vanellus > Vanellus vanellus. Next base: position 137,310 of record NW_028127759.1, read on the forward strand.
AGGACTGGCTCCTGCCGCCACCCTCCCTATGAACTCCCTGCTGCAGAGCAGGGCTGACTCCTCGGCAGCCACTGGGCAGCACCCTGCTCCTCACGGCAGAGGCAGCCAACGCCAATCAGAGCTCCAGCCATGGACGTGAGGAAGGTCTCCTGGAAAATGAAAAGGGAGTGTATGCAACAGAGACAGAGCCTACGGGAAATGGCTTTCATTTTTCTTACAGAAGTCTCCATTGACTTACTCTGTTTCCCTCCTTGAACAGGTCCCCCTGCCCAGAGGCAGCAAATGTCCAACAGCAGCTCCATCACCCATTTCCTCCTCATGGAGTTTGCAGACACACGGGAGCTGCAGCTCTTGACCTTCGGGCTCTTCCTGGCCATCTACCTGGCTGCCCTCCTGGGAAACGGCCTCATCATCACCGCCATCGCCTGCGACAACCGCCTCCACACCCCCATGTACTTCTTCCTCCTCAACCTCTCCCTCATAGACATGGGCTGCATCTCCACCACTCTCCCCAAAGCCATGGCCAATTCCCTCTGGAACACCCAGGATATCTCTTACTCTGGCTGTGCTGTCCAGCTCTTTTTTGTACTCTTTTTTATGTCAACAGAGTGTTCTCTCCTCACCGTCATGGCCTATGACCGCTATGTTGCCATCTGCCAACCTCTGCACTACGGGACCCTCCTGGGCAGCAGAGCTTGTGTCCGCATGGCAGCAGCTGTCTGGGGCAGTGGGTTTCTCAATTCTCTCCTGCACACGGCCAATACATTCTCACTGCCCCTCTGCCAGGGCAATGCCCTGCACCAGTTCTTCTGTGAAATCCCCCACATCCTCAAGCTCGCCTGCACAGATGCTTACCTCAGGGAAGTTGGGCTGATTGTGGTTAGTGCCTGTTTAGCCTTTGGGTGTTTTGTTTTCATTGTGGTGTCCTATGTGCAGATCTTGAGGGCGGTGCTGAGGATCCCCTCTGAGCAGGGACGGCACAAAGCCTTTTCCACGTGTGTCCCTCACCTGGCCGTGGTCTCCCTCTTTCTCAGCACTGGAACATTTGCCCACCTGAAGCCCCCCTCCATCTCCTCCCCATCTCTGGACCTGGTGGTGGCAGTGTTGTACTCGGTGGTGCCTCCAGCAGTGAACCCCCTCATCTACAGCATGAGGAACCAGGAGCTCAAGGCTGCCCTGCGGAAACAGGCCCAATGGACACTGTTTCACTGACAATAACCTGCTGCCCCTTCCATGCACATTGCCAAAGGCTTATCTTAGGCTGTGAGTCTGCTTTTTTCTCTTGTGATAATCCTGCTTAAAGATATTTTTCTGAGTTTACGCTGCTTGTTTTGAGGCTTGATCCTACTGTGTCTGACCCTTGCACAACAGTGTGTCAGGTGTGGCCTGACAGATAACAGCTCTTCAATAAAAGGGCACCTCCCAAGTGCAGTGCCTGAAGGATGGGCTGTTCCTCCAAAGTTCCTTCCAAGAACATATTCAAGGAATCAATATGTTAATGAGTCTCTTCTTGTGTTTTCAATGTTTCTGGAGGTAAGCTCACGGTACTATTGGGTTCCACTGCACCAAATATTCTGGATTTAAAAGCACTCTTCTTGGTGCCCAGTGGAAGGGTCCATGAGCTCCCATTATCTCCTCAGTCTTCTTCATGTATGACAGGACTGATGGCATATACCGGAAGTTCTGGAAATGCATTTTTTAGGGGGAGGGGAGCCAGGATTAGGGACTCGACACTTGCCCTTGGACTAGAACGAATGGAGACTCCGAAGGTGGAACCACCCTCAAAGGTGAAGTTCACTAACATAAAACACTGAATCAATGTGTCCACGCACAAGGACGCTGCAGTGCCGAGGGAGTCAGCAGGGCCTCATCAGGCACAGGGAGGGGAGAGTGGGGAGACGCAGGAGGTGCTTGAGGGAACCCCAGGGCCAGGACTGCTGTGCTGTCCTGGGATGTGGGGCTGCCTGGGGAGAGAAGGGGGCAAATTCAGTCAGGGCTGGGGATCATGCACAACATGAATTCCGGAGAGGCAGAGAGTGACTAGACTCTTTTTCCTCATTTCCTCGGTGCCAGCACGAGCCCTGGGGCTGATGGGCAGGCTGACCTCCTTGTCTGCCCCCCAGGATCACCCTTGGGAGGAGCTGGGGCTGTGCGGTGAGTGCTCAGAGCTCTGCATCAGCCTGCGGCGGGCAGTGCTGTGGGGCCAGCCCAGACTGGGCTGCTGGGCTGGGCTGTCCTGGGGAGAGGGCAGGGGAGGTGGGCAGAGCTGGGGAGGGGCTGGGGAGGGCTGGGAAGTGCCTGAGAGAGGACAACGGCAGTGTTAGAGCCCTTTCCAGGGAAGACTGAGGCAAAGAAGTTGTTGAGTATCTCAGCCTTCTCCATGTCCCGGGTGACCAGGTCTCCCGGTTCCTTCCCGAGTGGGCCCACGTGTTCCCTAGTCTTTCTTTTGTCACCCACATACCTATAAAAGGCTTTCTTGTTGCCCCTCATGCCCCTGGCCAGATTCACCTCTACCTGGGCTTTAGCTTTCCTAACCTGATCTCTCGCTGCTCGGACAATTCCTCCCAGGCTACCTGTCCTTGCTTCCACCCTCTGTAGGCTTTCTTTGTTTATTTGAGATTGACCAGGAGCTCCTTGGTCATCCACGCAAGCCTCCTGCTTTGCCTGACTTCCTCTTTGCCAGGGTGTATTGCTCCTGAGCTTGGCAGAGGTAGCCCTTGAATATTAGCCAACTTTCGTGGGCCCCTCTTTCTTCCAGGGCTTTGTCCCAATGTAGTTCACCAAGCAGATCCCTGAAGAGGCCAAAGTCTGCTCTCCTGAAGTCCAGAGCTTACTCCGTGCCCTCCTCGCCACCTTAAAGATCTCAGAATCTGCCATCTCAAGGTCACTGCAGCCAAGGCTGTCCTTGACAATGGCATTCCCCACTGCCTCCTCTTTGTTGGTGAGAACAAATCCAGCATGGAACCTCTCTTCATTGGCTCCTCTGTCACTTGGAGAAGGATGTAATCGTCAATGCGTTCCAGGAACCTCCTGGATTGCCTATGCGCTGCTGTGCTTTCCTTCCAACAGCTATCAGGGTGGTTGAAGTTCCCTCTGAGGACCAGGGCTTGTGAACATGAGGCTACTCCAATCTGTCTATAGAGGGCCTTATCCACTTGGTCTTCCTGGTCCGGGGCCTGTAGCAGAACACGCCTGTAACATGACCTCTCTATGCTCTCCCTTAAATCTTGACCTATATTCTCTTGGTCGTTTCCTTATCCATCCCCAGGCAGAGCTCCATGCACTCCAGCTGGTCCTTGACATAGAGGGTGGCACCCCCTCCTCGTCTCCCCTCCCTGTCCTTCCTGAAGAGCCTGTACCCATCCATTCCAACACTCCAGACATAGGAGCCATCCCACAATGTCTCCGCAATGCCGATTAGATCATAGTCTTGCAGGCTAGGAAGCTCCATCTAAACATGAGGAGGAACTTGTTTACTTTGAGGGTGTCAGAGCACTGTCACAGGCTGCCCAGAGAGGTGGTGGAGTCTCCCACTCTGGAGACATTCCAAACCTACCTGGATGCCATCCTGTGCAACCTGCTGTAGGTGAACCTTCTCTGGAAAGGGGTTGGACTAGATGATCTCTGCACATCCCTTCCAACCACTCTTGTTATCTGATTCTGTGACCTGTTGGAGCATGTTCATAGGAGGGGCCCAAAGATGATCAGAGGGCTGGAGCACCTCTCCTGAGAAGACAGACTGAGGGAGTTGGGGTTGTTCAGCCTGGAGAAGAGAAGGCTCTGTGGGGACCTTATAGCAGTCTGTCAGTACCTAAACGGGGCCTAGAGGAAAGCTGGAGAGGGACTCTTTATCAGGGAGTGCAGCGATAGGACAAGGAATAATCATTTTACACTGAAAGTGCGTAGATTTAGATTAGGTCTTAGGAAGAAATTCTTCACTCTGAGGTGGTGAGACACTGGAAGAGGCTGCCCAGAGAGGTTGTTGAGGCCCCATCCCTGGAAGTGTTCAAGGCCAGGTTAGACAGGGCTTTGAGCAACCTGATCTAGAATGAGGTGCCCTTGCCCAGGACAGGGGCGGTGGAACTAGTTGATCTTCAAGTCCCTTCCTACTCTGACCATTCCATGAGTCTGTGATTCTACCCTTGCAGGGATCCCTCCTTCCACTCACAGCTTCTCCCCACAGCAGCGTGGGGAGCTCTGTGGGCAGGCTGAGTGGGGATCCTGGCAGGGGGCAAAGTCCCTGCCCTGGCACACAGGAGGCTCCCTGGAGTGCGCGGACCCTGTTCTGAAGGACAGCCCGGGGCAGCCGTAGCTGCACCCGCAGCTTCCCACCCCTGAAGCCATCCCCAGGAGAAGGCAGCCATCATGACCTTTCCCTCTGACGGTGCAGCAGGGAAGCCCTGCTCTGCAGCACGTCCTCCTTCTCCACCCCAGAGAAGCCAAGACAGACACCGTGACAGCTCCTCTCAGCCATGGCATGTGCCAGCTCTGGAAGACCTGTCCAGGATACTCAGACTACTTTCTTGTCTTATTATTGGGCAGGACATGCAGACAATGGCAGGCAGGGACCTTCTTTACTCCTGGTGGGGGATAGGGCTCAGCTGAGTCAATGGAGGCATCTCATCCTGCGTTTCTATTGCGAGCACTGGAAGGGGACTCAGCTCCCTCCCATGCCTGTCACAAGCCCACAGGCGGTGGCACTCCTCTTGCCTCACTTCAGGTGGGCATTAAATAGGCACCTGCATGTGAGCTCCTCGTCTCAGCTGCCATGGTAATGAATGAAGATGTAGGGTAGGAGCTGGCTGTTCAGATGAAACACCTGGTGACATTTGAGGTGCCAGAGGTTGTCCAAGGACAGTGGAAGAGAACTGCACCTGTCCCTATTTACTGTTTTCTTTGCAGCTTATGTGCCATCTACCCAAATGGTGTCCTGTACCACAGGGAGAGCTCACTTTGTCTCTTTTCCGTCAGCTGCATTGACTAGATCTCCATTGACTACGATGATGGTTTTCATCCCCACGTTGACTAATGAGATTCCAGGAAGTTCCTCTCTTTGGTGTCCCAACAGAAGCCTGTAGTTTTGTGAGATGCCAAGGCTCTCACACATCGCTACATGTGGCCGGCAGGTACTGCACAGGAAAGCCATCCCCGTTCTGAGCGAGTGTGGGAGAGACACTCCAGACGGCCCTGCAGACAGGTTCGGTGCCTTTGTGCCAGCCACGGATTGCCACCACCACAGCGTGGCAAGGTCTGTCCCTTCTCCATTCAGTAGACATAGGGCAGTGCAGGAACACGAGGCACATCACACATGGGCCTACGCTGTCAGACTGCTGGGTTTTCTCTCTCCCCCACTTGACTCATCCCCTTGAAGACACAGTCAAGGAACAGACCAACAATTTTCACAGTGGGCTGCTCAGCAGCACCTTGTTGTTCATGGAGATGGCCTTCACGTCCACTTGAAGGCCTTCTGGAGCAACAGAGACAGCATTGACAGCACCCCCGTATCTTGCCAGGGCTGCACTTCCCAGCCCTGTTTCTCTCTGTCCTTGGGGACGGCAGGCTTTGCTCACTCTCTTGACATCCAATCATTTCAACTTTGGGTTTCCACCCCCTTTGTCATGGCTCTTCTCTGACGCAAAGCCTTTGCAAATAGGGGGTCTGGAACGCTTGGTCCAAGGTTTCTCTCAGTCAGAGCTTGGCCTGGTGCTAAACCTGAGGTGCTACAGCCCTTACAGGCACTGATGCCCTCAGCCAGGACGAGCTGGAGCCTCTGGTTTTTAACACCGATGGAGTAACTGCCAAGGTGTGGTAGAAGTCACAGAGTTTGGGGTGCTGCAATGGATGGGTTCATAGTTTTCAGTACAGACAGGCTGGAAGGATCGGGGGTGGGGTTTCCCTCAAAGTGAACAAGTTGCTTGGATGTATGGAGCTCCTTCATGGGGCAAGTGACAAATTGGGTGAGCCCTTGTGAGTGGAGGTCAGAGGAAGTGCCAGTAACAGTGCTTTTGTGGTGGGAGATAAGGAAGCCACAGTCAGGGTGGGGCAGTTGGCATAGTCTTTTCTAAGCACCCCAAAGAAGTCTCTGGGTGTAGAAGAAGCCTGGTCCTCCACGGGGACTTTAATGACCTGGCATTTTCTGGAAGGGCAACACCGCAGGATGCAAACAGTCCAGGCAGTTTTGGGACAGCTTCTGAGCACAGCTGCCAGATAGGCCAACAAGGGTCATCCAAACCCAGATCTGATACTTGCAAGCAAGAGCTGCTCAGGGATGTGAAGACGGTCTGTTGTGACCCAGAAATGGTGCGGCATGATCTCCTGAGGAGAGGGAGAAAAGGGAATAGAAGACTGTAGATGCCGGTCATCAGTGGAGCAGATTTTGGCTTACTTTGGGGAGAGGTAGCCAGTATCCCATGGTCAGCAGCACTGGTGGGCAGGAAAGCTAAGTATACCTGGTCTTCAAGGACAGCATCCTCCAAACACAGCAAGCTTGTCTATCAAAATTTGCTTGAAACATGGAAGAGAATTCAAGAACTCAACATTATTTCAGGAACACTTGAAGAAGAAATAAAGATAATGTCTGGTCACAGCTTATCTCAGTCAGAATAGGTGGAGACAGATGTATACTTCACACCCTCTTTGCCTCATGTTTCAGAAACAAGTTCTTCTCAGCCACTGTACCTCAAGGGAAGACTCCAGAGGTAAACAGTCAGAGGGAGACAAAGTGTCCTCAGCTGTCTGGTCTCTGTCCAGGACATATGCAAAAAAATATGACAATTTACAGAACAGTATCAAAGTTCTGAAAATGAAGACTTCTGACACACTTATTACACCGAGGTCTTTTCTGCATGTTTCAACTTCTGCCTCACTTCGTCATTCAGGGGCTGATGCCCACACAGAGGTGCCCACTGCCTCCCAGATTCCCAGGCATAGCTGAAGACCCAATGTGGGACTGGGAAGTGTGACCCTGGGCTGATCGAGCAGTTGTGGAGCTGCGGCTGGTGGACAGGCAGGGTAGGGCAAAGCATCTGAGTGGAGACAACTGATTTCTCTCCCTCCGGGAGAAAATGAAGCCTGGACAATTGCACCCAAGCTGTCCAGCACTGAAGATGCTCCTGTAACCCAGACCCCTTGGGGTCAGTGCACCTTTGGCCATTCCAAAGAGAGCATGCCGTTCACTTTGTCTCTTTGCTTCCCTCTGTGAATGGAGGGAGCTTGTGACTTCAGCGTGTGCCTCGCTGTGAGCGCATATGAACCAAGAGACTCTGGGGCAGGGAGTGCTTTGGGGGTTCTCGGGATCCGTGCTTGGCACAGAAATGTGTTTGCCTTTGGTCTAAGGCTGTCCTCTGTGGAGAGTGGACTTCAGAGGAGGAAAGGTGGACTTAATGTACAACAGAGTATTTTATTTTCTATTGAACCATGCCTTCCTTTGGTCTCGTTTTTTTTTGCTACAAAGAAAATTCTATGTCTGGGTGCAGTTTATTCCCTAAGTGAAACAGGTGGAAACTGTTTCCAAAGGGCTGAAACCTGCAACTCCAGAGTGTAGCAGAGAAAGCTGAGATTTGAGGAAAGGTGCTGTAAGTCCCAGGTGGCTGATGAGAGAAAGGCGGGGTTGGAGGTGGGGACAAAGGCTGCCCATAGAGTGTCTGACATACAGGGTCTTGACTGCCCTACTCAGTCAGACTCCGTTTGGAGAGGTCCAGTTTCAGTGTCATTTGGAAATTGCTGATATCAATGAAGACAGACACATGAATGAAGCAGACAAATAAAGAAACAGAAAGAAAAATAAATCCTTTCTTCTTGTTATTTACTATTGAAACCTTTCCTCTTCTGAAATCCCTTTAATTAACTACAGCAGAATTGTATAATAAAATTATGCCCAGAGCCATTGCTCGTTATGGCATTTTGCATGTTAATGAGCCCTCTGGTGCCCAGTTCCTGAACTGCAGGTACTGAGAGTGGATTGAAGTGGTCTCTAGAGCAGTGCAAGTCAGCCTCCAAGGTTCTAAGGGCGTCAGCGGTCCCCACTGAGGGTCATCCCTGACTGTCCCTGAAGCAGAAAGCCAGAGGCACTGCTTCCAGTTGGAAATGAAATGTGAAAGTGTCTGTGAAAGCCCTTGATGTGTCTCATCAAGCAGGATATTCAAGCGCTGACCCCCACACTCTGGCAATGGGCATTTTTTCCTTCAAGGGATGCTCAGGGCTCTTCCTGGGAGCAGTGAGATGAGGGGGTGTGTGTAGGAAACCTCTTGGGCTGTCTGGAGGGTGGGGGAGGAGGCAACAAACCAGTGTGTCTGTGAGGAACTGGAGTGCTCTCAGGGGTTCCAGTGGAAGAGTCCGCAGCCATAGTGGAAAGGACAAGGATTTCAGTTCTGTTGGGGGAGGGGGGGCATCGTGACCACAGGCTGTCCTACACTTTCCTCTGCCTGTGCCCGTTTCTCTGCAGATTTCAACCACCACCCCTGCTTCCCCACCTCACTCCCACCCCGTGCTGGCCCAAGCTTTACTCATGACTCTCTGTCTTCACTAATTCTTCAAACACAAAGCCATATTTTTCTGAGCTTTTGCCAATGAGTTCCCCATAACCTGTGCAGCTTCTTCCAAAGCCCTCCTAATGCTCCTCTGTCTCCAGAGATGGAGCCACAAGAGGGAACCCCACCCCTGAGCCTTCCAGCCCGTCTGTACTGAGAACTATGTGCCCATCCATTGCAGCACCACAAACTGTTTCATTTCTTCTACTGCACCTTCGCAGTGACTCCATCGCTGTCAATGGCAGGGGCTGTGCGGCTGGGTAGCAGCTCCACAGGAAAGGCTGTGGTGGTCTTTGGGTTTCATTTGGTAAAACAGGAGCCATCAGTAAAGACAGCCAACAGCATCCTTTGCTTCTCTTGTCATTCCCCGAAATCACAAGTGCTTCTCTTTTATTCTCCTTATACCCTCCCAAAAGAACAGCCTACCCGTGCTGGTTTGAGGTGAAACAGAACCCCTCTTCTGTTCAGCAACTTTACTTTGCAGCTGAGCCTCTTCAAACTAACTGAACTCTCTGAAATTAACAGCATATTGTGGTGACACTGTTCAGAGTGATAAAACCTGATTAGTTGTAATTTATGCCAAAGAATGGTCTGCAGAATTCTCTTTCTCATACTTATTGGTATAACCCCCAAGGCCAGCTGACTTGGTTCTTTGCCCCATTGGAAGGTCAGAAGCAGAAGAGCATAGAGGAGTCGCACCTGTCGGGAGGAGGGGCCAGGACAGGTGACCCCAAACTGACCATCAGGGTAATCCATCCCATCTGCCTCACGCTCAGTATAAAAGCTGAGGGATCAAAGGGTCAGCTCTTTTTCTTTAGTGGCTGGTGTCCTGGGAGGACTCTGGTTATTTGTTTGCCTTTGATGCCTATCTGTGCATTCCTGAATGCAGTTCCCATCCGTCCCAGAGTTGAGCCTGGGACTTTCCCCATGCCTGCTGTTGACGTGATTATCATCCTGGGAGCTTGATCCAGTTTAGTATGTATGTCATTATTTCTTTTTTATTTTATTATTAATATTGCATTAAAGTAGTTGACTTCCTGTTAAGTTCACAAGTCTCTTGCTCTCTCTTCTTCCTCTCCCTAGAGAGAGAGGTAGGGGAGAGCATCTGTTGTTTGCTGCAGTGGCCAGTGTGGCCCAAACCACAGTAAGAATAAGGAAGCTGTACTGTTAGACTGAAGGCAGTCCTTGCTCCTGCACACGGAATTCCATCCACAAATTACTTGTGTTCATTTAATATTTGGTTGGCTGCCTCGAGGAGTTGTCCCTGACGCAACCTTGGCTCAACTCAAACAGCATTTTGTCTGGGAAGCCGTCTGAAGGAACAGCCTCATCCCAACTTTGTTCTGTGGTCTGTAGACTGAGGGGCACTCTCTGCAGTCAAAGTGGAAGGTTCGTGGGTGATGGTGGTGACCATAATGACCCACCATGCAGCTTTTGGTCTGGCTCTCTGGATGCTCCGAACCAACAGAACTCTGAAGGGCAGTAAATCTGGAATTGGAGCTTACAGAAAACACGATGAAAATGCTTTATCTGGTTGGAGCAGGAAAATTTCTGTGAGTGCTTGCCCCTGTAGAGGCAGTATGGGAAGTGCACAGCATCAAATAGACGGTGCAGCTTGAGTGGTGTGAGTAGAATGGTAGAATCTAAGACTCATAGGATAGTTTAGATTGGAAAGGAAATTAAAGATCACCAAGTCCCACCCCCACTGCCCTGGGCAAGGACATGTCCCACTAGATCAGATTGCTCCAAGCCCCATGCAACCTGGCCTTGAACACCTCCAGGGATGGGGCAGCCACAGCTTCTCTGGGCAACCCGGGCCAGGGGCTCAACACCCTCATGTGAATTTTTTTTTTCCAAATATCTATTCTAAATCTCCCCTCTTCCAGTTTGAAAACATCCCCCCTCGTCCTACCCCTACATTTTTTTAACGTACTCTTTACCCTTGTGAAAAGTCCCTCCCCAGCTTTCCTGTAGTCCCCCTTCAGATACTGGAAGGCCGCTATATATGACTGACATAAAAACCCCAGCAGCTGTTATTCAAGAACACACCTACTCTGTCCTGTACTTCTAAAAGGTGCTCTAGAGCTAAGCCATTCTATATTACCATTTTTGATAATAATTTGATTTCTTCCTCTAAGGCTGTCATACTGTCTGCCTCTTCATTAATGGCTTTTTCTAATTCTCTTGGCACATTTGCAGTAGCCCTTTCTAGTTTTGCAGTCCCTCACTGTGAGATAAAATCTATTACAGAGAGTTTGAACTCAGTGCCACATTATCAAAGGCATTTATGAAAGGCAGGTCCTGCTTGTCTAACCTGATCTCCTTCTACAACGTGGTCACGCGCTCAGTGGATGAGGGAAAAGCTGTGGATGTTGTCTATCTGGACTTTAGTAAAGCCTTTGACACTGTTTCCCATAGCATTCTCCTGGAGAAACTGGCTGCTCATGGCTCGGATGGGCACACGCTTTGCTGGGTAAAAAGCTGTCTGGAAGGCCGTGCCCAGAGAGTGGTGGTGAACGGAGTTAATTGCAGTTGGCGGGCGGTCAGGAGTGGTGTCCCCCAGGGCTCAGTGCTGGGGCCAGTCCTGTTTAACATCTTTATCAATGATCGGGATGAGGGGATGGAGCGCACCCTCAGTCAGTTTGGGGATGACACTAAGCTGGGGGGGAGTGTTGATCTGCCTGAGGGTAGGGAGGCTCTGCAGAGGGATTCGGACAGAATGGACCCATGGGCCAAGACAGACTGTAGGAGTTTCAATGAGGCCAAATGCCACCTCTCACACTTTGGCCACAACAACCCCCGCCAACGCTACAGGCTTGGGGAGGAGTGTCTGGAAAGCTGCTCAGCAGAGAGGGACCTCTGTTGTTGGTTGATAGCGGCTGAAAGTGAGACAGCAGTGTGCCCAGGTGGCCAAGAACCCCAGCGGCATCGTGGCCTGTATCAGGACTAGTGTAGCCAGTAGGACCACGGAGGTGATTTTCCCCCTGTACTGGGCACTGGGGAGGCTGCTTCTTGAGTACTGTGTTCACTTTCGGCCCCCTCACCACAAGAAGGACATTGAGGCACCAGAGCGTGTCCAGAGAAGGGCAACGAAATGGGTGAGCGGTCTGGAGCACATGTCTTATGAGGAGCGGCTGGGGAAACTGGGGTTTTTTAGCCTGGAGAAAAAGAGGCTGAGGGGAGACCTTATCGCTCTCTAAACATATCTGAAAGGAGGTTGCAGAGAGGTGGGGGTCCACCTGTTCTGTCAGGTAACGGGTGTTAGAACAAGAGGAAATGGCTTCAAGTTGCGCCAAGGGAAGTTTCGACTGGATATTAAGAATAATTTCTTTACTGAAAGGGTCATCAGGCATTGGAATGCGTTACCCAGGGCAGTGGTGGAGTCCCCATCCCTGCAGGTGTTTAAGGGTCGTGTAGATATAGTGCTGAGGGATATGGTTTAGTGATGGGCTTGTCTGTGTTAGGTTAATGATTGGACTATGTGATCTTACAGGTCTTCTCCAATCTAGGAAATTCTGTGATACTGTGATTCTGTGATGATGGCGCTGGGACAACTTCCCCGGGGTATCCACTGAGCACAGGCACAGCCCAGATCCTGCTTGTCTGGTCTGTCATGTCTCTCGCAGGAGCCCGGCTGTGCCAGGACACTGCTGTGTGCCCCCACCCTGCACACTCCCCCATTTCAGCTCTTCCCTGGGGTTCTCTTCTCTAGCGCACTTGCCAGCCCTGCCAGCCCACACCCTCCCTGAATCTGGCCACCTCCTGCCCTCTCCCAGCACAGAGCAGCCCCATTGGGACTGGTCCCACAGAAGGACACAGAGGCCAGTGAGAATTTCCACAGAGATGGTATGATGATGAGATCTCTGCCCCAGGCAGCTTGCAGCCCCACCTGCCAAACGTCCTTCCCAGGATTGCATGAGAGAATTGGCCCAGGGCACCCTCAGGAAGGTCCTTTGGCCCCACCGCAGCAAAGGGTTCCTCTTGCCATGTCTGCCCTGCACACACATGGTGCCCAGCTCTTCTCCTGCCACAGCCCATCTGCCCTCAGAGCCTTTTCCCGAAAAAGCTCATCCGTGCTGGCCTGGCCAGCCGTTCCTGCACCCCTCTCCAGGCGTCCCACAGCCCCCGAGCTGGTGGTGCAGCTCTGCAGAGCCGGGGGCTGTGGTGCCCAGGGCCATGCTGGTCAGGCTGGGAGGCAGACCCAGCTCGGGTGGCTCCTGCCCCCTCCACCTCAGCACACAGATGAGGCCCCTGCAGCTCCAGAGAAGTTCTCGGGGAAAGGATCTCAGACAAACAAGTCAGTGCAGGGTACTTCAGTTTTTTAAAAACAAAGAGAGAAGAGCTTCTTATTTACACAAAGTCTGTGGCTCCCACAACACAGACAGACCCTGACATAGCAATAGGATAAAGGATGATTCTTCACTTTTATTGACAGCATTAACAAACCCCAGAAAAGCTAAAAAACACATAAATGAAAGGAAAAATATATTAAAGACAATCTGGGCCTGTAATGAGTTACATCATGTGTGATATGTAGAAGATGGGCAGTTCATTGCTGCTTCTGACAAGATACCAGTCATCAGTTTCCACAGGGCATCCTTGAGCTCCTGGTTCCTCATGCTGTAGATGAGGGGGTTCACTGCTGGAGTCACCACTGAGTACAGAAATGACACCAACAGGCCCAGAGATGGGGAGGAAATGGAGGGGGGCTTCAGGTAGGCAAACATGGCAGTGATGATAAACAGGGAGATCACAACCAGGTGAGGGATGCCCGTGGAAAAGGCTTTGTGCCGTCCCTGCTCAGAGGGGATCCTCAGCACAGCCCTCAAGATCTGCGCATAGGAAAAGAGAATGAAAGCAAAAGCCCCGAATGCTAGTAAGACACTAAGCACCAGAAGCCCAACTTCCCTGAGGTAGTCTGAATGTGAGCAGGAGAGCTTGAGGATGTGGGGGATTTCACAGAAGAACTGTTGCAGGGCATTGCCCTGGCAGAGGGGCAGTGAAAATGTATTGGCCGTGTGCAGCACAGCATAGGGAAAACACTGCCCCAGACAGCTGCTGCCATGCGGACACAAGCTCTGCTGCCCAGGAGGGTCCCGTAGTGCAGGGGTTGGCAGATGGCAACGTAGCGGTCATAGGCCATGATGGTGAGAAAAGAAAACTCTGCTGAAATGTAAAAGACAAACAGCAAGGCTCGTGTAGCATATCCTGAATAAGAGATGACCCTGGTGTCCCAGAGGGAATTGGCCATGACTTTGGGGAGAGTGGTGGAGATGGAGCCCAGGTCAAGAACAGAGAGGTTGAAGAGGAAAAAGTACATGGGGGTACCAAGAAGACCGAGTGGATAAGGCCCTTTATAGACTGATTGGAGTAGGCTCACATTCACAAGCCCTGGTCCTCAGAGGGAACTTCAGCCACCCTGATAGCTGTTGGAAGGAAAGCAGAGCAGCGCATAGGCAATCCAGGAGGTTTCTGGAAATCATTAATGATTTCATCCTTCTCCAAGTGACAGCAGAGCCAATGAGGAGAGGTGCCATGCTGGACTTTGTCCTGACCAAGAAAGAGGGGCCCATGGGGAATGTCATGGTCGAGGGCAGCCTTGGCTGCAGTGACCTTGAGGTGGCAGAGTCTGGGATCTTTAAGGTGGCTAGGAGAGCACACAGTAAGCTCTCTATCCTGGACTTCAGGAGAGCAGACTGTGGCCTCTTCAGGGATCTGCTTGGTGAATTACATTGGGACAAAGCCCTGGAAGGAAGAGGGGCCCATGAAAGTTGGCTAATATCCAAGCGCTACCTCTGCCAAGCTCAGGAGCAATACATGCCGTCAAAGAGGAAGTCAGGCAAAGACAGGAGGAGGCCTGTGTGGATGACCAAGGAGCTCCTGGTCAATCTCAAAGAGACAAAGGAAGCCTACAGAAGGTGGAAGCAAGGACAGGTAGCCTGGGAGGTATTTTCTGAGCAGCCAGGGATCAGGTTAGGAAAGCTAAAGCCCAGGTAGAGGTGAATCAGTCCAGGAGCATGAGGGGCAACAAGAAAGACTTCTATAGGTATGTGGGTGACAAAAGGAAGACTAGGGAACACGTGGGCGCACCCAGGAAGGAACCGGGAGACATGGTCACCCGGGACATGGAGAAGGCTGAGGTACTCAACGACTTCTTTGCCTCAGTCTTCCCTGGAAAGGGCTCTAACACTGCCGTTGTCCGCTCACAGGCACTTCCCAGCACTCCCCAGCCCTCCCCAGCTCTGCCCACCTCCCCTGCCCTCTCCCCAGGACAACCCAGCCCAGCAGCCCAGTCTGGGCTGGCCCCACAGCACTGCCCGCCGCAGGCTGATGCAGAGCTCTGGGCACTCACCGCACAGCCCCAGCTCCTCCCAAGGGCACAGCAGCTCCTGGGGGGCAGAAAAGGAGGTCAGCCTGCCCATCAGCCCCGGGGCTCATGGTTGTGCTGAGGGAATGAGGAAAAAGAGGCTGGTCACTCTCTGCCTCTCCGGAATTCATATTGTGCCTCATTCCAAGCCCTGACTGAATTTGCCCCCTTCTCTCCCCAGTCAGCCCCACGCCCCAGGACAGCACAGCAGACCTGGCCCTGGGGTTCCCTCAGGCACCTCCTGTGTCCCCCCACTCTCCCCTCCCTGTGCCTGATGAGGCCCTGCTGACTCCCTCGGCACTGCAGCGTCCTTGTGCGTGGACACATTGATTCAGTGCTTTATATTGGTGGACTTCACCTTGGAGGGTGTTTCACCTTCGGAGTCTCCATCCGTTCAATCTCAAGGGCAAGTGTCGAGTCCCTTATCCCGCCTCTCTTCCCGCCTGAGATACATTTCCAGAACGTCCAGTATATGCCATCAGTCCTGTCACACATGAAGAAGACTGAGGAGATAATGGGAGCTCATGGACCGTCTCCCCTTCTATTGGGCACCAAGAAGAGCGCCTTTAAATCCAGAATATTTGGTGAAGTGGAAACCAATTATACCATGAGCTTAGCTCCAGAAACTTTGAAAACACAAGAAGAGACTCCTTAAAATATTGATTCCTTGAACATGTTCTTGGAAGGAACTTTGGAGGAACAGCCCATCCTTCAGGCACGGCACTTGGGAGATGCCATTTTATTGAAGAGCTGTTATCTGTCAGGCCACACCTGACTCTGTGTTGTGCAAGGGTCAGACACAGTAGGATGAAGCCTCAAGAGAAGCAGTGTAAACTCAGAAAATTATCTACAAGCAGGATTATCACGAGAGAAAAAAGCAGACTCACAGCCTAAGATAAGCCTTGGGCAATGTGCATGGAAGGGGCAGCAGGTTATTGTCAGTGAAACAGTGTCCATTCGGTCTGTTTCCGTACGGCATCCTTGAGCTCCTGGTTCCTCATGCTGTAGATGAAGGGGTTCATTGCTGGAGGCAGCACTGAGTACAGAAATGACACAACCAGGTCCAGAGATGGGGAGGAGATGGAGGGGGGCTTCAGGTGGGCAAACACTCCAGTACTGATAAAGAGGGAGACCACAGCCAGGTGAGGGAGGCACGTGGAAAAGGCTTTGTGCCGTCCCTGCTCAGAGGGGATCCTCAGCACAGCCCTCATGATCTGCACATAGGACACCACAATGAAAACAAAACACCCAAAGGCTAAACAGACACCAACCACAAGAAGCCCAACTTCCCTGAGGTAGGAGTGTGTGCAGGAGAGCTTGAGGATGTGGGGGATTTCACAGAAGAACTGGTGCAGGGCATTGCCCTGGCAGAAGGGCAGTGAAAATGTATTGGCCGTGTGCAGGAGAGAATAGAGAAACCCACTGCCCCAGGCAGCTGCTGCCATGCGGACACAAGCTCTGCTGCCCAGGAGGGTCCCGTAGTGCAGGGGATGGCAGATGGCAACGTAGCGGTCATAGGCCATGACAGTGAGAAGAGAAAACTCTGCTGAAATGAAAAAGAGTAAGAAAAAGAGCTGGACAGCACATCCTGCATAGGAGATGGCCCTGGTGTTCCAGAGGGAATTGGCCATGGCTTTGGGGAGAGTGGTGGAGATGGAGCCCAGGTCAAGAAGAGAGAGGTTGAGGAGGAAGAAGTACATGGGGGTGTGGAGGCGGTGGTCGCAGGCGATGGCGGTGATGATGAGGCCGTTTCCCAGGAGGGCAGCCAGGTAGATGCCCAGGAAGAGCCCGAAGGTCAAGAGCTGCAGCTCCCGTGTGTCTGCGAATGCCAGGAGGAGGAAGTAGGTGATGGAGCTGCTGTTGAACATTTGCTGCCTCTGGGCAGGGGGATCTGTCCAAGGAGGAAAAGGCAGTGACAAACTGGGAGAGACTTCTCTGAGGAAATCCCAATGCCATTCCTCATAGAAATCCGCCTCCCACAGCTGAATGAGGAATGACTCAGCTCATTCCCAACCCCACAAACTCAGTGACACTCTCCCTTATCGGGTAAAATACTGCTTCGACACCTACTTTCCATGAGGGCACCTCTGGGGCAGGAGTCAGAGGCAGAGTCAGAGGCAGAAGAGAAGCTGACCCACACCCCCTCCCAAACTCCTTAGATGCAGAGTTCAACAGAGGGGTGGGGAAACAAGGAGAAACACGTCTGTGCTCTGAAAAAAGGAAGCAAGGAGAGGGAGTCAGACAGGCGTGCAGTGAAGCCTTCTCCTCAGTGACAGTGTCTCCAGACAGCGACACTGCAGGGCACTTGCTTTTATGTTGTGCATCACTTGTAGGACAATCACACATCTCCTTGAGTGGAGGTGCAGCTGCTGAGAAGGCATCTCGAGCTCTGGACCCTGTGGCTGTGGGGTGGGTGGGAGAGGAGAGCAGAGGCTTCCTGCGGAGAAGTTGTCTGAAGTTCAGGGGGTGGCTGGAGGTGCCGGGATTCCCCCTGCCTGGGCACTTCTGGCAGCAGCTCCCTCTCTGTCCCTGCCTGTGTCTGGGCTGCCAGGAGCTGCCCCTGCCTGGAGCTGCTTCTCTGCCCCCGGGTCTCCTCCCTGCCAGTGCCCCAGAGCCCATCCCACCCGCTGTGTGCTCAGCTCTGCCCTGCAGACCCCTCCTGGCAGCACAGCGCTGCCCGGGGGCATCTCTGGGTGTGCGGGGGCTCAGGAGGGCTTCAGGGAAGTGCTATCGAGAACGGGGGTCTCTGTGCCTTCTCCACAAAGGAGAAATCCATTCCCACCTCCCACTGCCCACCCACCAGCTGAGAGGAGAAATCCCACAGCACAGACTTGTTCCCTTTCAGGGGAAAGGTGCCTCGATGTCCTTCTTCAAAAGGGCCCTCTGCAAATGTCCTGGGGGTGATGGGGATCTGGAGCAGCCCTGACCCACACAGGTCCATCTCAGCAACAGAAGGCATCTGCCTTGCTGGCAGTCACTCCTTCCACCCACTGCTTCTCCCCACAGAAGCTCCGTGGGAGCTCCCCGGGCAGGCGGAGAGCTGACCCTGGCAGAGTCCCTGCCCGGCACACAGCCCCGGGGTGCAGGGACCCTTCTGGCAAGGACAGCCCTTTGCCACCCTTGCCTGCACACCCCTACGCACACCTCCACAAGCATCCCCAGCAGAAGGCAGCCCTCGGGCCCTGTCCCTCTCAATGGGCAGCAGGGAAGCCCTGCTCTGGAGCACATCCTCCTCCTCTACAGCACTGAAACTGAGAGAGTCCTCCTGACAGAGCCCAGCAGCTCTCAGATAGACCAGCTTGAGGAGATCCCTCCAGGAACTGGAGCTGCATTGCCCGGCACCCCGAGACTTACCACGCAGAGGGCGGTGAAGATTTCTGCCCCATTGAGCTCTCAGCACCCCCCACTCCCAACTGCCTTTAAGGTCTCTCTGCCTCACAGGTCTCCCCTCCGTGCTTGCAGGCAGTGCCCCCAGCCCTGCTCCTGGGCAGAGCTGTCTCTCTGCAGCGCTGCCCGCTTGCCAGGAGATCCCTCCGGCCCAGCAGCCCGGCCCAGTTCAGCAGCAGAGGACCAGCCCACGGTGGCACTCTCTCTGTCCCCTCTGGGCTCCCTGGAGGTGTCCCTGCGGCTCCAGGGGAACCGCCTGTGAAAAAAAATGATGCAATCTCTCATGTTCCCTCCCTCAGCTGCGCAGAGACACTTACTTTCAGCAGTGTTATTTCTCCCAGCAGAAGTGCTGGGCATGAGCACCCCGTCTTCTTGTCCCAGCAGTAGCACACACGGGTTCTTGGACTCTTGATACCAGGAGTCCTTATGGCAAGTCACCGCTTGCCTGGTGCCACAGCTGGGGGGCTTCAGCCCAAACGAGCAGTAATGATTTCAGACAGGGGAACAGACAGGACGAGCTGGAGCTGTTCCTGTGGCAGACAGAGCTGTGACATGGTGAAGAGCTCAGTCCAGCTGGTCTTCAAGGACAGCCTCCTCCAAGCTCAGCTATAGTCCAGATCGCAATTCAATCTAAGCCTGAAAGGCAATTCAAGGGCAACAGAATGAGTGTTTACTCCTTCAGGAACAGTTTGAGGAGAAACAAAGCCACTGTGTGGCCACTGCTGAGTTTAAGAGAGCGGGTGGAGCTATATCTGAGATTCTCTACATCCTCTTTGCCTCAGTCTGCCCCAGCAAGGTCTCCCAGGGCTCTGTGTCTCGGGGCAGGAATCTGGAGGAACACCACCAGCAGTGGATTGTTCCCAAGTCACCTTAACTAAGACAATCCTTACCAGTCTATGGGACAGGAAGGGTGGCAGCTGAGGGAGATGACAGGGTAAGCCAATGTCCCAACGTGTCCAATAATACTCTGTAATCATTGAAAGGCCATGGAGGTTGAGGGAGGGAACATAGAGGTACATAGACAGGCCAGAGGGATGGGCCAAAAGGAATATCATGATGTCCGATAAAGAGAACTCTGAAGTCCTGCCCTTGAGGTGCACTAACCCCGTGCAATGACAGAGGGCAGGGGCGGTGTGGCTGGGTGGCAGCTTTGCGGGAAAGGCTCTGCTGGTCCTTCAGTTTCATTAGGCAAAACAGGAGCCAGGGGCAAAGAAGGCCAACAGCATCCTTTGCTTCTCATTCCATTCCCTGAAATCTCGAGTGCTTCTCTTTTATTCTCCTAATACCCTCCCAAAAGAACAGCCCACCTGTGCTGGTTTGAGGTGAAACAGAACCCATTTTCTGTTCAGTAATTTGACTTTGCAGCCAAGCCTCCACGAACTAACTGAACTCTCTGAAATTTAATGCATATTGTCCATAAGCTGTTGGCTCTCAGAGTGACAAAACCTGATCATCTATAATTGATGCCAAGGCATGGTATGCAGAGAGGCTCTTGCTTAGACTTTTTGCTATAACAACCAAGGGCAGCTCACTTTGTTATATGCCCCGTTGGAGGGTCGGAAGCCATAAAGTGTAGAGGGGTCACACCTTTGGATAGGAGCGGAGATGAGAAGTGACCCAAAACTGACTAACTTATCTAAACTGACAAGTCCTTTCTCTCTCTCCCTCCTCTCCTTGGAAAGAGAGGTGAGGGAGAGCATCTGTCGTTTGTCGCAGTGGCCAGGCCGGCCCAAACCACGACAAGGGTGAAGGAACTGCACTGTTGGACTGAAGGCAGTCCTTGCTCCTGCACACAGAATTCCAGCCACAAGT
The DNA here is from genome assembly GCF_965231255.1 of Vanellus vanellus. Taxonomy (NCBI): domain Eukaryota; kingdom Metazoa; phylum Chordata; class Aves; order Charadriiformes; family Charadriidae; genus Vanellus; species Vanellus vanellus. The sequence goes on from NW_028127759.1 coordinate 157,404, forward strand.
AGCTCTGTGCTCATTTAATATTTGGTTGGCTGCCTCGAGGAATTGTCCCCGACACACCCTTGGCTGGGCTCAAACAGCATTTTGTCTGGGAAGCTCTCCTAACAAACAGCCTCATCCCAACTTCACTGCGTGGTCTGTAAACGGAGAGGCAAGCCCTGCAGTCAAAGTGGAAGGTTTGTGGGTGATGGTGGTGACTGAAATGACCCACAATGCATCTTTGGTGTGGCTTTCTGGATGCTCAGAACCAATGGACCTCTGAAGGAAAGTCAGTCTGGAATTGGAGCTTACAGAAAACGCATTTAAAACTCTTTTCTACTGAGTCGCTTGGAGCAGCAAAATTCCTGTTAGTGTTTGCCTGTGTAGAGGCTGTATGGGAAGTGCACAGCATAAAACAGACCATGCAGCTTGAGCTAAAATATATGTTAAGGAGGAAAAGGATGTTAGAAACTCAATAAGCAGGTGATTGAACTAGAGAAATGCCCTACGAGATCCCACTGTCTTAAAGTAGCAGATCCCACTTCTCCAGCCTGTGAAGTTTACGTTAGTCATTGCAAAGTGAAAAAGGAAGCCGGTGCCATTGGAACCCTGTGGTGTGCCATGTATGATTCACAGGATCTCCTGAGAGAAATGGATGACGAGGTAAAGAATGTGAAAAAAAGACACCCGTAAATTGAAGGAGGAGGAATTTCCCAAAATAAAGACAATCATCTTAATCAAAGTTTGATAGGAAGATCTCAGGGTAAACAGACATAGACCCTGGTTACAAATCAAACAGCTGGACTTAGAAGTTGGACAAGCACAAGATTTAGAAACAGAATTAAAGGTTTTAGAAACTGAGCTACAGAAAGCTGGAACAGCAGCTCAGCTTTCAGCAGAGTAACATATAGTCATGAACAGAAGTCACAATCAATGCAGCGCACTCCCATCAGTCTGGGAATTCAAGAGTATGTCTTGGACAAGATCCATAGGGTCTACTGGGAAGGCCCAGGTTCTTGTGGGCTGGCACCAGGGATCCTGGAATGCTTGCCAGAAGATTCTCACACATCGGAAGTGGCCATTGGGAATAGGAGAAACTTGGCCCTCTTATTAGCGGACACATGAGCATGCACAAACACTCTTCATGTATGGCAAACTCAGGCTGAATAACTCCAGAGTAAGACACTTGGAGTGGCTGTGAGAGAGCCCATCGTCTTGATCCAAGGTGGGAAAATGTCATCTTCCAACCTGGGCAATGAAAGGGATTAATGTGAAAAGACCCATCAGGTCAACCTGCATCGTAAGAGAAAGCAAATTTTCCTTTTTGAAAACGGACAGAAGCCCCCCTCCTTTTGAAACCAACATGGTGGCCACCACTGCCAATCTGCTGTTTTAACTGCTGCACACCATAGAGTCTGATCTCAGCACTGACTTTATCACAAGAATTATGCATGAGCACTGCAAAGCTTAAACGTAAGATGTGCCACCCTGTCTCTGGCAACCCGTGGGGCAGAGGAGAGGGAAAAGCCAGTAACGGGGTTTGGATGTTGAAGGTGGGGTCCAGTAGAGATGAGGAGTCAAGGGAGTGGATGGGGAGAGATAGGCAAAGGTGAGACAAGTTCTGATTTGATTGTGAGGCCACTACTGTTATAGGAGCATGACTGGCCCGCAGATGGCCCCAGCAGTTTGGGGACAAGAGGTTTATCACAATACCACTCCTCCCAGCAGAGCCAAGATAGGGGCAGAGGGAAAGGGGAGCGGCAGGCCAAGGGGAGATGGCTGGCATGGTGATGCTTATGAGGGCACTTCCACAGCAGCAGCCTGGTTGGCCCTCAGGAGACATGCTGGCCAGCAGGCATGCTGAGATCATCCAGCGCATCAGAGACCCCACCCAAGAGGAATTCCGTCCTTGGGGAGGGGAGGGGGTGAGGCAGGTGGAAGAGGCCCACCTGGGTTCTGATCCTGGGGGCACCTCTGTTACAGCAACCTGACCAACCATGGCAGACAGAAGGGCAGGTGGGGCTCATGGCCACCCGGCTCAGGACGAGCCCTGACACTGGCGGAAAATCTTCTCCTTATCTCCAGGTTGAACATCCCCTCTTTCACCCAACACTTGTCTTTCATCCTCCTAATATGCACCAGAGGTGGAGAGCCTATCTCTGTATTTTTATGACCTCCTCCTAGGTTCTGACAGGGTGCAAGGAGGTCCCCCTAAGCCTTCTTTCTGCTCTTGACCTTCCTTGCAACCACTGGCTCAAGGGGAGCTTTGCCTTCCTAAAAACAATGACGTCAACAGAGATAAGTTTCTTCCTTGTAATGTCCTTGCTGTCACCTCCGGGCAGCTGCTTCATGGCCCCTGTCAGAGCCAGCCTCGTCCCTCTACACTCACCCAGCCTCCCTGCCCAACCCCCCCCCCCCCCCCCCCCCCTCCCCGCCCCCAAATGCATTATCATCACGGGAAGACTTGTGGTACACAAAGAGGTTTCTAGGGCAATCAAAACCTTGCTCAGTGGAGAGAGGGAAACAAGGGTGGGCTCTTTGTGTGCTGTATTATGTTAGTGTAAGATATCTACCCATATAGACACACAGCAAAAACGGATCCTTCCAAGAGCTGGTCTGACACCTTCCATCTATCCAGAACCTGACCCCAGGATCCCCTCGTCCCCCTTCTCCCCCCAGGCACAGACAAGCACACACTCACGCAAATGGCTCTCTCCAGCACAGAGTCACAGAATCATTGAGGCCAGAAGCCAGTCAGCGTCCACCTTCTCTGGGCTGCCCCTTCATGCTTCATTTTAGTCAGGACCTCCTTTCTCACCCATGCCAGGCTCCTGCCAGCTTTGACAGACTTCCTATATGATGGGGTGGACTGTTCTGGAGCTGCAAGAGTCCATCCTTGACTAGCAAAGAGCTCTCTGCTCCCCTCTTCTCCGCAGGGCCGTATCCCATGGGATTCTTCTGATCAGGTCCCTCAGAAGGCCAAAGATTGCTCTCCTGAAGTCCCCATCTTGGCCTTGTTCCCTTCTTTCAGGAGCCTCAACTCTACCTTCTCACCCCTGACTGTGACATCCCTGACAGTGGGAGATGGGAAATTTTTTTCTACACTCTGGAGCACGTACGGAGACCCCAGTTCTTGTTAGCATTTGTCTGAGCCTCTTCTTATCCCCTTGGCACACAGAGATGTCCCTGGGCAGTGCCCTGCTGCCAGGAGGGATCTGCAGGGCAGAGCTGAGCACACAGCGGGAGGGATGGGGTCAGTGAGCACTGGCAGGGAGGAGATGTTGGGACAGAGAAACAGCTCCCGGCAGGGACAGCTCCAGGCAGCCCAGACGTGGTCAGGGAGTCAGAGGGACCTGCTCCCACAAACACCTTGGGAGAGGGGACTTGGGCACCCTCCCTGCCATCCCCTGCAGTGCAGACACCCACTCTGAAGGAACGCCCTGGTCTCCTCTTCCACCCAGCAGAGCCCAACCCTCTGTCCCTCTCTTGCCTCCTCACAGCAACACTCCTGGCATTTCTCCACATTTCCCCTTTCTGCTGGTTTAGGGCAGCTTATCGTTTCTAGATGGGGACTTAAAACGATTGCCTTTTTATTTTGGGTGGCAGTATTTTGCTATGTTATCGGGTCTTTTTTAATGTTTCCATTTTCTGTCCCTTACGTAATGGCACCTTGCGAATTGCCGCGGTCAGACTCACCTTGGGACGGCGGGAGGCCTCTGTTGGACATTGTGCATAATTACACCTTGGGTTATATTATGGGCCATTTAGCAAGAGGGGGGATGTCTCTTGAGTCTTTGTATGTGCCGGTGGCATCAATAGCAACAGTTTTTGAAAGTCTGGAGTACCCTTGGAATGTTTTGGTTATTGTGCTTGGGTAATTAAATTTTGCGGGCTCTTTCTTCTTCATTGGTGGATCTGCTGTATAGGGAAGCGTCCAGCGGCAACCCCCCGGCCCCCACAGCCGACATCGTACCTGCACAGCCCCCACCTGTCCCTGTGACAGACATTGCGCCTGCACAGACCCTGCCATCCCCTGCGACACTCAGACCCTGCCAGCCCCCATGGCAGGCATCCATCCGATCCAGACTCCGTTGGCTAAGATCCCGCCGGTTCCTATGTCAGGCACCGCACGGTATTTCTCCTGCACAGCACCCACCAGCCCCCATGACGGACATTGCACCTCTCCAGTCCCCGCTGGCTACCATGACAGGACCCGCAGCTGCAACGAGTATTACACCTACTCCGACCTTGGTGATGGATGATGCAGCTGAACTACAGACCCAGTCAGTGCCGGTATCAGTCAACCCTGTGCATAAGACGAGACGTGCAATAGGACCAGATAGCAACGGGCAGTCAGGGACATCACGCAATGAAGAAACAGAGGAAACCACTCCATCGTTATCCCTAAGTGAGCTGAGAGACATACGTAAGCATTACGGCTGTCAGGAAGGCGAGCAAGTGATTCCTCCGCTACTCGATTGCTGGGACACTGGAGCCGATAGTTTGGACTTAGATGGTAGAGAAGCCAAGCGGTTGGGACCATTGACTAGAGAATTGGGTATTGACAGGGTTTTTGGAAGACCACCACAATCCCTTAGCCTCTGGAGATGACTCCTGTAAAGCGTGAGGAGCAAGTATCCCTATAGGGACGCTATCCCATACCACCCATCCAAGTGGACAACTATTGAGAGAGATGTTCAGAATCTGAGGGAAATAGCTGTGCGGCAGATGATTTTTACTGATTTGGACAACCTGAAGACACCATTAGATCCAGATGCACTCAAAATTACCGGACCCACTTGGCGCATGTGGGTACGGAGAGCACCAGCGGCACATGCTCATGGATTGGTATTATTTTGCTGGAAAGAGGATGAGGCACCGACGGTGGGTCATGTGGATACTGACATGCAGCATTATGCACATAATCTTTTTCTGCCGCGCAGGACAGTGTTTCAGCATTGGACAGGTCACGTGACCAGGCCGCTGTCTCAGTTGAGGAAAAACCATAAATCTGCGGTAGCATGTGGCAGTGTATTGGACAACTGGTTAGATGATGTCCCTCGGCAGGTCAACACCTCAGCCATGGAAAAATCGTCTGAAAAAGCTAGGTGGGAACTTGATGAGATGTAAAACAGAACCAATTTTCTTCAGTAACTTCGCTTCTTAGCCGGGCTTCTTCTAACTACTGAAATTAAGAGTATATTGTGCAGACAGTGTTCAATCTCTCAGAGTGATCAGACCTATGGTCACAGCGGATGCCCAGGCACGGTGTGCAGAGAGGCTCTTGCTTATACTTATTGCTATAACACCCAAGGCCAACCAACTTTGTGGTTTCCCCCTTGGACGGTTGGAAGTGGAAAAGCATAGTGGGGTCCCACCTGCGGGGAGGAGTGGACAGGACAGGTGACCAACGGGGTATTCCATCCCATCTGCCTCATGATCAGTATAAAAGCTGAGGGATCAAAGGGTCAGCTTGCTTCCTTCAATGACCGGTCTGAGGAGGACTCTGTCTGTTCGTCTGCCTGTGATCCCGATCCTGAATCCTTATCTGGAATCCAGTTCCCATCCAGCACTGAGTCCAGTCTGGGATTGCCCCAGCGTCAGCCAGTGACGTGATCATCATCCTGGGAGCTTGATATGGTTTTGTATATATTTCATTATGGACTTTTTATTTTATTATTAATATTTCATTAACATAGTTTAGGTCCTTCTAAACTCATAAGTCCCTTTCTCTCCTGCCTCTCCTCGGTAGGGGAGAGCATCTGCCGTTCTGCCTGAGTGGCCAGTCCAGCCCAAACCTCAATACCTACACATTCACCCTCCATTTGGAGAGGTCCAGTTTCAATATCATTTGGAAATTGCTGATATCACTTAATGCGTAAGCAGATAAACAAAGACAAGTGGAAGAAAAAGGAAACTTTTTTCTTTTCTTTTCTTTCATTTTTAAAATCATTTCACTTCTGAAATCTCTCAAATAAGAATTGTAAAGTGAAGAAAATTATGCTCAGAGCCTTGGCTTGTTAGGGCATTTTGCATGTTAATGAACTGGCCTCTTGAGAAGTAAAAGGCAGCAACAAAGCTTCAAGTTTCTTAGCATGTCAGTGGGCTGCACTGAGGGCCACCCCTGAAAAGACCTTGGGGGGAATGACCAGAAAAGGGACTGTCCCTGGAGGCTGGTGAAGCAGGAATTCAGAGGCACTGCTTACAGGTTGAAAATCAAACATGGAAGTGGTTGTGAAAGCCCTTGACCTGTCTCATCAAGCGGGATGTCCAAGCACTGACCCCCACACCCTGGGAATGGGGATCCTTTCCCACACAGGAAGCTCAGGGCTCTTCCTGGGAGCACTGAGATGAAGGGGTGTGTGATGCCAAGGGCAAGACAGTGGTAGGACACCTCTCAGGCCCTCTGGAGGGTGGGGTGGAGGCAACAAGGCCCCGTTGATGTAAGGAACTGGAGTGCTCTCAGGGGCCTCAGTGGAAGAGACCGCAGCCATAGTCAAAAGGACAAGGATTTCAGTTCTGTTGGGGAGTCCCAGCCCCAAAAAAGGGGCCATACGCCCCACAGGCTGTGGCTGTTTCTCTGCAGATGCCAAGATCAGAGGAGATGATGCCAGCATCAGAACAGATGCAGATGCCAACCCCTGCTTCCCCACCCCACTCTGACCCCATGCTGTCCCAAGCTCTACTGATGACTCTGTCTTCACTATTTCTTCAAACACAAGGCTGTCGTTTTCTGAGGTTTTCCTAATGGCTGTGAGTTCCCCATAACCTGTGCGGCTTCTTCCAAAGCCCTCCTAATGCTCCTCAGATGCCAAAGATGTCTCATCCCATAGACTCATTTGAATCCTCTATTTAGCTCCATGTCATTGCACTGAACTGCACATCCTCCTTCTGCTGCTGCCTCAAAGACAAAACTAGATCTATTTCACTGCAGTATGACACCCTCCTGATATCCCAAATCTGAGTTTGTTACACGGTGTGCAAGCCAATAACACACAGAGCAGAGGTATTTCCAAGTTTATTCCATTAATGCGCGGAAATGGGGTGCTCAGCCCAAAACGGGAGCACAACTTAGCTTCAAAAGACTCCACTTCTATGCATTGATGTTTACATATTCAAACAATTCATATATATATTCACAGTTACTCATTGTTATTCTCTTCAAGGATTGGTTGAGATTTCTTTGCTTCCCATGTAAATTAGTGCACAGACTCTGTCTTCTTCTTCCATTGTTCTCTTTTGAATAGGTGGTATCATTTGGGTAGGTGGTCAGTGAGTCAGTGGTCGCGATCTCCCCCTGGCAGAATTACCTTTTACCACTTCTTTGATCTTGGCAGTTCCAAGAGGTTTTCTGGGTTCGCTGACCCGCCCTACAGTTCATCACTCTCTTGACAGGAATCCCCTGCTTCTCAACAATGCTACATTGTCTGGTGGTAGTTCCTTAACTGAGTCATAGATAAATCATGTCTAGTTACTCTTTCTCTATTTTCATATTAGGAAAATTATTAAATAGGCTTGGGGCAGTACAGGGGACTTGAAAAGCAGCAGGTGTCCTTGGTTGCTTCAATTACAATGACATTTATATTACGTTTTCTTAGTTTATGTCAATTTTCCTGCAACAGAGAGAGCTGCCCTGTTATTACAGAGATGCTCCTCAGGAAGGCAGTTCTGATGCTGTGATGACACATTTACCGAAGGCCTCACTATTATCCAGCACAGTAGGGACAGCCTGTGAGGAGACATGGGCAGCTTACTGCTGCTGAAGGTGAACCCATTGAATCCCTTTCTTCAATGCTTCTTTGAGCTCCTGGTTCCTCATGCTGTAGATGAGGGGGTTCACTGCTGGGGGCACCACCGAGTACAGCACTGCCACCACCAGGTCCAGGAATGGTGAGGAGATGGAGGGGGGCTTCATGTAGGCAAACATGCCAGTGCTGATAACGAGGGAGACAACCATTAGGTGAGGGAGGCACGTGGAAAAGGCTTTGTGCCGTCCCTGCTCCGAGGGGATTCGCAGCACAGCTCTGAAGATCTGCACATAGGACACCACAATGAAAACAAAACACTCAAAGAACAGACAGACACTGACCACAAGGACCCCGGCTTCCCTGATATAGGAGTCTGAGCAAGACAGCCTGAGGATCTGGGGGACTTCACAGAAGAACTGGTGCAGGGCATTGCCCTGGCAGAGGGGCAGTGAAAATGTATTGGCCGTGTGCAGCACAGCGTTGAGAATCCCACTGCCCCAGACAGCTGCTGCCATGTGGACACAAGCTCTGCTGCCCAGGAGGGTCCCGTAGTGCAGGGGTTGGCAGATGGCAATGTAGCGGTCATAGGCCATGACAGTGAGAAGAGAAAACTCTGCTGATATGAAAAAGAAAAAGAAAAAGACCTGTGCAGCACACCCTTGGTAGGAGATGGTCCTGCTGTCCCAGAGGGAATTGGCCATGGCTTTGGGGACGGTGGTGGAGATGCAGCCCAGGTCAAGAACAGAGAGGTTGATGAGGAAGAAGTACATGGGGATGTGGAGGTGGTGGTCGCAGGCGATGGTGGTGATGATGAGGCCGTTTCCCAGGAGGGCAGCCAGGTAGATGCCCAGGAAGAGCCAGAAGGTCAAGAGCTGCAGCTCCCGTGTGTCTGCGAATGCCAGGAGGAGGAAGTGGGTGATGGAGCTGCTGTTGGACATTTCCTGCCTCTGGGTATCTCTTATTCTTAACTGTGACTATCTGTTAAGGAGGAAAAGACAGTACTGAGTCAGAGCACACTTCTCTCAGCAAAATGGATGGCATATGTCTTCGCAGCCCCACATTCAGACCCTCTTTTCAGGAGCACCTCTCTGCAGCTCCCTCACTTGAGCTCTGGCTTTTGCTGGCTGAGGCTGCCACTGGGAGCAGGGCAATGGGCTCCCGAGGAGTCCTCCTTGCTCTGCAGCAAGAGGGAACTAGGACAGCAGGGCTATCTCCAATTAAATGTAATCGTGTTATATCAAAGAGCTTTTCAGCGTTGTTGTCGGCAATTTGCCCAACTGCACAGCAGAGGAGAGGGGATTTTGTTTTCTCTGTTTTGTTCTGGTTGTACCTGCCGCATTTCGGAGCGGTTTGGGATGGCCGAAATCCCTGACATTTCTAATGCACTCCAGGTGAAGTCTTGTGGGTCCTGAGAGGCAAAGGGAGAGTCCCTTAGTGCAGAGAGAGGAGAGCAGCTCTGCCCATCAGTCCTCTTCTCCGCTGCCCTGTGCTGGCAGCTTGCAGCTGGAGGAGGATCCCTCTCAGGTCTTGCCATCAAAAGAAGCAGGACACTGCGGAGAAGAAAGGAATCCAGGTTCAAAGGGCAGATATACAGGCTCATTGCCTTTTCTCATCTCTCCCCTCCCAGACTGGGACCAGGAGGGATCATTGCAGCTGCCCACGTACATCTGCCCAGCAGCATTTCCATGGCCTGAGCACCGAGATGTCTTCTCCATGTGGATCCGAGGGAGCACGGAGATACTATGGGAGAGCTGTGCCCTTCTGGAGAGCACCCTGCAGCCCCACAAGACTCCTCAGGGAAATAGTTGATGTCCTTAAGTTGCCTGGAGGAGACCTGGGCACATTGCTCCCACAGACACGACTGCAGAGCAGGACCCAAAGGGTTGGCATCTGAACGGGAGCTGAATCTGCCACCCGCAACCCCCACCCCCCGCACTGACTCAGTTTATCCTCAGTTTATCCAACGGTGAGAACAAGGGCAGCTCAGGCAGGAGGGGACGGCAGTGAAATGCCACAACTCTCCTGACAAGGGAGGAGGGACATGCTAGGCAGACGGCAATCCGGGGTTCGTTCTTTGCTGGGCTCTGGCTGCTGCAGGGTCAATGCGTGCCCGAGACCCCGTGGGCTGGAGGGCAGAGCTGTGCCCCGGTTGGGAATGGAGACCAGGCAGGAGCTGCCCAGGGGAAGGTGTCTGTGCTTCAGGGACAGCACGGACGGGCCCACATGCCCCTCGCCAGTGTTTCAGGCAGCAGCTCCCTCTCACTCCCTGCCCGTGTCTCTGCTGCCAGCAGCCCTCCCCCTGTCCCCGGCTCAGCTCCCGTCAGTGCTCACAAACCCCATCCCACTGCTGTTCGCCCACCTCTGCCAGCCAACACCTCCAGGGACGGGGCGCTGCCCAGGGGCACCTCTGAGTGTGTGGGGGCTAAAGACCAGTTCACAGCGAACCTGATGTGGCTGCAAAGGGGAAGATGCTGCTGAGTTGGTGTGTTGCCCGAGAGGTCCTCTGAAAAATATCATGAGGTAGAGCTCACCCGTGCTGTGCTCTCTTGAGAGCACAAGCACCATGCCCTGACCTGCTCATCCCTACTCTACCATGCTGGGGTCACTCCTTCCACCCACAGCTTCTCCCCACAGCACTGCGGGGAGCTCCCCGGGCAGGTGGAGAGCTGACCCTGGCAGGCGGCAGAGTCCCTGCCCCGGCACACAGCCCCCGGGGTGGAGGGACCGTGCTGGCAAGGACAGCCCTGCCCACCCCTGCCTGCACACCCACCTTCACAGCCCTTCGACCATTCCTGGGAGAGGGCAGCCGTCATGCCCTGTGCCTCTGATGGTGCAGCAGGGAAGCCCCAATCTAGAGAATGTCCTCTTGTTCCACAGCAGAGAAGTTGTGAGCATCCTCCTGAAAGATCCCACGGGCTGTGGGAGGTGCCAGCTTTTGGAGATCTCTCCAGCTACTGCAGCTGCTCTGCTTTGGGAAGAGTTCTACCCCAATTCACCCTCAGCATCCTCCCTCTCCAGACTGCCTTTAACCTCTCTCTGCCTCCCTGCTCTGCCCTCGCTGCCTGCAGGCAGTGCCCTCAGCCCTGCTGCGCTGTGCAGAGGAGCTGCTCCTGGGCAGAGCTGTCTCTCTGCAGCGCTGCCCGCTTGCCAGAAGCTCCCTCCGGCCCAGCAGCCCGGCCCAGTTTGGCAGCAGAGGACCAGCCCACAGTGGCACTCTCTCTGTCCCCTCTGGGCTCCCTCAGAGATGTCCCTGGGGCTCCAGGGGAACCACCTGGGAAACAAGCTGAAGTCATCGCTGATCTTTTCTCCCTCTGCTGGGCAGAGAAACTTCTTCCCTGCAGTGCCATTTCCCCTTTCGGAGACAGAGTTATGTCCAAGAATCCCCTCTTCTTGCCCCACTAGGAGACAGCACACCCAGGCAGTGAAAGGCAGGAGTCTCCTGTACCTCCTGTACCCATGCAAAGCACAGGTGACACATGAGGTGCCAGAGGTGGTCTAAGACACGTGCTCGTAACTGATGGAAATATTAAGAGGGACAGGGCAGTGTCTGGAGTCATCGTTTTGAGGCTGGTGGGGCATGGTGGTGACACTCTCTCTCCTCCACCAGCTGTCTTTACCCCATCTCCTTTGGCACCCATGGCCCGTTTCTCACAGACACCCCTACAGTGCCCAACCTCATTCAGGGCAGCTGCTCCATTGGAAGGTGACCTACACCCTGCGGTGCTACGGGAGGTGCCAGGGCTCTCCTGCACAGCCGCATGCAGCCAGCAGGGACTACACAAGACGTGCAGGAACACAATTGCCATTCAGAGCAGCCGTGTAACACACCCCAAGAGAACCTCTGGGACGTTCAGTGCCTTTGTTCATGCAGCTGCAGTGAGGCAAGTCCTGTCCCATCTCCATCCAGTAGATGTAGGCAGTGCTTCTCCCACAGCCTTTAGTCATCCCTTTGATGATGCAATCATGGAACAGAGCAATGATTTACCCCATGTTCTTGGATCACAGGATGTCCATCGCCGAGGACATTTTCCAAAGCACCTTGTCTTTCCTGGAGATCAGCTTCCCCTTGCACCACAGGCCCTGCAGGCCTGCAGAGACGTCCCAGAGAGCAAAGCCCTCTCCTGCCACGGCTGCACAGTCCAGCCCTGCTTCTCTCTGGTCCTGAGGGTTTGCTCTTCTTCAGGTCACCTCATTTCCTCTTTCTATTGCCATCTGCCATCCACCCCTGCATGCTCTGAACAAAACCTTTGCCTTGCATAGGACCTTGGGCACTTGGCACCAGATTCCTTTGTTGCACATCTGAGTGTGGTCCTCGTACCTTGGCTGAGGTCCAGCACAACTCTGCTCTGACCTAAAGAACCTATAATGAGGGAGAAGAAGGGGACAAATTCTTATCTTATTTACATCTCCATTTCACAGCTAAATGGAGAAGTTGAAACACGTGTGGAAAAGGCCTTGGTGTAAGGTGTGTGTAAGAAGTCCTCCTCTTGAGAACTTTGATGTTGGTCTGTACATTCTCATGTTTTTCATAAGACAGACCAGCAAGATGATACTTTCTCTGCTCCTATGTACGTAGAGATTTGTGCAGCCATCTGCAAAACCACATTTCCTCCAACAAACTAAATGTAGAAAGTGTGTTCCGAGAACATGTTTCTATCAGGACGTTTCACATCTAAATGGCGCCGGGAGCAATGAAGTTTGGGTAAACTGGATAGATCCTGCTTTTATTTCTTTGCTATCCAACATTGCCCCCACCTGCTAGCGCTTCCCTCCTGACATCCCTTTCTTTGAGAGGGTCAGTGCTAGATGGCAACTGATCCACATATTGCCCGAGTTCATCCAGTCACCTTCTCTTCCAGGCACACAGAAAAGCAATCCAAGGGGACATGACCTGGGACATGTTCCTCATTGTCGTGGTTTAGGCCAAATCCACCACTGGGGACCCGAGGGACCCCAGACGGGACCGACAGATGCTCCCCTCTACCTCTCTTCAAAGAGAGAGGCAGAGGAGGAAAAAGAGACTTACGAGTTTAGAAGAAACTAAGCTACTTTAATGAAATATTAATAATAAAATAAAAAGAAATAATGAAAAATATATACAAAACCGTATCAAGCTCCCGAGACGACAGTCATGTCACCGGCTGGCACTGGGGCAGTCCCAGGCTGGACTCAGTGACGGACGGGAACTGGATTCCGGATCTGGATTCAGGATCGGGATCACAGGTAGATGAACAGAGTCCTCCTCAGACGTCGGCCATTGAAGGAAGAGCCCGTGACCCTTTGATCCCTCAGCTTTTATACTGAGCGTGAGGCAGATGGGATGGAATACCCTGTTGGTCAGTTTTGGGTCACCTGTCCTGTCCGCTCCTCCCTGCAGGTGGGACCCCACTATGCTTTTCCGCTTCCGACCCTCCAACGTGGCATATAACCAAGTTGGTTGGCCTTGCGTGTTATAGCAATGAGTATAAGCAGGAGCCTCTCTGCATACCATGCCTGGGCATCAGCTATAAACAATTGGTCTTATCACTCTGAGAGAGTGAACATTGTCTGCACAATATGCAGTTAATTTCAGTTGTTAGAAGAGGCCCAGCTAAGAAGTGAAGTTACTGAACAAAATTGGTTCTGTTTTACCTCAAACCAGGACACTCATCTAAAGTGAAGCTAAGCAGCCTCAGCTCCGCAGCTCATCCTCTGGATCTTTTGGAAAGATGCATGCCACGTTGCTTTTTGCAGTTGTGATTGAGTCCCCCAGCCTCCAGGACCTTTCCAAGATGATAGAGACTGGCCTCACTGTGACATTCTCTTCCTTTCTCAGCACCCTTGCATGCTACCTCTTTTCCCACATACTGGTACTGGTTGACTTTGCCCAAATCACCTTTGATTTGATTCCCATCCAGCCCTGGCTCTTCTCCTCCAGAGTCTTGCCTTGAGGCACCAAGGCCTGGGAGACCTTGCTGGTGAAATCTGAGGCAAGAGACACATGGAGTATCTCAGTTCTATCTACGCTGGCTCCTACTCAATTCAGAAGTGTCCAGTCAATATCTTTGTTTTCTTCTTTAATTGCTCCTGAGGTAGGCAAAGATCATTATGATTCCCTTGAATTTGCCCTCAGGTTTCAACTGGGTTTTGATACAGACAAATGCTTGGAAGATGCTGTCCTTGAAGACCAGCTGTAGTGAACTCTGCTGTCCTTCAGTGCTGCTGCTGATTGGATCCCCACTAAAACTGCCCAGAACAGTCCCAAGTCTGCTCTCTAATGCCCAGCATCTGCAGTCTTCTATTCTTGTCCCTCCCTCCCCTCGGGACCTGGGACCCCCCTGTTTCGGGGTCATGACAGCCAATCTTCACATCCCGCACCAGCTCTTCTTTGCTTGCAAGGATCAGATCCGGGTGTGTATTACCCCTGTTGACCCATCTGGTCGCTGTGCTAAGGTGTTGTCCTCAGTCATTCCAGAAACTGCCTGCAGTGTGCACGCTGCCGTATTCCCCTTCCAGAAAATGCCCGGGGCACTGCAGTCCCCAGGGAGACTCAGGCTTCTACAGCCAGAGACTTCCTTGGCATGCTGAGCAAAGGCTATGCCCACTTCCTCACCCTGCCTGCAGGTTCCTGAACTCCCACTATGGGAGGCCACTTCTGCTAGCCTCTCCTCTGACCTTCCCTCACAGGGGCTCGTCAAACTTTTCACCTGGTCCACAGAGTAGCTCCATACATCCAGCAAACCTCTTCACTTTCAGTGAACCCCACCCCAGATCCTTCCTGCCTGTCTCTCCTGGAAAGCCGAATCATAGAGTCATAGAATGGCTTAGGCTGGAAGGGACCTTGAAGATCATCCAGTTCCAACCCCCCTGCTTTTGGTAGGGACATGTTCCACTACACCAGGTTGCTCAAAGTCCCATCCAGCCTGGCTTTAAACACCTCCAGGGATGGGGTAACCATAGCTTCTCCGGGGAACCTGGGCCAGTGCCTTACCACCATTGAAATGAAATATTTCTTCTGAATATCTAATCTAAATTTCCCCTCTTCCAGTTTAAAGTCATACCTCCTGGTCATATCACTACATGCCCTTGTAAAAAGTCCCTCCCCGGCTTTCCCGTAGACCCCCTTTAAGTACTGCAAAGTCGCAATGAGGTCTCCCTGGAGCCTTCTCTTCTGCAGGCTGAACAACCCCAACTCTTTCAGCCTGTCCTCAGAGGAGAGGTGCTCCAGCCCTTGGATCAACTTTGTGTCCCTCCTCTGGACCCGCTCTGACAGGTCCATGTCTTTCCTCTGTTGGGGGCTCCAGAGCTGGATGCAGTAGGCTAGGTGGGCTCTCACCAGAGCAGTTCCCTTGACCTGCTGGCCACGCTGCTTCTGATGCAGCCCAGGATGCGGTTGGCTTTCTGAGCTGCAAGCACGCATTGACAGCTCATTTCGATCTTCTCATCAATCGGCACCCCCAGGTCCTTCTCCTCAGGACTGCTTCCAGCCATTCTCTGCCCAGCTTGGATTTGTGCTTGGGATTGCCCCAACCCAGATGTAGGACCTTGCGCTTGGCCTTGTTGAACTTCATGAGGTTGGCATGGGCCCACCTCTCCAGGCTTTCCAAGTCCCTCTGGATGGTATCCCTTCCCTCCAGTGTGTCTACCTCACCACACAGCTTGGTATCATCAGCAAACTTGCTGAGGGTGCGCTTGATCACACTGTCCATGTCACCAACAAAGATATTGTCCCAGTATCAACCCCTGAGGAATGCAACTCATCACTGCTCGCCACTTGGACATCGAGCCGTTGACAACAACACTTTGCGTGTGACCGTCCAGCCAGTTCTTTATCCACCAAGTGGTCCATCTGTTGAATCCATGTCTCTTCAATTTAGAGACCAGGATATCGTGTGGGACAATGTCAAAGGCTTTGCACAAGTCCAGGCAGGTGACATCAGTTGCTTTTCCCTTGTCCAGTACCACTGTATCGCGTTCATAGAAGGGCACCAAATTTTGTCAGGCATGACTTGCCCTTGGTGAAGCCATGCTGGATGCTACCTATCACCTCCTTATTTCCTATGTGCCTCAGCAGAGTTTCCAGGAGGATCTGCTCCATGATCGGGCCAGGCACAGGGGTGAGACTGACTGGCCTGTAGTCCCCCAGGTCTTCCTTATTTCCCTTTTTGAAAACAGGGTTTATGTTTCCCCTTGGCCAGTCAGCAGGAAGCTCACCAGACTGCCACGACTTCTCAAATATGAGGGACAGTGGCTTAGCAACTTCGTCTGCCAGTTCCCTCAGGACCCGCAGATGTGTCTCTTCAGGTCCCATGGACTTGTGCACCTTCAGGTTCCTCAGGTGGTCTTGTACTTGATCTTCACCTACAGTGGGCGGTTCTTCATTTTCCCACTCCTTGCCTTTGCCCTCTGCATCATGGGCAGTGCGGCTGCAGTCTTTGCCAGTGAAGACTGAGGCAAAAAAGTCATTGAGGACCTCAGCTTTGTCTCTGTCCCGGGTGACCAGTTTTTGTATTTCCTTCCGGAGAGGGCCCACATCTTCCCTAGTTTTTCTTTTCTCACTGACATACTTAAAGAAGGATTTTTTGTTTGTCTTGATGGCCCTGGCCAGATTTAGTTCAATCTGGGCTTTAGCTTGCCTAACCTGATCCGGGGCTGCTTGAACAATTTCTCTGTATTCCTCCCAGGCTTCCCACCCCTGTTTCCACCCCCTATAGGCCTCCTTTTCACTTGTGGGCATGTCCAGGAGCTCCTTGTTCATCCATGCAGGACTCCTGGCTTTTCTGCCTGCCTTCTTCTTTGTAGGGATGCATGACTCCTGAGCTTGGAGGAGGTGAGCCTTGAATATTAACTGGCTTACTTGGGCCCCTCTTCCCTCCAGCGCTTCATCCCATGGCACTATATTGAGCAGATTCTTCAAGGAGACACAGTCAGCTCTGCTAAAGCCCAGGGTGGTCAGCTTGCTGCGCACCTTCCTCGCTGCCTTGATGATCTCAAATTCGACCATTTCATGGTCATGGCAGCCCAGGCTGCCCTTGAGCTTGACACTGCCTACCAGCCCATCCTTGTTGGTAAGGACAAGGTCCAGCAGAGCTCCTCTCCTCGTTGGCTCCTCTACCACTGGGAGAAAGACATTGGCAATACAATCCAAGAACTTCCTGGACTGCCTATGCCCTGCTGTGTTACCCTTCCAACAGATGTCAGCAAACTTGCTGAGGGTACACTCTGTGCCCTCATCCAGGACGTTGATTAACATGTTGAACAAGACTGGCCAGTACTGACCCCTGGGGAGCACTGCTATTTACAGGCCTCCAACTAGACTCTGCGCCAAACACTATGCTATCAGCCTCATTCCCCACAGTATTCTTGTGTCCAGTTAGGACATTATGGTCTGATTGGGTGGATAAGTAGATGGCTTATAACTGAGATCAGTACTCGGGCTTGGAAGAACGTGGTGAACGCATAGTGTTCTGCTCAGAGGGATGTATCTAGTCGGGTACCACCATGTTTCAAGGGCTTTTAATTACACAAAGGAGATGAGAAAATGCTTTTTTTACACCATTTGTAGCTGACACCTCAATGAGGAGAGCAGACACTATATTAGAGGGCAGGGTTGCCATCCCAAGGGACCTAGACAGGCTTGAAGGACAGGCCACTAGTAACATCATGTTATCCAACAAGGACAGATCTAAAGTTCTTTCGCTGAGGTTGACTAAGGGCCTGAAGTGACAGAGGGCAGGGACTGCCTAGGTTGGTATCAGCACTGCAGGAAAGGCTCCGGTTATCCTTCGGTTTCATTAGGCAAAACATGAAGCCATCAGCAAAGGCCAAAAGCATCCTGGGTGGTATGAGCAGGAGCACAGCCAGTGGGAGTGATTACCGCCCTGGGTTCAGCACATTTGAGAACAGATCCAGAATATTCATCTAGGTTCTGACCCGCTGCAATGCCTGAGAGACACTGGTAAACTGGAGCCCGTTCAGTGGAGGGCCACCAAGGTGGTCAGGGTTGGAGCACTTGTGCTGTGAGAAGAAGCTGAAAAAGCTGGGCTTGTCCAGCTGGAAGAAAGGAAGATCTTGGGGGAACATGCAGCAGCATGTCCCAGTGGACAACAGGATGCCCATGAGCCAGCAATGTGTCTTGGTGGCCGAGAAGGTCAATGGCATCCTGGGGTGCACCAAGCAGAGTGTGGCCAGCAGGTTGAGGGAGGTCATCCTCCCCCTCTACTCTGCCCTGGTGAGGCCTCATCTGGAGTACTGTGTCCAGATCTGGGCTCCCCACTTCAAGAAGGACAGGGAACTGCTGGAGAGGGTCCAGAAAAGGGCTACGAAGATGATGAGGGGATTGGAACATCTCTCTTATGAGGAAAGGCTGAGGGACTTGGGGCTTTTTAGTCTGGAGAAAAGGAGACTGAGGGGGGACCCTATCTATGCTTGTAAATACTTAAAGGGAGGGTGCCAGGGGGGTGGGAACAGTCTTTTGTCAGTGGTGCCCAGTGATAGGACTATAGGGAACAGGCACAAACTTTAATGTAGGAAGTTCCATCTTAACATGAGGAGTAACTTCTTTCCTTTGAGGGTGGCAGAGCACTGGCACAGGCTGCCCAGAGAGGTGGGGGAATCTCCCACTCTGGAGACATTCCAAACTCGCCTGGATGCCATCCTGTGCAACCTGCTGTAGGTGACCCTGCTCTGGGAGGGGGCTTGGACTAGATGATCTCCAGAAGTTCCTTCCAACACTGACCACTCTGTGATTCTGTGAAACTGGAGAGACGTGGATTTGAAGGGTGGATCGTTCGGTGGATGAGGAACTGTTTGGATGGTCCCATCCAGTAGTGATCAACGGCCTCATGTCCAGATGGAGACTGGTGACAAGTGGTGAACCTCAGCGGTCTGTACTGGGACCAATACTGTTCAATATCTTCATCAGTGACATAAGTAGTGGGATCGAGTGCACCATCAGCAAGTATGCTGATGACACCACGCTGAGTGGTGCGGTTGACACTCCCAGGGGACGGGATGTCATCCAGAGGGACCTGGACAGGCTCAAGAAGTGAGCCCATATGAACAGTATGAGGTTCACCATGGCCAAGTGAAGGGTCCTGCACCTGGGTCAGGGCAATCCCTGATATCAGTACAATCTGGGGGATGAAGGGATGGAGAGCAGCCCCGCCGAGAAGGACTTGGGTATACTGGGGGAGGGGAAAAGCTGGACATGAGCTGGCAATGTGTGCTCGCAGCCCAGAAAGCCAACGGTATCCTGGGCTGCATCAAAAGAAGCATCACCACAGGTCGAGGGAGGGCATTCTGCCCCTCTGCTCTGCTTTGGTGAGACCCCACCTGCAGTGCTGCTCCATCTCTGGATCCCTCAGCACAGGAGAGACATGGACCTATTGGAGTGGGTCCAGAGGAGGCCACAAAGATGCTCCGAGGGCTGGAGCACCTCTGCTGTGAGGAAAGGCTGAGAGAGTTGGGGTTGTTCAGCCTGGAGAAGAGAAGGCTCTGGGGAGACCTTATTGTGGCCTTCCAGTACCTAAAGGGGGCCTACAGGAGAGCTGGGGACAGAGTTTTTAGCAGGGCCTGTTGCGATAGGACAAAGGGTGAGGGCTTTAAACTAAAAGGGGGGAAATTTACACTTGATATAAAGAACCTTTTAACAATGAGGATGGTGAGACACTGGCCCAGGTTGCCCAGAGAGACAGGAGATGCCCCATCCCTAGAAACATTCCAGCCAGGTTGGCCGGGGCTTGGAGACAGCTCATCCAGTTGAAGGTGTCCCTGCTCATGGCAGGGGGGTTGCACTAGATGACCTTTAATGGTCCCTTCCAACCCAGACCATACCATGATTCTAAACAGAGCCCGTTTTTACTGGGAGGGGACCAAGTCTGTACTGGAAGGGTTTAATGAAATCCAGTTTGAAATGGCACAGTGCCCAGTCGTACTGGGAGGGGATGAGAGGATCCAGTTTATACTGGAAGCATGCTCAGCCTGTACTTGGAGGGGTTAAAGAGGACTAGTTTGTAGTGGGAGGGGCCAAGTTTGTACTGGCAGGGGTTAAAGCAACCCAGTTTGTACTGTGACAGAGCCCAGACTGTAGTGGGAAGGGGCCAGGGGCTCCAGTGTGGACTGGGAGGGTGGCCCAGTGTACCCTGGGAGGGTCTAAAGGCATAAAGTTTGTACTGGGACAGGGCCCAGTCTGTTTGTACTGAGACGAGGCCCAGACTCTGCTGGGATTGGCTCAGAGGATCCCGTTTCTACGTGGAGAGGGCCCAGTCTGTACTGGGAGGAAACTGGGGGATCCAGTCTGTACTGAGATGAGGCCCAGTCTGTACAGGGCAGTGTTAAAGCGATCCATTTTGTACTGGTACACAGAGCAGTCTGCACTGGGAGCTGGGCTGGGATCCACTTTGGACTAGGAAGAGGCTCTTTCTCCGCTGGGAGGAATTAAAGGGATTCTCTTCATACTGGGACAAGGCCCCTTCTGTACTGGGAGGGAATCAGGGGATGCAGTTTGGACTGGGACAGGGCCCAGTCTGTCCTGGCATAAGTTAGAGGATCCAGATTGTATTGGAGGTGGCCAGTTGGTAGTGGGTGGGGACCGGGGAGTCCATTTTGGACTCGGCATTGACCCAGTCTGTACTCGAAGGGGTTAAATGGAGTAATCTCTATTTGTTGACAGTCTGTTCTGTATTGGGAGGGGAGCAAGAGATCCAGTTTGTACCAGGAGGGAACCCAGTCTGTACTGGGAGGGGACCACAGCATCTAGTTCGTACTGCCACAGGGACCAGTCTGTAGTGGGAGGGGTTAAGGGATTTGGTGTGTACTGGGAAGGGCGCAGTGTATACCGGGAGGGTTTAAAGAGGTAAAGTTTCTAATGGAATGGAGCCCAGTGGTTACAGGGAGGGGGCCATGGGATCCAATTCGTACTGGCACCTGACCCAGTTTCTGTGTGGAGGGGATGAGGTGGTGGAGTTTGTACTGGGACAGGAATTAGTTTTTACTAAGAGGGGATCGAGTGATCCAGTTTGTACTAGGAGAGGGCCCCATCTGTACTGGCAGAGGTTGAAGGGATCCACTTCATACTGGGTCAGGGCCCAGTCTCTACTGGGAGGGGTTGAGGAGATCCACTTTCTAGTGGGACAGGGACCAGTCTGTCATGGGAGGGGTTAAAGGGATGCAGTTTATACTGGGACAAGGCTCAGTCTGTACTGGATTGGGGATCCAGTTTGTACAGGGACGGGGCCCAGTCTTCTTGGGCTTGGTTCAAAGGGCCCCATTTTGGACTTGAAAGGGCCCAGTCTGTGCTGGGAGGTTGCCAGGAGATGCAGTTTGTACTTGGATGGTGCCCAGTCTGCATTCCGAGAGGATCAGGGGATCCCACTGCTTCTGGGATTGCGCCCAGTCTATACTGGGACACGTTAAAATAACCCACTTTGTACTGTACAAGACCCTGTCTGTACTGGGAAGTGTTAAATAAAGGCCAAGAAAGCAGATATCATGGTGGGGTTCTGTTATAGACCACCCAACCAGGATGAAGAGACAGATGAAATATTCTAGAAGCAGCTGGGACAAGTGTCACGATAGCCATCCCTTGTCCTCGTGGGGGACTTCAACTTACTGGATGTCTGCTGGAAATGCAATACAGTGGAGAGGAAACAGCCCAGGAAGTTCCTGGAGTGTGTTGAGGATAACTTCCTGACACAGGTGGGGAGGGAGCAGAGAAGGGAAGCACCCCGCTGGACCTGTTGTTTGCCAGCAGAGAAGGGCTTGTGGGGGATGTGAGGATTGGAGGCCGTCTTGGGCATAGTGATCATGAAATGACAGAATTTTCAATTCTTGGAGAAGTCAGGAGGGGGGTCAGCAGAACTGCCACCTGGGACTTCCGGAGGGCTGGCTTTGGCCTGTTTAGGGGTGTGGTTAACAGAGTCCCTTGGGAGGAAGTCCTGAAGGGCAAAGGAGTCCAGGAAGGCTGGACATTCATCAAGAAGGAACTTTTAAAGGCACGGGAGCAGGCTGTCACCATGTGCCGAAAGACGAGCCGTCTTCAGCCGAAGACCTGGCTGAACAGAGAGCTTTGGCTGGAACTGAGGGGAAAAAAGGAGTTTATGACAGTTGGAAGAAGTGGCAGGCAACTCAGTTGGACTGCAAGGATGTCATGAGGTTATGAAGGGAGAAAATTAGAAGGACTAAAGCCCAACTAGAAATTAATCTGGCCATGCCATAAAAGACAATTAAAAAACTGTTTCTGTAAATACACCATCAACAACAGGAGGGCCAAGAAGAATCTCCATCCTTTATTGGATGTGGAGGGAAAGACGGTGACCAGGGATGAGGAAAAGGCTGACATACTTAATGCCTTCTTTGCCTCAGTCTTTAAGAGTAAGACCAGTTGCTCTCTGGGTACCCAGCCCCCTGAGCTGGAAGACAGGGTTGGGGAGCAGAATGAAGCCCCCACAATCCAAGGGGAAATGGTGAGGAACCTGCTACATCACTTAGAAATACACAAGTCTATGGCGCCGCTTGAGATCCACCCAAGGGTACTGAGGGAACTGGCGGGAGTGCTCAGCAAGCCACTTTCCATCATCTATCAGCATTCCTGGCTAACTGGGGTGGTCCCAGTTGACTGGAAGATAACAAACGTGGCGCCCATCTACAAGAAGGACCAGAAGGAGGACCTGGGGAATTACAGGCCTATCAGTCCGACCTCGGTGCTGGGGAAGGTTACGGAGGAGATCATCCTGAGTTCCATCATGCAGCACATACAGGACAACCAGGCGATCAGACCCAGCCAGCATGAGTTTATGAAAGGCAAGTCCTGCCTCAGAAACCTGACCTCCTTCTATGACAAGGTGACCGGCTTAGTGGATGAGGAAAAGGCTGTGGGTGTTGTTTACCTGCGCTTCATTAAAGCCTTTGACACTTTTTCCCACAGCATCCTCCTGGAGAAACTGGCTGCTCATGGCCTGGACAGGTGTACACTCTGCTGGGTAAAACACTGGCTGGACGGCCGGGACCAAAGAGTGGTGCTGAATGGAGTTCAATGCATTTGGCGGCCGGTCACAAGTGACGTTCCCCGGGGCTCAGTACTGGGACCGGTTGTCTTTAATATCTTTATCAACGATCTAGACAAGGGGGTGGAGTGCCCCCTCAGTAAGTTTGCAGATGACACCAATTAAGGTGGGAGTGTTGATCTGCCTGAGTGTTGGAAGGCTCTGCAGAGGGATCTGGACAAGCTGGATCCATGGGCCGAGGCAAATGGTGTGGGGTTCAACAAGGCCAAGAGCTGGGTCCTGCCCTTGGGTCACAATAACTTTACTCAGCACTATATGCTTGGGGCAGAGTGGCTGGAAAGATGCCCAGCAGAAAAGGACCTGGGGGTGTTGGTGGCTGAATATGAGCTGGCAGTGTGCCCAGGAGGCCATGAAGGCCCACAGCATCCGGGCTTGTACCAGTAAGAGTGTGGTGAGCAGGACTAGGAAAGTGATCGTCCCCCTGTACTCTGCATTGGTGAGGCCCCACCTCGAGTACTGTGTTCAGTTTTGGGCCCCTCACTACAAGGAAGACATTGAGGTCTTGAAGCGTGTCCACAGAAGGGCAACGAAGCTGGTGAGGGGTCTGGAGGACAAGTCTTGTGGGGAGCGGCTGAGGGAACTGGGGTTGTTCAGACTGGAGAAGAGGAGGCTGAGGGGAGACTTTCTCGCTCTCTACGGTTCCCTGAAAGGACGTTGTAGCAAGGTGGGGGTTGGTCTCTTCTCCCAAGTAATGAGAGAGGACTTGAGGAAATAGCCTCAAGTTTCTCCAGGGGAGATTTACATTGCGTATTAGGAAAAATTTCTTCAGCTAAAGGGCTTTCGAGCACTGGAACAGGCGGCCCAGGGAAGTGGTTGAGTCACCATCCCTGGAGGTATTTAATGGATGTGCAGATGTGGCACACAGGGACATGGTTTAGTGGTGGACTTGGCAGTGTTAGGTTTACAGTTGGACTCTATGATCTTAAAGGTCTTTTGCAATTCTCAATGATTCTATGATTCTTTTGGGACTCTGGATTTTGTTCTGTCCTTGCCCCTTTTTGGGAGGGCAGGAGTTGTCACAGAATTTTCCTACACTCAGCCTCGCTCACCCTCACACCCCACTGCCCCCAGGAAGAGCCCTGAGTCACCAGTGAGGGGCAGGACCTGCCTTCCCAGGGCCTGGGGGTCAGGGTTTGGCCTTTCTGCTGCATCAACCAAGCCAAGGGGTTCCTCAGCGTTACAGCCACCTGCACAGTGCCTTTGCCTACCTGCAGCCACAGCCTCCAGTTATCTCCTCTAACGAGTCCCTGGGGAGGCTTTGGCAGTAAGGACCCTCAGTGGGGCCAATCAAGGCTTCAAGGTACTTTGCTTCTGACTTGGACTTCTGGAGCACTTTGTTCAATCTTCTCTCAGTGCCTGAGGCTCATGGACTCAGCACCAAATACACCGTGGGGCTCATTAAAAGACAGAAAGCCCTAACAAGGTGTTCATCGTTCTTGTAATTTTCTTCAAATCTTCAAGACTTGTACAGCCAATTAGAGAGGTTTCAGAGTGTAGTTAAGGAGGAGATTTCAAAGTGCACCTAAGAAAAATGTCTTTTTTATTTTAAAGGGTATAATGTATTACTCCTGATTATCACTTATGATTAGGATAGAATCATTCTCTGATTGTTCTGGATACAGGGTGTCCCTTCAGGGGGTCTGGACAGGGAGGAGAAGCAGTCCCTGGAGGTCTGACACTGTAGGACAGCTTTGCTCCTCACCTCCCCGCCCTCCCCATTTCTGACATTGGCCACCTGGGACTGACACCCCTGGTCCTTGCATCAGACTTCTCCACTGAAGTCTGCAGCTGGATGTCACAGCTCCATTGCCCCATCTCCCACCTGCGCTCCTCAGAGCCCTGGCTGCACCCAGGCGCAGGAGAACTTTTCCTGTTTGTAAGACAAGAAAAGTAAAGCATAATCAGATTTCCTAAACAATAACACACAGTCCGCAATCACACGCTCATGACAAGCTACCTCTAATGAGGCTGCCTTTCTACAAGGGAGTTCTTATGAGAAAGAGTTTAGGAAGGTAGATAGACAAGACAGATATAAACACAATTAAGGAGTTGGCTGAGGAGACAATTAGATTGTTGAAAGACAGGCAAGCTTTGAACTCCTTGAAAGTCAAAGCAGCAGCACAGGTGAGAGGTATCTGAGTGAAGAAAGAGTAAGGGGAGGAGAAAACGGGCGAAGAATGGAAAGGGCCTTTGCCCAGAGAGTCTGCATCTGCAAAGATGACTTTAGAAATGAGCATTGTCTCAGGAGAAGGGTAAGCATCTGAAAGATTAGAGAAAGTACACACAGCGTGTACCAGGGAGAAGAGTGGTAATGAGGTTACAGGGGAAGATCAATATTTCTTTGGAATATCCCTTTTGAAAGGTCATGGGATTGCAGAGGTCTCTGGTGAGAGAGGACAAGCAAGTGTAGCACCTGTCTTTGAAAGAGTCCAAATGTGCAACCCAGGGAGCCACAGGCTGTACAAGCTCACTTTGGTGAGGAGTGTTGTGCCATCAGTCAGAGCCCTCCTTGGTGGCATTTCTGGGCACCGATAACAGAAGAACATGTCCAAGAAACATCAGCATGGATTTCATAGAATAGAATCATAAAATCATAGAATTGTTGAGGTTGGAAGGCACGTTTAGGATCATGAAATCCAACCATTAACCTACCCTGGCAGAACCACTTCTAAACCATATCCCCAAGTACCACATCTACCCTTTTTTTAAACACCTCCAGGCATGGCAAATCCACCACCTCCCTGGGCAGCCTATTCCAATGCTTGATAACCCTTTCAGTGAAACAAAAATTCCTAATATCCAATCTAAACCTTGCCTGACATAACTTGAACCCATTTCCTCTTGTCCTATCACTTGTCACCAGGGAGAAGAGGTCAGCCCCCACCTCTCTACAAGCTCCTTTCAGGGAACTATAGAGAGGAATAAGGTCTCCCCTCAGCCTCCTCTTCTCCAGGCTAAACAACCCCAGGTCCCTCAGCCGCTCCTCATAAGATTTGTCCTCCAGACCCCTCACCAGCTTCGTTGTCTTTCTCTGGACACGCTCCAACACCTCAATGTCCTTCTTGTAGTGAGGGGCCCAAAACTGAACACAGTACTCGAGGTGGGGCCTCACCAGTGCCAAGTACAGGGGTATGGTCAGTTCCCTAGTCCTGCTGGCCACACTATTCCTGATACAGGCCAGGATGCTGTTGGCCTTCTTCGCCACCTGGGCACACTGCCAGCTCATATTCAGGTGGCTGTCCACCAACATCCCCAGGTCCTTTTCTGCTGGGCATCTTTCCAGCCCCTCTGCCCCAAGCCTGTAGTGTCTGTGGGGTTGTTGTGACCCAAGGGCAGGACCTGGCACTTGGTCTTATTGAACCTGAAACCTTGTTGAACCTAAAGCCTTGTTGAACCTGTTCTTACGGAAATAATAAGAACAAATGAAGAGATGTCCTAAACCCAGAATTCAACAGACTACTGAAAGACAAATTTTAACTGCCTGAAGCTCCAAGCAGCAGTGGGATTGTTGAGAGGTGTTCCTAATGATGAAAGAGGAAGGGGAAGGGGAATGTAGAGAGCAATCACAAGTGCTTCTGTGCACGTGCACTGCTGGAAAGGTGCCTTCAGACATGGTCACTTCCTTTAGGATAGGTGGAAATACGTGAAAGGTGAGGGAGATTAAATTCAGAGGCTGAGAGAGAGAGTCCTGACAATGCAAAGAGAGGGAAAGGTCAGTAGCTCTCGTCTTGCTGTCAATGGACATCCTGAAAACTCCTCATCTACATCTCATGGGAGAACACCAAATGTTTATTAAAAGTATTCTCTTGTTTTAGCTGATGAGGTCGTGCTCATACACATGTCAAAACGTCTCAGGCTTCCAGGCAGCGCTCCGCTGTCTGACCATCAGTACCCAGTGGTTCCTCCAGAGGACCCTGTGTCTCCGAAGCACCTGCCTGGGCCTGGCCGCTGTCCCAGAGGAGCTGCTGGAGACCAGAGCCCCTGGGAAGCTGAAGCTGGAGCCTGGGCAGAGGGTCCCAGGCACCTACACTGGCACCGCGCTCCCGTGTCCCTGCCACTGCATCCCACCCCAATTTTATGATCACTTGCCTTTGCAAACAAAGGCAGCACAAAAAATCGCTGAGAAATCACTTATTAAAACAAGACAAAACCAAGCAAAGAGAATAACAACACCAAAAATGTTTGAAGTTTAGAGTTGCAAGAGGAAATCAACCAAAGCACAAATACAGGCTGGGTGCAGAATGGATAGAGAGAAGCCCTGAGGAGAAGGACTTGGAGGTGTTGGTGGATGAGAAGCTCAACATGAGCCAGAAATGTGTGCCTGCAGCCCAGAAAGCCAAGCACATCCTGAGCTTCATTAAAAGCAGCATGGCCAGCAGGTTGAGGGAGGTGATTCTTCCCCTCTGCTCTTGTGAGACTCCACCTGGAGTACTGCATCCAGCTCTGGAGCCTCCAACAGAAAAAGGACATGGACCTGTTGGAGTGAGTACAGAGGAGGCTCACAAAGATGATTAGAGGGCTGGAGCACCTCTCCTCTGAAGACAGGCTGAGGGAGTTGGGGTTGTTCAGCCTGTATAGAAAAGGCTCTGGGGAGACTTTATTTTAGCCTTCCAGTACCTAAAGGGGGCCTACAGGAGATCTGGGGAGGCACTGTTTTCAGGGAGTGTAGCGATAGGATGAGGGATAACGGTTTGAAACTGAAAGAGGGGAGACTGAGATTAGATATTAAGAACAAATTCATTACTCCAAGGGTAGTGAGACACTGGAACATGTTGCCCAGGGAAGTGGTGGATGCCCCGTCCTTGGAAGGCTGGATGGGGCTTTGAGCTAGCTGGTCTAGTGGGAGGTGTCCCTGCCTATGGCAGTAGGGTTGGAAGTAGATGGTTTTTAAATTCCCCTCCAACCTAAACCATTCTATGATTCCATGAAATATGTAATAAGAAATATGAAATAAGAGATGACATAAGCTCTCTGAGAGATCTCCTCCAGTGCTTGACTATCTTGATGGGGAGAAAGATTTTCTTCATGTTTTTCAGCTGACGTCCATTGGCCTTCCTCCTCCCATCATGCACAACAAGGAAGAGCTTGGTAGCCTTTTAATGCAAGAAGATACAGGGAACTCATGAAAGAGGATGAAGAGATTTGTCAAAGTGTTGGTGATGTTCCCCATTTGCAGGAGGGGAAACTGCATTAAGGAGGTTTGATTGTCCCCCTCCCCTTTCTTGGCCAGAAAGCCAAGGAGGGATAACATAGCACACAGAGGAATTGGTAATGAGCCTGTCCAAGGCAGGTGAGATGAACCTCACTGTGATGGTGGGGGTTGTTCCTGGAGTCAGACACAAATGTCAGGGCTGTGAGGTGTCCCCACCTCATTTGGCCTCATGCACTCCTTGTACACACAGGGGTGTTTGGAGACACGAGTCCTTCCCTTCCACAGGCAGAGGCAGAGCACTGCAGCAGTCGTAGTGTCTCCCTGGCCTCCTGTTGCCAGTCCCAGAGGCTGGCTGGCACCTCAGCCCTGTGGTGTGTCCCCCTGCTCTTCACTCATCTGAGATGCCCCAAATCGTGAAGAATGAACAGGGGGATGTCAGTTCAAGGAAGCACATTCCAGTGCTTCATTAAGAGGGTTTCCCAGGGGACCATACTCTCCAGGTGGAGTGACCTCAGGACACCGTCTGTCCCACAGTCCTTCATGGCACCCCTAAGAACAGGTGATGGCGTTTGTGCTCACTTGGGTTCATCTTACCACCCGCACGCAATGTGTATACTTCTGTCTCCTCTGTACAACGCAAACACGGTCTTCACACCTCGTCTTTCAATGTCCCTCTGTGGAGGGAAGAAGAACCTCTCTGAGCTGGGCGAGAGGGCAGTGCTGGAAACAGTGCTTGTTAGTGGGTGCCCTGTGACGATTGCCCCAGGGCAGCTTCCCTGGGGTGTCGCATTGTGATAAGCCCAGCGTTGTTTGTTCACCAAACCTAGAAATTTACATTGTCACATTGTTTTACAAAAAAGCAATTGCTGAACCGGATGTTGCAAGATAGCCAGCACAGCATCCTGTGAGCGGGCAAGGTTAAAAACTGCAAAGGTCAGGTTATGCAAACAAAGTAGGATGTGAAAAGACTTGAAGGAGGGGAGGGGGGCTCATGAAGACGAAGAGTGCGTAATGTAAGGAAGTCATGAATCTTTCATCCCTGCGACCACCGGAGGAAAAGGAAAGCAGAAAACGACCCCCTAGCAACAAGTCAAGGCGTGCAAATGCGGAGTACGCCTATACCGGAAAAAGAAGAGTATAAAACCAAAAGATTTTCGGGAACCAGGCGCGTGCCGTCGGCGGAGTGAGTCTCCCGGGCCGCCCAGCGCTGTTTTGCTTGTTGCCGCTTGCTAAATAAATATTCCAAATTTTAATTGACTCTGTCTCGCATCAATTTGTGGGATCAACTTATAACACCATGAACAAAGGCAGAGACATCACCCTGCTCTGCTGCTCCTGTGTGTCTCTCCCAGGAGCCCGGGCTGCGTGAGGACACTGCTGTGTGCCCCTACCCTGCACGCTCACACACTTTAGCTGTACATTGGTGTTTCTTCCTCCCCAGCGTTTCCGAGCCCAGCCGTCCCAGTCCTTCCCAGCTCTCCCCACTCCTCTACCTTCTCCCCAGCCGAGCAGAGCAGCCCGGTCTAGTTGGGCCCTGCAGCAAGGAGGAAACGGAGGTAAGTAGCAGTGTCTCTTCTGCTGTCATGTCCTGGAGATCCCATCCCAGGAAGCGTGCAGCCCCCGTTACCAGCAGCGCTCCCCAGGAAAGCACAGAGTCCTGGCCCCGGCGCTCCTCTGGAAGCTTCTGCTGTCCCAGCCGCAGGGCAACCTTGCTCAACCTGGCCCAAGCTGGCACAGCGAAGTGTTTCTCTTTCCATGTCTCCCCTGCACACACACCGTTCCCTGCTCTTCTCCCAGGACATCCCACCTGCCCACAGAGCCTTTTCCCAAGGTCAGCATGTCTGTGCTGGCTCAGCCAGTCATTGCTGCGCCCTGTCCCCATGGTCCCCACAGCCCTCGAGCTGGTGATGCTGCTCTGCAGAGCAAGTGGGCTATGGTGCCCAGGACCAATGGGGTGATTCTGCTGTGCTGTGCTGGTCAGGCTGGGAGGCAGACCCAGCTGATGGTGGTCACTGCCACTGAGCACCTCCCACACAAGCTCTTATGTGGCCATGGAAGGTGCTCAGAGGTACCCTGCCTTACTCCAGTGCTGTGAGATGTGTTTGGGTGCTGCGCTGGATCCAGTCTGTGAAAGTTCACTGAGGGTAAAATGAATCACTTGCCAGACTCCTTTCCCTGTGCCAGCTGTCTCCCTCGCGGCTGCAGAGCTCTCATTTGCAGGCTTATATACAGACTTGGTGTGTTGTCTGTGGGTGACACCACAATGGACAGGCTCGTGCTCAGTCGGCACCATTCACTGCTGACTCCCTGGCACACGCTGTCCCTGCAGATCCCTTGTGCTCTTCTGGCAGCTCCCAAGTCCCTCCAGAAAAACGCTGCTCTGCCATCAGCCCTATGAACTGCTGCAGAGCCCCAGGCAGGTTCGTTGGAGACCATTCACTGTCTGCATGGGCCCTGGCCACCAACAAGCAACACCTGAACCAGCCCTAAGTCCCTAGAAGGCCATCCTGGGACCACAATCTCATCGCACTGAGCCCAAAGAGAACAAACAAAGCAACAAGGCTCTTTAGAGTCTATTCCTTGGGCATGTTCTTGAGAGCAACTTTGGAAGAAGACCGAAGCTTTCAAGCACTGTGTTGAGGACATCCCCTGTCATAATGGAGATGCCGTTATAGAGGTCAGCTGTGTCACAGAAGTGCTCATGGCCTGTCCCTGCCTGCAGTCACAGGACTACCACACAGCAGGACTGTGACCCCTGAGGCTTACACCTACACAAGGGCTCCAAAGGAGAGCGTGGGAGTGGCAAGAGAGCAGGTCTGGCAAGACCGAGGCTGGTGCGCCCTGGCAGTGCTGCTGTGCTGGGACTCGTTCCCCTCCACCTCTGCACACAGGCACTGCCCTGTGTCTTTACAGAGGTCTCAGAGGAAGGATCTAAGACAAACAAGTCGCTGCAGGGTCCTTTCTTTTGTTTGAATACACAGAGAGCACTGCACCTGATTTACACAGTCTGTGGGTCAAATTCTACAGGTACACAATGAATTAGAAGTGGGAAGAATAATGAAATTTTGCTGAGCACAACATTATAACAAGAAAAACAAAGAAACACACACACAGCAAAAACCTGAGAAGACATTCTGGACCTGCTATGAGTTACACTCTGAATGCTGTGCAGAAGAACACAGGCACTCTATTGCTTCTGAAAAACATCCAACCATCATTTTTCTCAGAGCATCCTTAAGGTCCTGGTTCCTCATGCTGTAGATGAGGGGTTCACTGCTGGAGGCACCACCGAGTACAGCACTGACACCACGAGGTCAAGGGATAGGGAGGTGAGATAGACAGGGGCTTCAGGTGGGTAAACGGTGATGTGCTGACAAACAGAGGCCATGAGGAGGTGAGGGAGGAACATGGGAAAGACTTTGTGCTGCCCCTGCTCCGAGGGGATCCTCAGCACAGCCCTGAAGACCTGCACATAGGACAGCACAATAAAAAAAATGAAACACCAAATCCAAAAACAATACTAATCACAAGTACTGCATCTTCTCTGTGGTAGGTTTCTGAGCACAGGAGCTTGAGGATGTGGGGGATTGCACAGAAGAACTGGTGCAGGGCATTGCCCTGGCAGAGGGGCAGTGAAAATGTATTGGCCGTGTGCAGCACAGCATAGGGTAAAACACTGCCCCAGGCAGCTGCTGCCATGTGGACACAAGCTCTGCTGCCCAGGAGGGTCCCGTAGTGCAGGGGATGGCAGATGGCAATGTAGTGTTTGTAAGCCATGAAAGTGAGAAGAGAAAACTCTGCTGGAACACAGAAAAATAAAAAAAAAAAAAACCAAACAACCAAACACCTGAAGAGCACATCCTGAGTAAGAGATGGCCCTTGTGTCCCAGAGAGAATTGGCCATGGCTTTGGGGAGAGTGGAGATGGAGCCCAGGTCAAGAACAGAGAGGTTGAGGAGGAAGAAGTACATGGGGGCGTGGAGGAGGTGGTCGCAGGCGATGGCGGTGATCATGAGGCCATTTCCCAGGAGGGCAGCCAGGAAGATGCCCAGGAAGAGCCAGAAGGTCAAGAGCTGCAGCTCCCGAGTGTCTGCACATGCCAGGAGGAGGAACTGGGTATTGGAGCTGCTATTGAACAGCTACTCTGGGCACAGCACACTGCTGAAAGAGAAGACATTGACAAGATAAGGGAGACATCTTTGAGCCCATCCTGTGCTGTTTCCCAACAAATCCCCTGATAATTTTTTCTTTGGCATACTTTCCTCCATTTCTGGGAGGACATGTGTTGAAGGACATGTGTCTGAACAACATGTGTTGGGCACAAGGACTGAAGGACAGCAGTAAAATGATGAGGCTTCTGGGTCAATACTTCCTTCAGTGAAAACCCTGACACAGTGTCCCAGCCTTCCTTTCCACAAAACCCTTCCGGAGGGGATGATGGCCACAGGGCCATGGTCTCATTGCAATTATAGAGACATGGTGGGATAGCTCGCAGGACTGGAATGCTGTCACGGACGGTTATGTACTGTTTCGGAAAGACAGGCCAGCGGGGTGAGGTGGTGGAGTTTCTTTCTACGGGACAGAGCAACTGGAATGTCTTGAGCTCTGCCTGCAGCTGGATGAAGAACATGTTGAGAGCTTATCGTTAAGAATTAAGGGACAGGGAAATGTGGGAGACACTGCTGTGGGTGTTTACTACAGACCACCAGATCAGGAAGAGGAAGTTGATGAGGCCTTCTACAGACAGCTGGAAATAGCCTCATGGTCACAGGCCCTGGTTCTCACGGGGGACCTCAGCCACCCCGATATTTGCTGGAGAAACAACACAGCCAGGCACACACAGTCCCGGAGGTTTCTGCAGAGCATTGATGAGAACATTCTGACACAGTTGGTGGGGAAACCAACGAGGAGAGGTGCGCTGCTGGGCATTTTACTGACAAATAAAGGAGGACTAGTTGGGGATGTGAAGGCTGGGGGTAGCCTTGGCTGCAGTGACCATGAGATGGTGGAGTTCTGGATCCTGTGTGGAAGAAGCAGGGCAAAAAGTAGAATTCCAAGCCTGGATTTCAGGAGAGCTGACTTTGGCTTCTTCAAAGACATACTTGGAGGAATCCCATGGGCAAAGGCTTTGGCAGGAAGGGGGGTGCAGGAGAGCTGATTAATAGAAAAGCTCCACTTCCTCCAACCTCAACATCAGTGCATGCCTATGAGTAATAAATCAGGCAGAGGAGGCAGGAAATCTGCATGGACAAGCAAGGACCTTCTGGAAAACTCAGGTGCGAGAGGGAAGTTTAGAGAATGTTGAAAAAGTGAGTGGCGACTTGGGAGGAGTATATAAACATTGCGAGAGTATGTAGGGATGCAACGAGGAAGGCTGAAGCGCACGTGGAAATAAACCTGGCAAGGGATGTCAAGGACAATAAGAAGGGCTTCTCCAAGTATATCAGTAGTAAAAGGCAGACCGGGGAAAATGTGGGCCTGGTACTGAATGAGGTGGGTGCCCTGGTGACGGAGGACGCAGAGAAGGTGCAGTTACTGAATGCCTTCTTTGCTTCAGGCTTTACTGCTAAGGCTGGCCCTCAGCAATCCCAGACGCTGGAGTGAAGAGAAAGAGTCTGGAAAAAGGAGGACATTCCCTTGGTTGAGGAGGATCAAGTTAGAGATCATTTAGGCAAACTTGACACCCACCGCCCTGATGGGATGAACCCAGGGGTGTTGAGGGACCTGGCAGATGTTATTGCAAAGGTGCTCTCCATCATCTTTGAATGGTCACGAGGGACAGGAGAGGTGCCTGAGGACTGGTGGAGAGCCAAAGTCATGACAGTCTTCAAAAAGGGCAGGAAGGAGGACCCAGGAAACAGCAGGCCGGTCAGCGAGACCTGGAAAGGCTGGAGAGCTGGGTGGAGAGGAACAAAATGAAATTCAACAAGGGCAAATGTAGAGTCCTGCACCCTGGGAGGAAAAACCCCATGCACCAGTAAAGGTTGGGGGTTCACCTGCTGCAAAGCAGTTTGCTGAGAGGGACCTGGGAGTCCTGGTGGACAATAAGTTGACCATAAGCCAGCAATGTGCCCTGTTGGCCAAGAAGGCCTATGGTCTCCTGGGGTGCATTACCAAAGAGCGTGGGCAGCAGGTGGAGGGAGGTCATCCTTCCCCTCTGCTCTGCCCTGCTGAGGCCGAATCTGGAGTAGTGTGGCCAGTTCTAGGTACACCAGTGCAAGAAACACAGGGAACTACTGGAGAGAGTCCAGTAGAGGGCTACAAAGATGTTCACGGGACTGGAGCACCTCTCTTATGAGAATCAGCTGAGAGAGGTGGGTACGTTTAGCCTGGAGAAGAGAAGGCTGAGAGGGGATCTCCTCAATGCTTATCAGTTTCTAAAGGGAGGGTTTCAAGAAGATGGGGGCAGACTCCTTTCTGTGCTGCCCACTGACAGGACAAGGGGAAACGGGCACAAACTGGAACACAGGAAATTCCATCTGAACACAAGGAAAAATGTCTTTACTTTGAGGGCACCAAAGCACTGGAACAGGCTGTCCAGAGAGGCCGTGTAGTCTCCTTCTGTGGAGATATTCAAAAGCTGCCCGGCTTCATTCCTGTCCAACCTGCTTTAGGTGACCCTACTTTGGCACGGGGGTTGCACGGGGGTTGCACTAGACGATCTACGAGGGTTCCTTCCAACAACTACCATTCTGTGATTCTGTGATTCTGTGGTCTTCTATGTTTTCTGTTGGCCAAAGGGATTCCCCACCAGCATCCAAGACAATGCCCCCAGATGCTGCCCTGTCTCTCACAATTGCTCCATTAGAGCTTGCAGTTCCCTGCACGTGTCCTGAACCACCTCTGGCACCTCAGACGTCACCCAGTGTTTGCATTGGAAAAGCTCCCTCCTGGCCTCTGTCTCCATTGCTCACAGGGCACCTCAGAGGAGGAGCTCACAGCAATTTAGGGCAGCTGAGCTGAGGCAAGAGGAATCCCCCCTCTGGTGGGTCTGTGGGGTGCACTGGAGAAGCTGAATGTCCCTCCGGCCTCAAGAATACTGCTGAGGAACTCTGAACATTGATGCCTCCTGTAGGTCCACACACCCTGGCAGAGCAGAGATTCCTTCCCACCACAGGAATCAGTCCATCCAGGGTTCAGAGAGGGACAGTCGGTGATGACTTCTTTGTGCTTCAAACTCTGCTCCCCAGGAGAGACCCCGCTGCCTTGGAGGAGCTGTCAGCCCTGGAGGCGCAGGGACACCTCGAGGGATTGGGGCAGTGCGGGGAGGAGGCAGAGAAAGGCCCAGTGGTCCTCTGCTGCTGAGCTGGGCCGGGCTGCTGGGACGGAGGGAGCTCCTGGCAAGCGGGCAGCGCTGCAGAGAGACAGCTCTGCCCAGGAGCAGCTCCTCTGCACAGCGCAGCAGGGCTGAGGGCACTGCCTGCAGGCAGCAAGGGCAGAGCAGGGAGGCAGAGAGAGGTTGAAGGCAGTCTGGAGAGGGAGGATGCTGAGGGTGAGTGGGGGAGAAGTCTTCCCAAAGCAGAGCAGCTGCAGTAGCTGGAGAGATCTCCAACAGCTGGCACCTCCCACAGCCCGTGGGATCTTTCAGGAGGACGCTCACAACTTCTCTGCTGTGGAAGAAGAGGACATTCTCTAGATTGGGGCTTCCCTGCTTCACCATCAGAGGCACGAGCATGACGGCTGCCTTCTCCCAGGAATGGTCAAAGGGCTGTGAAGGTGGGTGTGCAGGCAGGGGTGTGCAGGGCTGTCCTTGCCAGCAGGGTCCCTGCACCCCGGGGGCTGTGTGCCGGGGCAGGGACTCTGCCGCCTGCCAGGGTCAGCTCTCCGCCTGCCCAGAGAGCTCCCACGTAGCTTCTGTGGGGAGAAGCTGTGGGTGGAAGGAGTGACCCCTGGCTGGGCAATGTCCTTCTGCTTTGAAGAGGGTGCTGTGTGGGTCAGGGCTCTTTACACCTCCAGATGACCTCTGGTCATTCCTGGAGGGACTTTTCAAGATGGAGTTCCCTTAATATGAAGTTAAATTTCTTTTGCTGTTTCTTCTCTTGTGGTGCTGGGTGGGCAGTGGCACATGTCCAAGAGGACTTTCAAATGAAAGATCAAAGGAGGGTTCATGTAGAGATAAGGAGCTTTCCTGAGTCTGTGTCTTTGGTTTCCAGCTCTGGGGGCTACAGACAGCACCAGCATCCCCTTGCCAGTCTCACCAGGGTCTGTGGCACCTGCAGACCACACAGAGGCTGCAGGGCAGAGCTGGGCACACGGGGGCTGCCATGGGGTCTGCGAGCACTGGCAGGGAAGAGACGTGGGGGCAGGGAAAAGGCTGCTGGCAGGGAGAGCTCCAGGCAGTGGAGATGGGCAGGGAAGGAGGGAGCTGCTCCTGGAAGCCCTGCTGCAGGGGAGATAGGGGCACCTCCAGCCACCCCTGCAGTGCAGATGCTTTCCCTGAGCCACCCAGCACAGCCCTCAGCCCTCACGGCCATGGGCTCTGGGGTGGGAGTCAGCTCTGTGCTCGGCAGAGCAGCAGGAGAGGCGAAGGGCATCCCTCCTGCCATGTGCCCCATTGCTGCTGCCCAGCGGTGGGGCTGAGGGCACCTGCCCTGCATGATCAGTGTCTGGGCGGTGGCGTGCCCAGCAGGGTGAGGGTAACGCTGCCCTGAGTGCCCGGCTGCCTCTCCCGGTGCCTCTCCCAGCCAGACCCTCACGGCATTTCTCCTGGTTTCTCCACATGTCTCCTTTAAAGTTACCTTTTTATTGCTGTCAGCCTCCCTGGGGATGGGAATTTCAGCTGCAGAGTCCCACACTGATCTTGTTCATCCACTCCTGCCGGTGTGTCCATGGGAACCAGTGTCAAAGTTTTCTTCTGACTTGTGGGGCTGTGGGCAATGCAGGTTGTGCGGGTGGGGAAGGAGTCCATTTTCTATCACTGAGATCCCATAAATTGGGTATGTCCTTTGGGTGTCCGGAAGCTGTGAGCTGCCCTCCAGGATGCCAACCTGTCCCATAGCACCTTTGTGTTATCGGAAAGCCCCACAGAGAAACAGAGACCCTGTGACTGAGGAAATGCTGTTGGGTGGGTGAAATGAGCTGTGGGTGTCCTTGGCTAGAGGTGGGCTGCTGAGACCTTGAGAAAGGGTGAGACATTTCATGGTCTGAGATGGATCCTTCTGCTCTCATCACTGTCTGATGGCATAATAGAAGAGGGGAATCCCCCTCCATCTCATGACAGTGCAAGATGGAGGGAAAAACCATCTCCCTTGACTCTGCTCTCTGCCCCAGGCAATCCTCATGTCTCACAGCACTCACTCTGTTCCCCTGGAGGGCAGCAGAAGTGCTGAGATGTTGAAAAGCCCATCTGCATTAGGTGTGGGTTCCTCAGCCAAAGCAGAACACCAGGACTGGCTCCTGCCACCACCCTCCCTATGAACTCCCTGCTGCTCAGCAGGGCTGACCCCTCGGCAGCCACTGGGCAGCGCCCTGCTCCTCACGGCAGAGGCAGCCAACGCCAATCAGAGCTCCAGCCACGGACGTGAGGAAGGTCTCCTGGAAAATGAAAAGGGAGTGTATGCAACAGAGACAGAGCCAACGGGAAATGGCTTTCATTTTTCTTACAGAAGTCTCCATTGACTTACTCTGTTTCCCTCCTTGAACAGGTTGCCCTGCCCAGAGGCAGCAAATGTCCAACAGCAGCTCCATCACCCATTTCCTCCTCATGGAGTTTGCAGACACACGGGAGCTGCAGCTCTTGACCTTCGGGCTCTTCCTGGGCATCTACCTGGCTGCCCTCCTGGGAAACGGCCTCATCATCACCGCCATCGCCTGCAACCACCGCCTCCACACCCCCATGTACTTCTTCCTCCTCAACCTCTCCCTCCTCGACTTGGGATCCATCTCCACCACTCTCCCCAAAGCCATGGCCAATTCACTCTGGGACATCAGGGCCATCTCTTACTTAGGATGTGCCGCTCAACTCTTTCTTTTTGACTTTTTCATTTCAGCAGAGTTTTCTCTTCTCACCATCATGGCCTATGACCGCTACGTTGCCATCTGCCATCCCCTGCACTACGGGACCCTCCTGGGCAGCACAGCTTGTGTCCGCATGGCAGCAGCTGCCTGGGGCAGTGGGTTTCTCAATTCTCTCCTGCACACGGCCAATACATTTTCACTGCCCCTGTGCCAGGGCAATGCCCTCGACCAGTTCTTCTGTGAAATCCCCCACATTCTCAAGCTCTCCTGCTCACACTCCTACCTCAGGGAAGTTGGGCTTATTGTAGTTAGTGTCTGTTTAGTATTTGGGTGTTTTGTTTTCATTGTGCTGTCCTATGTGCAGATCTTGAGAGCTGTGCTGAGGATCCCCTCACAGCAGGGACGGCACAAAGCCTTTTCCACATGCCTCCCTCACCTGGCCGTGGTCTCCCTGTTTGTCAGCACTGCCGTGTTTGCACACCTGAAGCCCCCCTCCATCTCCTCCCCACCTCTGGACCTGGTGGTGGCAGTGTTGTACTCGGTGGTGCCTCCAGCAGTGAACCCCCTCATCTACAGCATGAGGAACCAGGAGCTCAAGGATGCCCTATGGAAATTGGCCCAATGGACACTGTTTCACCGACAATAACCTGCCGCCCCTTCTCCGCACGTTGCCCAGAGTTTATTTTAGGCCACGAGCCTGCTGTTTTATCTTGTGATAATCCCGCTTATTTATATTTTTCTGGGTTTATACTACTTGTCTTGAATCTTGATCCTACTGTGTCTGACCCTTGCAGAACACCGTGCCACATGTGGCCTGACAAATAACAGCTCTTAAATAAAAAGTAATGTCCCAGGTAGAATAGGGAGAAAAGGAAGAAAAAGGAAAAAAAGACATGGGCTGAGATAAATATTGTTTAATAGAATAATAACAGAAAAGATGATGATGATGATGATGATGATGATGATGATGAGAAAGTGATGCAACACAAATTGCTGTCACCACCCAATGATCAATTGCCCCGCCTGTCCAGAGAAGCGATGATGGATCCCTGACCCTAGGCTGACTCCCATTTATATACTGAGCATGACATCTATGGGATGGAATATACCTTTGGCCAGCTTGTCTTGTCTGTGCCCCCCCACCTTCTACAGGAAGTTGAAAAAGTCCGTGACTTAGTATAAGCATCATTCAGCAACAACTAAAACAGAGGCGGTGACTCCTTGTTAAAACAACCGGCTCGTAACACATGAATTAATAAACCCCACGGCCTCCCAGCATGGCTACAGCGCGTGCCCAAATTGGTGCCCTGGGAAGGAGGCACAGGGGATAACGGGGTCTGGGTTTCACGCAGCAAAGATGCTTTTCCCCCAGCGCTGCTTTTCTTTTTTCAGGGCTTTTTTTTCCACCCGCTGGAGCAATGCCGGGAAGGTCGTCTATAAAATCCCCGGCACTTCACCTGAAATGATGCGGCTCATTACCAAGTACGCCTACACCGGCACAGTACCGGTCACGGCCGACAACGTTGAACGTTTGCTGATAGCGGCCGACCAGTTCAACGTCATGGGCATCGTCAGACTGTGCTGCGAGTTCTTAAAGTCCCAGCTGTGCTTGGAGAACTGCGTCGGCCTCTGGAGATTCACCAAGTATTACTACTGTCCTGACCTGCGGGAAGCAGCCCACGCGTTCATCCCCCATCACTTGGAAAGGGTGACCAGGGTATCGAGACAGTTTCTGGAGATCTCTGTCAACGAGCTCCAGCGCGTCCTGCAGAAGGAGGATCTCAGTGGGAAAGAAGGGGCCATGTTCAAGGCCATTCTGCAATGGATGGCTCACGACCCGCAGAACAGGAGGCAGCAGGTTGCAGTCTTGCTGGGCGAGGAAGAGTGGAAGGGGGGACACAGGGGATGTATTTTAAAAAAAAGAAAGTCTAGCTTTGTCTTAGTTAAAAATAAAATAAACTCAACATTGTTGACAGTTAAGACTTTGCTTGAAACTTTTGAAATTCTGCCTTCGCAGGGGTATGAAGGTCACAAGTTCGGGCATTGGAATAGACTGCCCAGGGAGGTGGTTGAGTCACCATCCCTGGGTGTGTTTAAGGGATGTTTAGATATGGTGTTGGGGAATATGGTGTAGGGGAGAACTTTGTAGAGTAGGGTAGATGGTTGGACTCGATGATCCCAAGGGTCTCTTCCAACCTAGACAATTCTATGATTTTATCATTCTATGATTCTATGAATTTGTAGTTCATATTCACTGTACAAACACGTCACTCACCCAAATCCCATTGTTTGTTAGCACGTGCATGGTTTCAGAAGGCACACACACTGACACTGACACTATGGAAATGATGAGGTATGTGTTGTCTATGAGTACCCAGGCCACAGTTGTGTGAGGCATTGCACAAGCATCCAAAATCAATGCACTGCTGCAGCAAAGGCCAAGAGGTTCCTGGGCTGTGTTAGGAAAAGCATTGTCTTCAGCTGGAGGGATGTGACCTATCTCTTCTCCTCAGCACTGGTGAGGTCACATCTGCAGTACTGTGTCCAGTGCTCGGCTCCCCAGTGCAAGGAAGCTCTTGACCTCCTAAAGGACTTCCAGCAAAGGGCCCCAAAGCTGATTTAAGGGGCTGCAGCATCTTTCCTAGGAAGGAAGGCTGAGAAATCAGCAGTGTTCCCAGAAACGTCTGCAAGCTTCAGCATATCAACCAGCAGAGCTAGACCTCGTCATTCAAGGCAGGATTCCATGCGCTAGGGCTGTGTCAGCAGCAGCTGTGGTGATTGAGAGAGCAAGAAATGGTCTCCTGGGGCACATCCTGATGCTAACGGTTCATTCCTGACTCCTTCGTCCTCCTCCGCAGAGTTCAAGCAGCAACTGTGTGTGTGCCGCGGTTGGGAAGTGCATTGGTTCATGGCAATAAACAGAGGTGGTCATTGGCCTCTTTGGCTGAACTCTCTGTCCGAGCCCCAAGGTGCTCTCAGAGTCCCCAAGATGTCCCCTGCCTTGGCTGGCCCTGCAGCGTGGGCAGTCGGGTGCCCCAGGGCAAAGCCCGCTGCATCTGCCCCGGCTGGCTGCGGAGAGGAAGGGACAGCGGGGGTGACAGCCCAGGGGGTGACAGCCCAGGGGGTGACAGGAGGGCCAGCAGGCGGTGAGAGGCATAGGGGGTGGCAGGATGGGCCCTGCGCTGTGGGGAGAGCCAGCACTGGCCCAGGGGCTGCCGGGAGGTGACGCCGGGTGATGAAGGCCCCAGGGGGGACAGGAGGGACCCCAGAGACTTGGGGGGACAGGAGACCCATTTGAGACAGGTCACAGGACAGCAGGGACAGCAGCGGCCTGGGGCGGCGACAGGCCTTTTGTCACAATGCATGTGAGGCGTGGGGGGGCGGGGGTGGCGTGCCGTGTCCCCGTGGCCATAGTGACCGGTCAGGCCTGGCAGCACTGCGTGCCAGAGAGGGAGCAGAGGCCGCGCTGGGCTCAGCCAGGTAAAACGATGAGGAAATGTGGGAGGATATCTTATAAGAACAAACTTGCCAGATGTCTTTGAAAGCTGCTGGAGAGCGCTGAAAGGGACAGAAACAGAACGGAAGGGCAATTTGAGGAAAAAGTGGTTTGGGCGACTTAATGTTGTCTTCAACTTGTTTTACTCCACTGCATTGGAGAACTGGTTTTGCGGCGGTTGCAGAAACTGCTCACCAGCAACCTTTTGGATCAAGAGTGTATCTGTGAGGTATAATCTACGCAGGCCCTTGAAAGCCATCTTGCACAGGAGTTGTCTCCCTATCTAAATGACAATTTGGAATCTCTTTTTAATGTGACTTCTTTTCTACACCAAAGAAATTGTCATTCAGGTGCTACTGAGCACCATTTCATCATTCATTTCTAACTGTAATTTTTTCCCTGGTACTACGAGTTAACCATATCAGGGCAGTACTGAAGTTTTACGGTAGAACATTTATGGTGACTATATGTAAGCAATGTTCTTAGAGAAGTCTTAAATTCTTTTAAATCTAGTCAAAGGTGCCTGATTCTCAGAGATCATAATGGTTTCATATTACCCAGTATGATATTTCAGTTTGGTAATCGCCGTCTTGATAAATTTGAATGTGATTAAAGACTTGGGGATGGGACTTCTCAGAAACAGAAAGACCTGTAACGTGTTTTCATTCCTTAAACATTAAATTCCCCCCATCCCCGCCCCTCCTGCCAGTCGTTCTGTGACACTCTTACAACAATCTTTTCTTTAAAATGGGTACTCGTGGGTGTTTTCCTCTTCCTTTTTCATGTATTAAAATTTAAAGAGAATAATATGTACGCTGCAGTAACTGTAACTTTGGGCTCTGCTGGGTGGAAGAGGAGACCAGGGCGTTCCTTCAGAGTGGGTGTCTGCACTGCAGGGGATGGCAGGGAGGGTGCCCAAGTGCCCTCTCCCAAGGTCTTTGTGGGAGCAGGTCCCTCCGACTCCCTGCCCACGTCTGGGCTGCCTGGAGCTGTCCCTGCCGGGAGCTGTTTCTCTGTCC
The DNA here is from genome assembly GCF_965231255.1 of Vanellus vanellus. NCBI lineage: Eukaryota > Metazoa > Chordata > Aves > Charadriiformes > Charadriidae > Vanellus > Vanellus vanellus. The sequence continues at coordinate 199,795 of NW_028127759.1, forward strand.
CAACATCTCCTCCCTGCCAGTGCTCGCTGACCTCATCTCTCCCGCTGTGTGCTCAGCTCTGCCCTGCAGATCCCTCCTGGCAGCAGGGCACTGCCCAGGGACATCTCTGCGTGCCAAGGGCTAAGAAGAGGCTCAGACAAATGCTAACGAGAACTGGGGTCTCCGTGCCTGCTCCAGAGTGGAGGAAAAAAATCCCCATCTCCCACTGTCAGATGTCACAGGGATGTCACAGTCAGGGATGAGAAGGTAGAGTTGAGGCTCCTGAAAAAAGGGAACAAGGCCAAGAGCAGGACTTCAGGAGAGCAGGCTTTGGCCTTCTGAGGGACCTGATCAGAAGAATCCCATGGGATAGTGCCATGCGGAGAAGAGGGGGGCAGAGAGCTCTTTGCTAGTCAAGGATGGACTCTTGCAGCTCCAGAACAGTCCACCCCATCATACAGGAAGTCTGTCAAAGCTGGCAGGAGCCTGGCATGGGTGAGAAAGGAGGTCCTGACTAAAATGAAGCATGAAGGGGCAGCCCAGAGAAGGTGGACGCTGACTGGCTCCTGACCTCAATGGTTCTGTGACTCTGTGCTGGAGAGAGCCATTTGCGTGAGCGTGTGCTTGTCTGTGCCTGGGGGGATCAGGGGGACGAGGGGATCCTGGGGCCAGGTTCTGGATACATGGAAGGTGTCAGACCAGCTCTTGGAAGGATCCGTTTTTGCTGTGTGTCTATATGGGTAGATATCTTACACTAACATAATACAGCACACAAAGAGCCCACCCTTGTTTCCCTTTCTCCACTGACTGTGGTTTTGATTGACCTAGAAACCTCTTCGTGCACCACGGGTCTTCCCATGGTGATAATGCATTTGTGGGGCAGGGAGGCTGGGTGAGTAGAGGGACGAGGCTGGCTCTGACAGGGGCCATGAAGCAGCTGCCCGGAGGTGACAGCAAGGACTTTACAAGGAAGAAACTTATCTCTGTTGACGTCATTGTTTTTAGGAAGGCAAAGCTCCCCTTGAGCCAGTGGTTGCAAGGAAGGTCAAGAGCAGAAAGAAGGCTTAGGGGGACCTCCTTGCAGCCTGTCAGAACCTAGGAGGAGGTCAAAAAAAATGCTGAGATAGGATCTCCACCATAGTGCATATTAAGAGGATGAAAGATGAGTGTTGGGTGTAAGAGGGGATGTTCAACCTGGAGATAAGGAGAAGATGTCAGTGCCCCAGTGTCAGGGCTCGTCCTGAGCCAGGTGGCCATGAGCCCTGCCTGCCCTTCTGTCTGCTATGGTTGGTCAGGTTGCTGTAACAGAGGTGCCCCCAGGATCAGAACCCAGGTGGGCCTCTTCCACCTGCCTCACCCCCTCCCCTCCCCAAGGACGGAATTCCTCTTGGGTGGGGTCTCTGATGCGCTGGATGACCTCAGCCTGCATGCTGGCTGGCATGTCTCCTGAGGGCCAACCAGGCTGCTGCTGTGGAAGTGCCCTCAGAATCATCACCATGCCAGCCATCTCCCCCTGGCCTGCCACTCCCCTTTCCCTCTGCCCCTATCTTGGCTCTGCTGGGAAGAGCGGTTTTGTGATAAACCTCTTGTCCCCAAACTGCTGGGGCCAGCTGCCAGCCAGTCATGCTCCTACAACAGTAGTGGCCCCACAATCAAGATCAGAACTTGTCTCACCTTTGCCTATCTCTCCCCATCCACTCCCTTGACTCCTCATTTCTGCTGGACCCCACCTTCAACATCCAAACCCCGTTACTGGCTTTTCCCTCTCCTCTGCCCCACTGGTTGCCAGAGACAGGGCAGCACATCTTATGTTTAGGCTTTGCAGAGCTCATGCATAATTATTGTGATAAAGTCAGTGCTGAGATCAGACTCTATGGTGTGGAACAGTTAAAGCAGCAGATTGGCAGTGGTGGCCATTACGTTGGTTTTGCAAGGGGGGGCTTCTGTCTGTGTTAGACAAGGAAAATTTGTTTTCCCTTACGATGCAGGTTCACCTGATGGGTCTTTTCACATTAATCCCTTTCATTGCCCAGCTTGGAAGATGACATTTTCCCACCTTGGGTCAAGACGATGGGCTCTCTCATAGCCACTCAAAGTGACTCTACTCTGGAGTTATTCAGCCTGAGTTTGCCATACATGAAGAGGGTCCGTGCATGATCATGTGTCCGCTAATAATAGGGCCAAGTTTCTCCTATTCCCAATGGCCACTTCAGATGTGGGTTATCCCCAAGAATCTGCTGGCAAGCACTCCAGAACCCCTGGTGCCAGCCCACAGGAACCTGGGCCTTCCGAGTAGACCCTATGGATCTTGTCCTAGACATACTCTTGAATTCCCAGACTGAGGGGAGTGCACTGCATTGGTTGTGACTTCTGTTCATGGCTATATATTACTCTGCTGGAAGCTGAGCTGCTGTTCCAGCTTTCTGTAGCTCAGTTTCTAAAACCTTTAGTTCTCTTTCTAAATCTTGTGCTTGTCCAACTTCCAAGTCCAGCTGTTTAATTTGTAACCAGGGTCTATATCTGTTTACCCTGAGATCTTCCTCTCAAATTTTGATTAAGATGATTGTCTTTATTTTGGGAAATTCCTCCTCCTTCAATTTACAGATGGGGTTTTTTTTGCACTTTCTTTACCTCATCATCCATTTCTCTCAGGAGATCCTGTGAATCATACATGGCACACCACAGGGTTCCAATGGCACCGGCTTCCTTTTTCACTTTGCAATGACTAACGTAAACTTGACAGGCTGGAGAAGTAGGATCTGCTACTTTAAGACAGTGGGATCTCCTAGGGCATTGCCCTGGTTCAATCACCTGCTTATTGAGTTTGTAACATCCTTTTCCTCCTTAACGTATATTTTAGCTCAAGCTGCATGGTCTGTTTTATGCTGTGCACTTCCCATACAGCCTTTACACAGGCAAACACTAACAGGAATTTTGCTACTCCAAGCGACTCAGCAGAAAAGAGTTTTAAATGTGTTTTCCGTAAGCTCCAATTCCAGATTGACTTTCCTTCAGAGGTCCATTGGTTTTGAGCACCCAGAAAGCCACACCAAAGGTGCATTGTGGGTCATTTCAGTCACCACCATCACCCACAAACCTTCCACTTTGACTGCAGGGCTTGCCTCTCCATTTACAGACCACGCAATGAAGTTGGGATGAGGCTGTTCATTAGGAGAGCTTCCCAGACAAGATGCTGCTTGAGCCCAGCCAAGGGTGTGTCAGGGACAATTCCTCGGGGCAGCCAACCAAATCTTAAATGAACATGAAGTTATTTGTGGCTGGAATTCTGTGTGCAGGAGCAAGGACTGCCTTCAGTCCAACAGTGCAGTTCCTTCACCCTTGTTGTGGTTTGGGCCGGCCTGGCCACTGCGACAAACGACAGATGCTCTCCCTCACCTCTCTTTCCAAGGAGAGGAGGGACAGACAGAAAGGACTTGTCAGTTTAGATAAGTTAGTCAGTTTTGGGTTACCTGTCCTCTCTGATCCTATCCAAAGGTGCATCCCCTCTACACTTTACCGCTTCCGACCCTCCAATGGGGCATATAACAAAGTGAGCTGCCCTTGGTTGTTATAGCAAAAAGTCTAAGCAAGAGCCTCTCTGCATACCATGCCTTGGCATAAATTATAAATAATCAGGTTTTGTCACTCTGAGAGCCAACATCTTATGGACAATATGTATTAAATTTTAGAGAGTTCAGTTAGTTCGAGGAGGCTTGGCTGCAAAGTCAAATTACTGAACAGAAAATGAGTTCTGTTTCGCCTCAAACCAGCACAGGTGGGCTGTTCTTTTGGGAGGGTATTAGGAGAATAAAAGAGAAGCACTCGGGATTTCAGGGAATGGAAAGAGAAGCAAAGGATGCTGTTGGCCTTCTTTGCCCCTGGCTCCTGTTTTGCCTAATGAAGCTGAAGGACCACCAGAGCCTTTCCCGCAAAGCTGCCACCCAGCCACACCGCCCCTGCCCTCTGTCATTGCACGGGGTTAGTGCACCTCAAGGGCAGGACTTCAGAGTTCTCTTTATCGGACATCATGATATTACTTTTGGCCCATCCCTCTGGCCTGTCTATGTCCCTCTGTGTTCCCTCCCTCAACCTCCATGGCCTTTCAATGATTACGGAGTGTCATTGGACACGCTGGCACATTGGCTTACCCTGTCATCTCCCTCAGCTGCCACCCCTCCTGTCCCATAGACTGGTAAGGATTGTTTTAGTTAAGGTGACTTGGGAACAATCCACTGCTGGTGGCGTTCCTCCAGATTCCTGCCCCGAGTCTCAGAGCTCTGGGAGACCTTGCTGGGGCAGACTGAGGCAAAGAGGATGTAGAGAATCTCCGATATAGCTCCACCTGCTCTATGAAACTCAGCAGTGGCCACACAGTGGCTTTGTTTCTCCTTGAACACTTCCTGAAGGAGTAAGCACTCATTCTGGTGCCCTTGAATTGCCTTTCAGGGTTAGATTGAATTGCGATGTGGACTATAGCAGAGCTTGGAGGAGGCTGTCCTTGAAGACCAGCTGGACTGAGCTCTGCCACCATGTCACAGCTCTGTCTGCCACAGGAACGGCTCCAGCTCGTCCTGTCTGTGCCCCTGGCTGAGATCATTGCTGCACGTTTGGGCTGAAGCCCCCCAGCTGTGGCACAAGGCAAGCGGTGACTTGCCATAAGGAATCCTGTTACCAAGAGTCCAAGACCCCGTGTGTGATACTGATGGGACAAGAGGAGGGTGTACTCATGGCCAGCTCTTCTTCTGCTGGGAGAAATAACACTGCTGGAAGTAAGTGTCTCTGCACAGCTGAGGCAGGGAACATCAGAGATTGCATCATTTTTTTTCACAGGCGGTTCCCCTGGAGCCCCAGGGACACCTCCAGGGAGCCCAGAGGGGACAGAGAGAGTGCCAGAGTGGGCTGGACCTCTGCTGCTGAGCTTGGCCAAGCTGCTGGGCCGGAGGGAGCTCCTGGCAAGCAGGCAGCGCTGCAGAGAGACAGCTCTGCCCAGGAGCAGGGCTGGGGGCACTGCCTGCAGGCAGAGAGGGGAGACCTTCGAGGCAGAGTGAGCTTAAAGGCAGTTGGGAGTGGGGGGTGGTGAGAGCTCACTGGGGCAGAAATCTTCACCAGCCTCTGTGTGGTAAGTCGCAGGGTGCCTGGAAATGCAGCTCCAGTTCCTGGAGGGATCTCCTCAAGCTGGTCCATCTGAGAGCTGCTGGGCTCTGTCAGGAGGACTCTCTCAGTTTCTGTGCTGTAGAGGAGGAGGATGTGCTCCAGAGCAGGGCTTCCCTGCTGCCCGGTGAGAGGGACAGGGCCCGAGGGCTGCCTTCTGCTGGGGATGGTGGTGGAGGTGTGCGTAGGGGTGTGCAGGCAGCGGTGGGCAGGGCTGTCCTTGCCAGCAGGGTCCCTGCACCCCGGGGCTGTGTGCCGGGGCAGGGACTTTGCCAGGGTCAGCTCTGCGCCTGCCCGGGGAGCTCCCACGGAGCTTCTGTGGGGAGAAGCAGTGGGTGGAAGGAGTGACTGCCAGCAAGGCAGATGCCTTCTGTTGCTGAGATGGACCTGTGTGGGTCAGGGCTGCTCCCGGATCCCCATCACTCCCAGGACATTTGCACAGAGTCCTTTTGAAGAAGGACATCGAGGCACCTTACCCCTGAAAGGGAACAAGTCTGTGCTGTGGGATTTCTCCTCTCAGCTGCTGGGTGGGCAGTGGGAGGTGGGAATGGATTTCTCCTTTGTGGAGAAGGCACAGAGACCCCCGTTCTCGATAGCACTTCCCTGAACCCCTCCTGAGCCCCCACACACCCAGAGATGCCCCCGGGCAGCGCTGTGCTGCCAGGAGGGGTCTGCAGGGCAGAGCTGAGCACACAGCGGGTGGGATGGGCTCTGGGGCACTGGCAGGGAGGAGACCCGGGGGCAGAGAAGCAGCTCCAGGCAGGGGCAGCTCCTGGCAGCCCAGACACAGGCAGGGACAGAGAGGGAGCTGCTGCCAGACATGCCCAGTCAGGGGGGATCCTGGCACCTCCCGCCATACCCTGACCTTCAGACAACTTCTCCGTAGCAAGCCTCTGCTCTCCTCTCCCGCCCGCCCCACAGCCACAGGGTCCAGAGCCCGAGATGCCTTCTCGGCAGCTGCACCTCCAGTCCAGGAGAAGTGTTTGTGTCCTACAAGTGATGCACAACATAAAAACAAGTGCCCTGCAGTGTCTCTGTCTGGAGACACTGTCACTGAGGAGAAGGCTTCACTGCACGCCTGTCTGACTCCCTCTCCTCGCTTCCTTTTTTCAGAGCACAGGCGCATTTCTCCTCGTTTCCCCACCCCTCTGTTGAACTCTGCATCTAAGGAGTTTGGGAGGGGGGTGCAGGTCAGCTTCTCTTCTGTCTCTGACTCTGGGAATCCTGCCCCAGAGGTGCCCTCATGGAAAGTAGGTGACGAAGTAGTATTTTACCTGAAGGGAATGTGTCATTGAGTTTGTGGGGTTGGGAATGAGCTGGGTCATTCCTCATTCAGCTGTGGGAGGGGGATTTCTGTGAGGAATGGCATTGGGATTTCCTCAGAGAAGTCTCTCCCAGTTTGTCACTGCCTTTTCCTCCTTGGACAGGTCCCCCTGCCCAGACACAGCAAATGTCCAATGGCAGTTCCATCACACAGTTCCTCCTCCTGACATTCGCGGACACTCGGGAGCTGCAGCTCTTGACCTTCGGGCTCTTCCTGGGCATCTACCTGGCTGCCCTCCTGGGAAACGGCCTCATCATCACCGCCATCACCTGCGACCACCTCCTCCACACTCCCATGTACTTCTTCCTCCTCAACCTCTCCCTCATAGACCTGGGCTCCATCTCCACCACTCTCCCCAAAGCCATGGCAAACTCCCTCTGGAACACCAGGGCCATCTCCTATGCAGGATGTGCTGCACAGGTCTTTTTCTTTCTCATTTTTATTTCAGCTGAATATTTTCTCCTAACCATCATGGCCTATGACCGCTACGTTGCCATCTGCCAACCCCTGCACTACGGGACCCTCCTGGGCAGCAGAGCTTGTGTCCGCATGGCAGCAGCTGTCTGGGGCAGTGTTTTTCCTTATGCTGTGCTGCACACGGCCAATACATTTTCACTCCCCTTCTGCCAGGGCAATGCCCTGCACCAGTTCTTCTGTGAAATCCCCCACATCCTCAAGCTCTCCTGCTCACACTCCTACCTCAGGGAAGTTGGGCTGATTGTGGTTAGTGCCTGTTTAGCATTTGTGTGTTTTGTTTTCATTCTGCTGTCCTATGTGCAGATCCTGAGGGCGGTGCTGAGCATGCCCTCAAAGCACGGACGGCACAAAGCCTTTTCCACGTGCCTCCCTCACCTGGCCGTGGTCTCCCTCTTTCTCAGCACTGGAGTGTTTGCCCACCTGAAGCCCCCCTCCATCTCCTCCCCATCTCTGGACCTGGTGGTGTCATTTCTGTACTCGGTGGTGCCTCCAGCAGTGAACCCCCTCATCTACAGCATGCGGAACCAGGAGCTGAAGGATGCCCTGTGGAAACAGGCCCAATGGACGCTGTTTCACCGACAATAACCTACCGCCTCTTCTCCGCACATTACCCAGAGTTTATCTTAGACCACGAGCCTGAATTTTTCTCTTGTGATAATCCTGCTTATTGATATTTTTCTGGGTTTATACTACTTTTTCTGAGGCTTGATCCTACTGGGTCTGACCCTTGCACAACACTGAGTCAGATGTAGCTGGTCAGATAACAGCTCTTAAATGAAATGGGATGTCCCAGGTAGAATAGGGAGAAAATGGAGAAATGGGAAAAAAAAAAGACATGGGCTGAGATAAATATTGTTTAAAAGAACAGTAACAGAAAAGATACTATTACTGCTACTACTACTACTACTACTAATAAACAAAATAAAGTGATGCAAAGCAAATTGTTGTCACTTCCCAATGATTAACTCCCCAGCCTGTCCGGAGACGTGATCACCGATCCCTGCCCCCCTGCTAAGTCCCATTTATATACTGAGCATGACGTCTATGGGATGGAATATTCCTTTGGCCAGCTTGTCTTGTCTGTGGCCCCCCACCTTCAACGGGAAGTTGAAAAAGTCCGTGACAATATAAGCATCACTCAGCAACAGCTAAAACAATATGTGTTAGCAATGTTATTCTCATAGTCAATCCAAAACACAGCAGCTACCAGGAAGGATATTAACTCTATCCCAGGCAAAACCAGGACAGCGTCCGCCCCTTATTCTATACCATCTACCTCATGCCCAGGTCTTACACTTTTCCATAAATCACCACCATTTTCCTGTCTTTGATATATGTATATATGCACACAGATATCATTCCCTTAGTCCATGGGCCATCCCACTGAAATGTCCCCTGAGTTCATTTAGTCCATGACTTTGGGCTCCATCTGTTGTAACTGTCTTTCCCGGCAGGAGACGTGGTGTGTGGTGTTGAATTGTTGTGTGCTGCATCTGGAGCTCGCAGCTGGTGTAGACGGCAGGGCCCATGCCCATCATCTGTGGGTCACTCTCACTGTAATATCATGGCTAGAGCATACGACAACTGTAGTAGTGATGGCATATAGTGGTAATTTAGCAATAAATATATAATTTGATTCATTGGCCATTCTCACCAAAATCAAATCCCCTTGAGGAACACGTTGGTCATCCCCATCCTCCCGCATCAGCCACCAAGTGCACCAAGGGCCCTAAACAAAAGAAATCCCACGGATAGGATTGCCTTTGCCTGTGTCAGGAATAACCCGGATTTTCTTCCCGAACATATTCTTCATGTGCCCTGTGGGGACTTTATCTCCTTCCACAGTATGGAAAAGTTCTCACTGGGCAGGGACAGCTCCATAGCAGATCCTCAAATGTTACCCAACCAAGTGGCCTTTGCTAAATGGGCATCCCTGCATTTGAAGGTCCCACCACCCATGGCTCTCAGTGTAGTTTATAGCAGTCCGTTGTATCGTTTGATCTTCCCAGAGGCTCGTGCATGGCAGTGGATGTGATACACCCACCCAATGCCATGCTCTTTGGCCCGCTGCATGCTCTGCTCGTGGGATGAGGGTGTGCAGGCCCCGTGGCAGGCAACAGCGCCTGGCTCCGAGCACTGCCTGCTGACAGCTCGCAGGAACAAACCAAGCGTGGCATCATTGCCCTTTGGGCAGTGCCTGCTGCGACAGGGCAATGGGTAATAGTTCTAAGGTAGAAGAGGGTCGATTTAGACTACATAGAAGTCTTTTCCTCTGTTTTACCAGGTAGAGAAGGGAGCAGCCAGAAACGGACACATAATGCATGTCAACTCCTGGCTACGTGGCTGGTGCTATCATGAGGGTTTTTGCTTCTATGACAATAAAATATGAACATGGCCTTTTAGAGAGGGATGGGATCCACCTGTCTAGAAGAGGCAAGGGAGTCTTTGGCAGCAGGCTGGCCAGCTTGGTGAGGAAGGCTTGAAACTGTCACATCCAGCTGGGCAATAACCACGGCCAACCAGAGCAGTGACAAATATTCCTTAGCGGACTCCCAAGGTGATATCCAGAAAGCCAACCACCTCCAGGGCATGTAAGACTGTGATGGATCCTCTCGCTCTCCTCCAGGGAAACCTGCATGCTTGATGACCTCTCTGAAATGCCTGTACACATGCAGCGTGGTTAATGGACAGGAAGAAGTACAGATCTGTGTGCAGTCACAGGGCCATGATCTCATTGCAATTAAAGACATGGTGGGATAGCTCGCAGGACTGGAATGCTGTCACAGATGGCTATGTACTTTTTTGGAAAGACAGGCCAGCAGGGTGAGGTGGTGGAGTTGCTCTCTATGGGACAGAAGAACTGGAACTCATTGAGCTCTGCCTGCAGCTGGATGAAGAATGTGTTGAGAGCTTATCGTTAAGAATTAACGGACAGGCTAATGTGGGAGTCACTGTTGTGGGTATTTACTACTGTGACCCCTGAGCCCTTACACCTACACAAGGGCTCCAAAGGAGAGCGTGGGAGTGGCAAGAGAGCAGCTCTGGCAAGACCGAGGCTGGTGCGCCCTGGCAGTGCTGCTGTGCTGGGACTCGTTCCCCTCCACCTCTGCACGCAGGCACTGCCCTGTGTCTTTACAGAGGTCTCAGAGGAAGGATCTAAGACAAACAAGTCACTGCAGGGTCCTTTCTTTTGTTTGAATACACAGAGAGCACTGCACCTGATTTACACAGCCTGTGGGTCAAATTCTACAGGTACACAATGAATTAGAAGTGGGAAGAACAATAAAATTTTGCTGAGCACAACATTATAACAAGAAAAACAAAGAAACACACACACAGCAAAAACCTGAGAAGACATTCTGGGCCTGCTATGAGTTACACTCTGAATGCTGTGCAGAAGAAAACAGGCACTCTACTACTTCTGAAAAACATCCAACCATCATTTTTCTCAGAGCATCCTTAAGGTCCTGGTTCCTCATGCTGTAGATGAGGGGTTCACTGCTGGAGGCACCACCATGTACAGCACTGACACCACCAGGTCAAGGGATAGGGAGGTGAGATAGACAGGGGCTTCAGTTGGGTAAACGCTGATGTGCTGACAAACAGAGGCCATGAGGAGGTGAGGGAGGAACATGGGAAAGACTTTGTGCTGCCCCTGCTCCGAGGGGATCCTCAGCACAGCCCTGAAGATCTGCACATAGGACACCACAACGAAAACAAAACCGCCAAATCCAAAAACGATACTAATCACAAGTACTGCATCTTCTCTGTGGTAGGTGTCTGAGCACGGGAGCTTGAGGATGTGGGGGATTTCACAGAAGAACTGGTGCAGGGCATTGCCCTGGCAGAGGGGCAGTGAAAATGTATTGGCCGTGTGCAGGAGGGAATTGAGAAACCCACTGCTCCAGGCAGCTGCTGCCATGCGGACACAAGCTCTGCTGCCCAGGAGGGTCCCGTAGTGCAGGGGACGGCAGATGGCAATGTACTGTTTGTAAGCCATGACAGTGAGAAGAGAAAACTCTGCTGCAACTCAGAAAAAGAAAAAAAAAAACACAAAAAACCAAACACCTGAAGAGCATATCCTGAGTAAGAGATGGCCCTTGTGTCCCACAGAGAATTGGCCATGGCTTTGGGGAGAGTGGTAGAGATGGAGCCCAGGTCCAGAAGGGAGAGGTTGAGGAGGAAGAAGTACATGGGGGTGTGGAGGCAGTGGTCGCAGGCGATGGCGGTGATGATGAGGCCGTTTCCCAGGAGGGCAGCCAGGTAGATGCCCAGGAAGAGCCAGAAGGTCAAGAGCTGCAGCTCCCGAGTATCTGCACATGCCAGAAGGAGGAACTGGGTGATGGAGCTGCTATTCAGCACCTACTCTGGGCACGGCGCACTGCTGAAAGAGGAGAAGAGGCCTTCAGCCTTTGGGCCCTCCCTTACGAAACCATTTTGATTATGGTGGTTCCTGCACAGAGACCAGCTCTGGTAAACAGGTTCACGTGACCTGCTCCTGCCTGCAGCCACAGGGATGCCACTGTATGGACAACAGGACTGTCACAAGTTCCACAAGACCTTTTGGGTAACACAAAGGCAAGAGCACAGAAGACTGTGGATGTGAGGAGATACCAGCACTGAAAAGGCGACCTCATTCTGCTGCCTTTGGCCATGGCTCAAGGGGAGCAGCAGCTCAGACTCACAGGCAGCAGAGACAGAGTGCCCAGCGAGGCAGCCAGGGGCAGCCCAAAGGGCCCCCGAGGCTGATCCTCCATGGGGCAGCTGGGCATTTGCCTCTTGAACCTCTCTTGCATGCTGGGGCCCAGCTCCAGGGGAGATGTGAAGATGCAGAAGTTGATACAACTAATTTTCTGCTGGATTCTTTATTAAGCTAGTCTAAACAAGGAGCTTCGATCTAGCTCAGGTGCAGTCCTGTTCAATATATTCATCGATGACATGGGTGAAGGGATAGAGTGTACCATTAGCAAGTTTGCTGATGACACAAAACTGGAAGATGTAGCTGACATGCCAGAAGGTGGTGCCGCCATACAGTGTGACCTGGCCAGGCTGGAGAGTTGGGCAGAGAGAAACCTTATGAAGTTCAACAAGGGTAAGTGTAGGGTACTGAGCTTGGGGAGGAATAACCGCATGCACCAGTACAGGTTAGGGGCTGACCTGCTGGAGAGGAAAGGGACCTGGGAATCCTGGTGGACAACAGGATGACCTTGAGCCAGCAATGTGCCCTGGGGACAAGAAGGCCAATGGCATCCTGGGGGGCATCAAGCAGAGTGTGGCCAGCAGGTCGAGGGAGGTCGTCCTCCCCCTCTACTCTGCCCTGGTGAGGCCGCATCTGGAATACTGTGTCCAGTGCTGGGCTCCCCAGTTCAAGAAGGACAGGGAACTACTGGAGACAGTCCAGCAAAGGGCTAAAAAGGTGATCAGGGGACTGGAGCAACTTTCTGATGAGGAAAAGCTGAGGGACTTGGGGCTTTTTTTGTGTGGAGAAAAGAAGACTGAGGGGGGATCTTATTAATGCGTATAAATAGTTAAATGGAGGGTGCCAGGGAGATGGGAACAGTCTTTGTTCAGTGGTGCCCAGTGATAGGACAAAAGGTAACGGGCACAAACATGAACGTAGGAAGCTCCATCTTAACATGAGGAGAAACTTCTTTCCTTTGAGGGTGGCAGAGCACTGGCACAGGCTGCCCAGAGAGGTGGGGGAGTCTCCCACTCTGGAAACATTCCAAACCCGCCTGGAAGCCGTCCTGTGCCACTGCTGTAGGTGCCCCTGCTCTGGCAGTGGAGTTAGACTAGATGCTCTCCAGAGGTCCCTTCCAACCCTGACCATTCTGTGATTCTGTGATCCTTATGCACATGAGGTCTTTGGGTCCAGGAAAAGAAAAAAAAAAAAAAAACAAAGCAAAAAAAAAAAAAACCCAAGCATGAGAAGAAGAACAGTAACATCATATAATAAAAAACAGAATGAAAAAAAAAAAAGAAAACAAAACAACAAAACAAGAAGAAAAGCAATGAGGTAAAATGCACAATTGAAGAAAAGTTAGTCCTGGTCTTTGCTGTAATACTGTGGGTACCCTTGTGGGATAATGGGCACCATATTAATTGTGAGTAGATTGTATTGCAATAATTTGTACAGGGCATCCTTGATTTCCTTGTTCCTCATGCTGTAGATGAGGGGGTTCACTGCTGGAGGCACCACCGAGTACAGAAATGACACAACAAGATCCAGGGGTGGGGAGGAGATGGAGGTGGGCTTCAGGTGAGCAAATACAGCAGTGCTGATAAACAGGGAGACCACGGCCAAGTGAGGGAGGCACGTGGAAAAGGCTTTGTGCCGTCCCTGCTCAGAGGGCATCCTCAGCACGGCCCTGAAGATCTGCACATAGGACACCACAATGAAAACAAAACACCCAAAACCTAAGAAAGAACTTAATATAAGAAGCCCAACTTCCCTGAGGTAAGCGTCTGAGCAGGAGAGCTTGAGGATGTGGGGGATTTCACAGAAGAACTGGTGCAGGGCATTGCCCTGGCAGAGGGGCAGTGAAAATGTATTGGCCGTGTGCAGCACAGCATAGGGAAAAACACTGCCCCAGACAGCTGCTGCCATGCGGACACAAGCTCTGCTGCCCAGGAGGGTCCCGTAGTGCAGGGGTTGGCAGATGGCAACGTAGCGGTCATAGGCCATGACTGTGAGGAGAGAAAACTCTGCTCCAAGAAAGAAGAAAAGCATAAAAACCTGTGCAGCACATCCTACGTAGGAGATTGCCCTGGTGTCCCAGAGGGAATTGGCCATGGCTTTGGGGACAATAGTGGAGATGGAGCCCAGGTCCAGAAGAGAGAGGTTGAGGAAGAAGAAGTACATGGGGGTGTGGAGGCGGTGGTCACAGGCGATGGTGGTGATGATGAGGCCGTTTCCCAGGAGGGCAGCCAGGTAGATGCCCAAGAAGAGCCCGAAGGTCAAGAGCTGCAGCTGCCGTGTGTCTGCGAACTCCATGAGGAGGAAGTGGGTGATGGAGCTGCTGTTGGACATTAGTTATTTCTTTTATGGGGGCTCTGTTAAAGGAAGGAAAAGACAGGAAAAAATCAGGACAGAATTCTATGAGCCCATATACTCCATTTTTCATAGATATCACCCTCAGTTGAAATGCATTTTTTCTCTCTGGGTGGTGCTGGCTGAGTGTGGTGTGAGGAGCAGCACCTCTGCCCCTGTGCTGCTGAGGAGTCAGCCCTGCTCTGCTGCAGTGGGTACAAGGGAGCTGCTCTGTGACAGCTCCAACCGTCACAAGGGGTGTCAGATGTAATCCACCTGTAATGGAAAAGTTCAATATTTGCACTCATGGCTCTCCAGAGCGTGGGCTGCAGAGCAGAGGGTTAGCATGTCCTTATAAATTTTTGCCTGTGCTTTTTATTTTCCATGATAACATCTCATGAATGTAGAAATCCTCATTTTGATGACTAATCATGTTACGATTCTTCAGACGGGACAGACGAGTTCAGCTCTCTTTGGCTTAAAGCAGAGTCAGGAGAGCTGCACTGTCCATCGGGGTTTTGCCCATCTGCCCTCTGCTTTTGTTTCATCTGCCTTCGAGATGACTCCACACACAAACTACTTTTTAAAAAATACCAAACAGCTGAACTCATATGGGATGAGGGGAGCACTGGTTGAGAGGGCAGATCTGCAATCTCTTCCCTGTCCCAGCGCAGAGATGGAGCTGTGATGGAGAGAGCAGGACACCACCCCTCCCCGAGAGAAGCAAAGCACTCTGAGAGGAGACTGCCCACCCCCGAGGAAAGGCTCAGCACTCCCCAGGACCCGACGGCAGCGCTGTGCCTTGCTGGGGGCAGCTCACAAGCCCCACAGGACCGGCAGAGCAGGCAGTCGGGGTGCCGCAGAGGAGATGATGTGAAGTGAGAGTGCGCTCAGGTCCCAGCAGACAGCGCCCAGCAGACACCTCCATGGAGGAGCCCAGGAGAGCTGGCTGAAGGCAGCCTCCCCCCGGGCGTGTTGGCAGTTTCCCCCCGGCCCTTGCCCCTGTCTCTGCTGCCTGGGGCTGTCCCTGCCAGGAGCTGTTGCTCTGTGCCCAGGTCTCCCCCTGCCAGTGCCCCAGAGCCCATCCCACCCGCTGTGTGCTCAGCTCTGCCCTGCAGCCCCCTCCCAGCAGCAGGGCACTGCCCAGGGCCACCTCCCTCTGTGCGGGTCCTGAGGAGTGGAGCAGATCCAGCCTGATGCTGCAGGCAAAGGGGATGCTGGTGCTGTCTGTGGGTAGAGGAGTGAGTGCAGGCACTTGATGAGGTTTGTGGCAGACCTGCTGATCCCTCAGTGTCACAGTGACAGCTCCTTTCCCTTAGGAGAAAGCTGCGAGCACAGAGCCTGGAAAGGTCTTTGTCTTTAAGGTAGCCCCTGCCTTGACTTTCCCCTTGCAGTGCTGCCTCTGCCAATGTTCTGGGGGTGGTCAGCAGCTGTGAGCAGCCGTGACCCACACAGCACCCTCTCAACAATAGAAAGACCCTGCCCTGACAGGGGTCACTCCTTCCTCCCACAGCTTCTCCCCACAGCACCTCCGTGGGAGCTCCCCGGGCAGGCACAGAGCTGACCCTGGCAGAGTCCCTGCGCCGGCACACAGCCCCTGGGGTGCAGGGACCCTGCTGGCAAGGACAGCCCTGCCCACCCCTGCCTGCACATCGATCTGCAAACCCCGGAGCCATCCCTGGGAGAAGGCAGCTGTCCGTCATTGTCCCTCTGAAGGTGCAGCAGGACATCCCTGCTCTGAAGCACGTCCTCCTGCTCCACACCAGACAAGCCAGGAGAGCCGTCCTGACAGCTCCTATCAGCCATGGCGTGTGCCAGCTCTAGGAGACACTGCCAGGAACTCATCTGCATTGCCCCACAGCCAGAGACTTACCATGTGAAAGGCTGCGAAGGTTTGTCCCCCGGTGAGCTCTCTCCTGTCCTCCCACCCCAGACTGCCTTTACCTCTCTCTCTCTTCTCTTCTCTTCTCTCGCTGCCTGCAGGCACTGCCCTCAGCCCTGCTCCTGGGCAGAGCTGTCTCTCTGCAGTGCTGCGCGCTTGCCAGGAGCTCCCTCCGGCCCAGCATCCCAGCCCAGTTTGGCAGCAGAGGACCAGCCCACGGTGGCACTCTCTCTGTCCCCTCTGGGCTCCCTCAGAGATGTCCCTGGGGCTCCAGGGGAACCACCTGGGAAACAAGCTGAAGTCATCACTGATCTTTTCTCCCTCTGCTGGGCAGAGAAACTTCCTCCCTGCAGTGCCATTGCCCCTTTCGGAGACAGAGTTATGTCCAAGAATCCCCTCTTCTTGCCCCACTAGGAGACAGCACACCCAGGCAGTGAAAGGCAGGAGTCTCCTGTACCTCCTGTACCCATGCAAAGTACAGGTGACACATGAGGTGCCAGAGGTGGTCTAAGACACGTGCTCGTAACTGATGGAAATATTAAGAGGGACAGGGCAGTGTCTGGAGTCATCATTTTGAGGCTGGTGGGGCATGGTGGTGACACTCTCTCTCCTCCACCAGCTGTCTTTACCCCATCTCCTTTGGCACCCATGGCCCGTTTCTCACAGACACCCCTACAGTGCCCAACCTCATTCAGGGCAGCTGCTCCATTGGAAGGTGACCTACACCCTGCGGTGCTACGGGAGGTGCCAGGGCTCTCCTGCACAGCCGCATGCAGCCAGCAGGGACAGCACAAGACCTGCAGGAACACGATCGCCATTCAGAGCAGCTGTGTAACACACCCCAAGAGAACCTCTGGGACATTCAGTGCTTTTTTTGAGGCAGCTGCAGTGAGGCAAGTCCTGTCCCATCTCCATCCAGTAGATGTCAGCACTGCTCCTCCCACAGCCTTTAGTCACCCTTTTTTGATGCAATCAAGGAATAGAGCAATGATTTTCCCAGTGTTCTTGGATCACGGGATGCCCATCGCCAAGGACATTTTCCAAAGCACCGTGTCCTTCCTGGAGATCAGCTTCCCCTTGCACCACAGGCTCTGCAGGGCTTCAGAGACGTCCCAGAGAGCAAAGCCCTCTCCTACCAGGGCTGCACAGCACAGCCCTGCTTCTCTCTGGTCCTGAGGGTTTGCTCTCCTTCGGATCACCTCATTTCCTCTTTCCATTGCCATCTGCCATCCACTCCTGCATGCTCTGAACAAAACTTTTTCCTTGCATGGGACCTTGGGCACTTGGTACTGCCTTTCTTTTTTACACATCTGAGCGTGGTTCTGGTGCTTAGCTGAGGTCCAGTGTATCTGCTCTGATTTATTAATTAGGCAGGACATGATAGGATGAGGGGGAATGGCTTCACACTGGAAGAAGGTAGATTTAGATTAGTTTTTAGGGAGAAATTTTTCACTTTGAGAGTGGTAAGGCACTGGAACGGGTTGCCCAGAGAAGTTGCAGGAGGTCCTGCCAGCACATCCACCAGCTCCTTCAATACCCTGGGATGAATCCCATCAGGCCCCATGGACTTGTGAACATTCAGCTGATACAGCTGTTCTCTGACGATTTCCGTCCCACAAATGGAATGTTTTTGTTTCCACACTCGTGGTCCTCCGATTTAGGGGACCGGGCAGCCCAAGCTCTAGATGCGTGATTAACGAGTGAGGCAAAAAAAAGCATTGCACACTGCTGCTTTTTCTTCATCCCTATCAGTCAGATGACCACCTTCAACAACTATCGGTCCAACGTTTTCTTTAGACCTCCTCTTGCTATTAATGTACTTAAAAAAGCACTTCTTGTTTTATAGAATGCTTTAGGTTGGAAGGGGCCTTGAAGATCATCAACTTTCAACCCCCCTGCCATAGGCAGGGACACCTCCCACTAGACCAATTTGCTCAAAGCCCCATCCAGCCTGGCCTTAAACACCTCCAGGGATGGGACCTCAACAACTTCTCTGGGCAACCTCCGCCAGTGCCTTACCACCCTTAAAGTCAAAAATTTCTTCCTAATATTTAACCTAAATCCACCCACTTCCAGTTAAAAGCCATTCCCCCTCATCCTATCACTACATGCCCTAGTATAAAGTCCTTCGTCAGTTCCCCTGTAGGCACCCTTTAGGTACTGGAAGGGGCTATAAGGTCTCCCCGGAGCCTTCTCTTCTCCAGGCTGAACAACCCCAACTCTCTTAGCCTGTCCTCATAGGAGAGCTGCTCCAGACCGTTGATCATCTTCAGGGCCTCCTCTGAACCTGCTCTAACACATCCATGTTCTTCTTATGTTGAGGGTATCAGAGCTGGATGCAATATTCCAGGCGCGGTCTCACGAAAGCAGAGTAGAGGGGCAGAATCACCTCCCTTGACCTGCTGGCCATGCTGCTTTTTATGGACACCAGGATCTGGTTGGCCTTCTGGGCTGCAGTCTCACATTGCTGGCTCATGTTGAGCTTCTCGTCAATCAGCACACCCAGGTCCTTCTCCTCAGGGCTGCTCTCCAGCCATTCCCCGCTGAGCCTGTATTTGTGCTTGGGATTGCCCCGACCCAGATATAGGACCTTGCACCGGCCTCGTGGAACTGCATGAGGTTGGCTTGGGCCCACCTCTCCAGGCTGTCCAGGTCCCTCTGGATGGCATCCCTCCCCTCCAGCATGTCAACCTCGCCAAACAGCTTGGTTTCATCAGCAAACTTGCTGAGGGTGCACTCGATCCCCCTCTCCGTGTCGCTGACAAAGATGTTGTACAGCACTTGAGGAATGCCACTCATCACTGCTCTCCATTTGGACATGGAGCAATTGACCACAACACTTTGAGTGCGACCGTCCAGCCAATTCTTTATCTACTGAGTGGTCCATCTGTCGAATCCATCTGTCTCCAATTTAGAGACCAGGATATTGTGTGGGACAATGTCAAAGGCTTTGCACAAGTCCAGGTAGATGACATCAGTTGCTCTTCCCTTGTCCAGTACCACTGTAACGCATTCATAGAAGGGCACCAAATTTTGTCAGGCATGACTTGCCCTTGGTGAAGCCATGCTGGATGCTACCTATCACCTCCTTATTTTCTATGTGCCTCAGCAGAGTTTCCAGGAGGATCTGCTCCATGATCGGGCCAGGCACAGGGGTGAGACTGACTGGCCTGTAGTCCCCCAGGTCTTCCTTATTTCCCTTTTTGAAAACAGGGCTTATGTTTCCCCTTGGCCAGTCAGCAGGAAGCTCACCAGACTGCCACGACTTCTCAAATATGAGGGACAGTGGCTTAGCAACTTCGTCTGCCTGTTCCCTCAGGACCCGCAGATGTGTCTCATCAGGTCCCATGGACTTGTGCACCTTCAGGTTCCTCAGGTGGTCTCGTACTTGATCTTCACCTACAATGGGTGGTTCTTCGTTTTCCCACTCCTTGCCTTTGCCCTCTGCATCATGGGCAGTGCGGCTGCAGTCTTTGCCAGTGAAGACTGAGGCAAAAAAGTCATTGAGGACCTCAGCTTTGTCTCTGTCCCGGGTGACCAGTTCTTGCATTTCCTTCCGGAGAGGGCCCACATCTTCCCTAGTCTTTCTTTTCTCGCTGACATACTTAAAGAAGGATTTTTGTTTGTCTTGATGCCCCTGGACAGATTTAGTTCTATCTGGGCTTTAGCTTGCCTAACCTGATCCGGGGCTGCTTGAACAATTTCTCTGTATTCCTCCCAGGCTTCCCGCCCCTGTTTCCACCCCCTATAGGCCTCCTTTTAACTTCTGAGCATGTCCAGGAGCTCCTTGTTCATCCGTGCAGGCCTCCTGGCTTTTCTGCCTGCCTTCTTCTTTGTAGGGATGCATGACTCCTGAGCTTGGAGAAGGTGAGCCTTGAATATTAACTGGCTTACTTGGGCCCTTCTTCCCTCCAGCGCTTCATCCCATGGCACTATACCAAACAGATTCTTCAAGGAGCCACAGCCAGCTCTGCTAAAGCCCAGGGTGGTCAGCTTGCTGCGCACCTTCCTCGCTGCCTTGAGGATCTCAAACTTGATCATTTCATGGTCACGGCAGCCCAGACTGCCCTCGAGCTTGACACCGCCTACCAGCCTCTCCTTGTTGGTAAGGACAAGGTCCAGCAGAGCTCCTCTCCTTGTTTGCTCCTCTACCACTGGGAGAAAGACGTTGTCAATACAATCCAAGAACCTCCTGGACTGCCTATGCCCTGCTGTGTTACCCTTCCAACAGATGTCAGCAAACTTGCTGAGGGTACACTCTGTGCCCTCATCCAGGACGTTGATTAACATGTTGAACAAGACTGGCCCAGTACTGACCCCTGGGGAGCACTGCTATTTACAGGCCTCCAACTAGACTGTGCGCCGAACACTATGCTATCAGCCTCATTCCCCACAGTATTCTTGTGTCCAGTTAGGACATTATGGTCTGATTGGGTGGATAAGTAGATGGGTAATAACTGAGATGAGTAGTCTGGCTTGAAGGAACTTGGTGAATGCATAGCGTTCTGCCCAGAGGGATGTATCTAGTCGGGTTCCACCATGTTTCAAGGGCTTTTAATTATGCAAAGGAGATGAGAAAATGCTTTTTTTATAGCATTTGTAGATGACACCTCATTGAGGAGAGCAGACACTATATTAGAGGGCAGGGTTGCCATCCCAAGGGACCTAGACAAGGACAGGCCACTAGTAACATCATGTTATCCAACAAAGACAGATCTAAAGTTCTTTTGCTGACTTTGACTAAGGGTCTGAAGTGACAGAGGGCAGGGACTGCCTAGGTTGGTATCAGCACTGCAGGAAAGGCTCTGGTGGTCCTTTGGTTTCATTAGGCAAAACATGGAGCCGTCGGCAAAGGCCAAAAGCATCCTGGGTGGTATGAGCAGGAGCACAGCCAGTGGGAGTGATTATCGCCCTGGGCTCAGCACATTTGAGAACAGATCCAGAATACTCCCCCAGGTTCTGACCCCCTTCAATGCGTGAGAGACACTGGTAAACTGGAGCTCATTTAGTGGAGGGCCACCAAGGTGGTCATGGTTGGAGCACTTGTGCTGTGAGAAGAAGCTGAAAAAGCTGGGCTTGTCCAGCTGGAAGAAAGGAAGATCTTGGGGGAACATGCAGCAGCATGTCCCAGTGGACAACAGGATGCCCATGAGCCAGCAATGTGTCTTGGTGGCCGAGAAGGCCAATGGCATGCTGGGGTGCATCAAGCAGAGTGTGGCCAGCAGGTCGAGGGAGGTCATCCTCCCCTCTACTCTGCCCTGGTGAGGCCTCATCTGGAGTACTGTGTCCAGATCTGGGCTCCCCACTTCAAGAAGGACAGGGAACTGCTGGAGAGGGTCCAGCAAAGGGCTACGAAGATGACGAGGGGATTGGAACATCTCTCTTATGAGGAAAAGCTGAGGGACTTGGGGCTTTTTAGTCTGGAGAAAAAGAGACTAAGGGGGGACCCTATCTATGCTTATAAATACTTAAAGGGAGGGTGCCAGGGGGATGGGAATAGTCTTTTTTCAGTGGTGCCCAGTGATAGGACAAGAGATAACAGGCGCTAACTTGAACATAGGAAGTTCCATCTTAACATGAGGAGGAACTTCTTTCCTTTGAGGGTGGCAGAGCACTGGCACAGGCTGCCCAGAGAGGTGGGGGAGTCTCCCACTCTGGAGACATTCCAAACCCGCCTGGACGTGTCCTGTGCAACTGCTGTAGGTGACCCTGCTCTGGGAGGGGGCTTGGACTAGATGATCTCCAGAAATCCCTTCCAACCCTGACCACTCTGTGATTCTGTGAAACTGGAGAGACATGGATTTGAAGGGTGGATTGTTCGGTGGATGAGGAACTGCTTGGATGGTCCCATCCAGTAGTGGTCAACGGCCTCATGTCCAGATGGAGACTGGTGACAAGTGGTGAACCTCAGCGGTCTGTACTGGGACCAGTACTGTTCAATATCTTCATCAATGACAAAGGCAGTGGGATCGAGTGCACCTTCATCAAGTATGCTGATGATACCACGCTGAGTGGTGCGGTTGACACTCCCAAGGGACAAGATGTCATCCAGAGGGACCTGGACAGGCTCAAGAAGTGGGCCCATATGAACAGCATGAGGTTCAACAAAGCCAAGTGAAGGGTCCTGCACGTGGGTCGGGGCAATCCCTGATATCAATACAGCCTGGGGGATGAAGGGATGGAGAGCAGCCCCGCCGAGAAGGACTTGGGTATACTGGGGGATGAAAAGCTGGACATGAGCTGGCAATGTGCGCTCGCAGATCACAAAGCCAACGGTATCCTGGGCTGCATCAAAAGAAGCATTACCAGCAGGTCGAGGGAGGGGATTCTGCCCCTCTGCTCTGCTTTGGTGAGACCCCACCTGGAGTGCTGCTCCAGCTCTGGAGCCCTCAGCACAGGACAGACATGGACCTATTGGAGTGCGTCCAGAGGAGGCCACAAAGATGCTCTGAGGGCTGGAGCACCTCTGCTGTGAGGAAAGGTTGAGAGAGTTGGGGTTGTTCAGCCTGGAGAAGAGAGGGCTCTGGGGAGACCTTATTGTGGCCTTCCAGTACCTAAAGGGGGCCTACAGGAGAGCTGGGGACAGAGTTTTTAGCAGGGCCTGTTGCGATAGGACAAAGGGTGAGGGCTTTAAAGTAAAAGGGGGGAAATTTACACTCGATATAAAGAACCTTTTAACAATGAGGATGGTGAGACACCATCACAGGTTGCCCAGAGAGACAGTAGATGCCCCATCCCTGGAAACATTCCAGGCCAGGTTGGCCGGGGCTTGGAGACAGCTCCTCCAGTTGAAGGTGTCCCTGCTCATGGCAGGGGGTTTGCACTAGATGGCCTTTAATGGTACCTTCCAACCCAGACCATTCCATGATGCTAAACAGAGCCCGTTTTTACTGGGAGGGGACCAAGTCTATACTGGAAGAGTTTAATAAAGTGCAGTTTCAAATGGCACAATGCCC
Source organism: Vanellus vanellus (assembly GCF_965231255.1). Classification (NCBI taxonomy): domain Eukaryota; kingdom Metazoa; phylum Chordata; class Aves; order Charadriiformes; family Charadriidae; genus Vanellus; species Vanellus vanellus. The sequence goes on from NW_028127759.1 coordinate 222,594, forward strand.
AGTCATACTGGGAGGGGATGAGAGGATGCAGTTTATACTGGAAGCATGCTCAGCCTGTACTTGGAGGGGTTAAAGAGGACTAGTTTGTAGTGGGAGGGGCCAAGTTTGTACTGGCAGGGGTTAAAGCAACCCAGTTTGTACTGTGACAGAGCCCAGACTGTAGTGGGAAAGGGCCAGGGGCTCCAGTTTGGACTGGGAGGGTGGCCCAGTGTACCCTGGGAGGGTCTAAAGGCATAAAGTTTGTACTGGGACAGGGCCCAGTCTGTTTGTACTGAGACGAGGCCCAGACTCTGCTGGGATTGGCTCAGAGGATCCCGTTTCTACGTGGAGAGGGCCCAGTCTGTACTGGGAGGAAACTGGGAGATCCAGTCTGTACTGAGATGAGGCCCAGTCTGTACAGGGCAGTGTTAAAGCAATCCATTTTGTACTGGTACACAGAGCAGTCTGCACTGGGAGCTGGGCTGGGATCCACTTTGGACTAGGAAGAGGCTCTTTCTCCGCTGGGAGGAATTAAAGGGATTCTCTTCATACTGGGACAAGGCCGCTTCTGTACTGGGAGGGAATCAGGGGATGCAGTTTGGACTGGGACAGGGCCCAGTCTGTCCTGGCATAAGTTAGAGGATCCAGATTGTATTGGAGGTGGCCAGCTGGTAGTGGGTGGGGACCGGGGAGTCCATTTTGGACTCAGCATTGGCCCAGTCTGTACTGGGAGGGGTTAAAGGGATCCAGTTTCTATTTGGACGGAGCCCAGTCTTTACTGTCATGTGTTTAAGGGATCCAGTTTATAAAGGGACAGAACCCAGTCTGTACTTGGAGGGGTTAAATGGAATAATCTCTATTTGTTGACAGTCAGTTCTGTACTGGGAGGAGAGCACGGGATCCAGTTTGTACCAGGAGGGGACCCAGTCTGTACTGGGAGGGGGCCAAAGCATCTAGTTCGTACTGCCTCGGGGACCAGTCTGTAGTGGGAGGGGTTAAGGGATTTGGTGTGTACTGGGAAGGGCGCAGTGTATACCGGGAGGGTTTAAAGAGGTAAAGTTTCTCATGGAATGGGGCCCAGGGGTTACAGGGAGGGGGCCATGGGATCCAGTTTGTACTGGCACCTGACCCAGTTTCTGTGTGGAGGGGATGAGGTGGTGGAGTTTGTACTGGGACAGGAATTAGTTTTTACTAAGAGGGGATCGAGTGATCCAGTTTGTACTAGGAGAGGGCCCCATCTGTACTGGCAGAGGTTGAGGGGATCCACTTCATATTGGGTCAGGGCCCAGTCTCTACTGGGAGGGGTTGAGGAGATCCACTTTCTAGTGGGACAGGGGCCCAGTCTGTCATGGGAGGGGTTAAAGGGATGCAGTTTATACTGGGAGAAGGCTCAGTCTGTACTGGGACAGAGCTGGGGGTCCAGTTTGTACAGGGACGAGGCCCAGTCTTCTTGGGCTTGGTTCAAAGGGATCCAATTTGTACTTGAAAGGGCCCAGTCTGTGCTGGGAGGTTGCCAGGAGATGCAGTTTGTACTTGGATGGTGCCCAGTCTGCATTCTGAGGGGATCAGGGGATCCCACTGATACTGGGATGGGGCCCAGTCTATACTGGGACACGTTAAAATAATCCACTTTGTACTGGACAGGACCCTGTCTGTACTGGGAAGTGTTAAATAAAGGCCAAGAAGGCAGATGTCATGGTGGGAGTCTGTTATAGACCACCCAACCAGGATGAAGAGACAGATGAAATATTCTAGAAGCAGCTGGGACAAGTGTCACGATAGTCAGCCCTTGTCCTCGTGGGGGACTTCAACTTACTGGATGTCTGCTGGAAATGCAATACAGTGGAGAGGAAGCAGCCCAGGAGGTTCCTGGAGTGTGTTGAGGATAACTTCCTGACACAGCTGGGGAGGGAGCAGAGGAGGGAAGCACCCCGCTGGACCTGTTGTTTGCCAATAGAGAAGGGCTTGTGGGGGATGTGAGGACTGGAGGCCGTCTGGGGCATAGTGATCATGAAATGACAGAATTTTCAATTCTTGGTGAAGTCAGGAGGGGGGTCAGCAGAACTGCCACCTGGGACTTCCGGAGGGTGGGCTTTGGCCTGTTTAGGGGTCTGGTTAACAGAGTCCCTTGGGAGGAAGTCCTGAAGGGCAAAGGAGTCCAGGAAGGCTGGACATTCATCAAGGAGGAACTTTTAAAGGCACGGGAGCAGGCTGTCATCATGTGCCAAAAGATGAGCCATCATGGAAGAAGACCTGGCTGAACAGAGAGCTTTGGCTGGAACTGAGGGGAAAAAAGGAGTTTATGACAGTTGGAAGAAGTGGCAGGCAACTCAGTTGGACTGCAAGGATGTCATGAGGTTATGCAGGGAGAAAAGTAGAAGGGCTAAAGCCCAACTAGAAATTAATCTGGCCATGCCATAAAAGACAATAAAAAAACTGTTTCACCGTGAACAAAAGGAGGGCCAAGAAGAATCTCCATCCTTTATTGGATGTGGAGGGAAAGACGGTGACCAGGGATGAGGAAAAGGCTGACATACTTAATGCCTTCTTTGCCTCAGTCTTTAAGAGTAAGACCAGTTGCTCTCTGGGTACCCAGCCCCCTGAGCTGGAAGACAGGGTTGGGGAGCAGAATGAAGCCCCCACAATCCAAGGGGAAATGGTGAGGAACCTGCTACATCACTTAGAAATACACAAGTCTATGGCGCCGCTTGAGATCCACCCAAGGGTACTGAGGGAACTGGCGGGAGTGCTCACCAAGCCACTTTCCATCATCTATCAGCATTCCTGGCTAACTGGGGTGGTCCCAGTTGACTGGAAGATAACAAACGTGGCGCCCATCTACAAGAAGGGCCAGAAGGAGGACCTGGGGAATTACAGGCCTATCAGTCCGACCTCGGTGCTGGGGAACGTTACGGAGGAGATCATCCTGAGTTCCATCATGCAGCACATACAGGACAACCAAGCGATCAGACCCAGCCAGCATGGGTTTGTGAAAAGCAAGTCCTGCCTGAGAAACCTGACCTCCTTCTATGACAAGGTGACCAGCTTAGTGGATGAGGAAAAAGCTGTGGACGTTGTTTACCTGCGCTTCATTAAAGCCTTTGACACTTTTTCCCACAGCGTTCTCCTGGAGAAACTGGCTGCTCATGGCTTGGACAGGTGTACACTCTGCTGGGTAAAACACTGGCTGGACGGCCGGGACCAAAGAGTGGTGCTGAATGGAGTTCAATGCATTTGGCGGCCGGTCACAAGTGACGTTCCCCGGGGCTCAGTACTGGGACCGGTTGTCTTTAATATCTTTATCAACGATCTAGACAAGGGGGTGGAGTGCCCCCTCAGTAAGTTTGCAGATGACACCAATTAAGGTGGGAGTGTTGATCTGCCTGAGTGTCGGAAGGCTCTGCAGAGGGATCTGGACAAGCTGGATCCATGGGCCGAGGCAAATGGTGTGGGGTTCAACAAGGCCAAGAGCCGGGTCCTGCCCTTGGGTCACAACAACCTCACGCAGCGCTACATGCTTGGGGCAGAGTGGCTGGAAAGATGCCCAGCAGAAAAGGACCTGGGGGTGTTGGTGGCTGAATATGAGCTGGCAGTGTGCCCAGGTAGCCATGAAGGCCCACAGCATCCGGGCTTGTACCAGTAAAAGTGTGGTGAGCAGGACTAGGAAAGTGATCGTCCCCCTGTACTCTGCACTGGTGAGGCCCCACCTCGAGTACTGTGTTCAGTTTTGGGCCGCTCATGACAAGAAGGACATTGAGGTGTTAGAGCGTGTCCAGAGAAAGGCAACGAAGCTGGTGAGGGGTCTGGAGGACAAGTCTTGTGGGGAGCGGCTGAGGGAACTGGGGTTGTTCAGACTGGAGAAGAGGAGGCTGAGGGGAGACTTTCTCGCTCTCTACGGTTCCGTGAAAGGACGTTGTAGCGAGGTGGGGGTTGGTCTCTTCTCCCAAGTAATGAGAGAGAGGACTTGAGGAAATAGCCTCAAGTTTTTCCAGGGGAGATTTACATTGCGTATTAGGAAAAATTTCTTCAGCTAAAGGGCTTTCGAGCACTGGAACAGGCGGCCCAGGGAAGTGGTTGAGTCACCATCCCTGGAGGTATTTAATGGATGTGCAGATGTGGCACACAGGGACATGGTTTAGTGGTGGACTTGGCAGTGTTAGGTTTACAGTTGGACTCTATGATCCTAAAGGTCTTTTGCGATTCTCAATGATTCTATGATTCTTTTGGGACTCTGGATTTTGTTCTGTCCTTGACCCTTTTTGGGAGGGCAGGAGGTGTCACAGAATTTTCCTACACTCAGCCTCGCTCACCCTCACACCCCACGGCCCCCAGGAAGAGCCCTGAGCCACCAGTGGGCAGGACTTGCCTTCCCAGGGCCTGAGGGTCGAGGTTTGGCCTTTCTGCTGCATCAACCAAGCCAAGGGGTTCCTCAGCATTACAGCCACCTGCACAGTGCCTTTGCCTACCTGCAGCCACAGCCTCCAGTTATCTCCTCTAACGAGTCCCTGGGGAGACTTTGGCAGTAACGACCCTCCGTGGGGCCAATCAAGGCTTCAAGGTACTTTGCTTCTGACTTGGACTTCTGGAGCACTTTGTTCAATCTTCTCTCAGTGCCTGAGGCTCATGGACTCAGCACCAAATACACCATGGGACTCATTAAAAGACAGAAAGCCCTAACAAGGTGTTCATCGTTCTTGTAATTTTCTTCAAATCTTCAAGACTTGTACAGCCAATTAGAGAGGTTTCAGAGTGTAGTTAAGGAGGAGATTTCAAAGCGCACCTAATAAAAATGTCTTTTTTATTTTAAAGGATATAATGTATTACTCCCGATTATCACTTACGATTAGGATAGAAGCATTCTCTGATTGTTCTGGATACAGGGTGTCCCTTCAGGGGGTCTGGACAGGGAGGAGAAGCAGTCCCTGGAGGTCTGACACTGTAGGACAGCTTTGCTCCTCACCTCCCCGCCCTCCCCATTTCTGACATTGGCCACCTGGGACTGACACCCCTGGTCCTTGCATCAGACTTCTCCACTGAAGTCTGCAGCTGGATGTCACAGCTCCATTGCCCCATCTCCCACCTGCGCTCCTCAGAGCCCTGGCTGCACCCAGGCGCAGGAGAACTTTTCCTGTTTGTAAGACAAGAAAAGTAAAGCATAATCAGATTTCCTAAACAATAACACACAGTCCGCAATCACACGCTCAGGACAAGCTACCTCTAATGAGGCTGCCTTTCTACAAGGGAGTTCTTATGAGAAAGAGTTTAGGAAGGTAGATAGACAAGACAGATATAAACACAATTAAGGAGTTGGCTGAGGAGACAATTAGATTGTTGAAAGACAGGCAAGCTTTGAACTCCTTGAAAGTCACAGCAGCAGCACAGGTGAGAGGTATCTGAGTGAAGAAAGAGTAAGGGGAGGAGAAAACGGGCGAAGAATGGGAAGGGCCTTTGCCCAGAGAGTCTGCATCTGCAAAGATGACTTTAGAGATGAACATTGTCTCAGGAGAAGGGTAAGCATCTGAAAGATTAGAGAAAGTACACACAGCGTGTAACAGGGAGAAGAGTGGTAATGAGGTTACAGGGGAAGATCAATATTTCTTTGGAATATCCCTTTTGAAAGGTCATGGGATTGGCAGAGGTCTCTAGTGAGAGAGGACAAGCAAGTGTAGCACCCGTCTTTGAAAGAGTCCAAATGTGCAACCCAGGGAGCCACTGGCTGTACAAGCTCACTTTGGTGAGGAGTGTTGTGCCATCAGTCAGAGCCCTCCTTGGTGACATTTCTGGGCACCGATAACAGAAGAATGTGTCGAAGAAACATCAGCATGGATTTCATAGAATAGAATCATAGAATCATAGAATCATAGAATCATAGAATTGTTCAGGTTGGAAGGGACCTTTAAGATCATGAAATCCAACCATTAACCTACCCTGGCAGAACCACTTCTAAACCATATCCCCAAGTACCACATCTACCCCCTTTTAAACACCTCCAGGCATGTTGAATCCACCACCTCCCTGGGCAGCCTATTCCAATGCTTGATAACCCTTTCAGTGAAACAAAAATTCCTAATATCCAATCTAAACCTGCCTGGCATAACTTGAACCCATTTCCTCTTGTCCTATCACTTGTCACCAGGGAGAAGAGGTCAGCCCCCACCTCTCTACAAGTACCTTTCAGGGAACTGTAGAGAGCAATAAGGTCTCCCCTCAGCCTCCTCTTCTCCAGTCTGAACAACCCCAGTTCCCTCAACCGCTCCTCATAAGATTTGTCCTCCAGGCCCCTCACCAGCTTCGTTGCCTTTCTCTGGACACGCTCCAACACCTCAATGTCCTTCTTGTAGTGAGGGACCCAAACCTGAACACAGTACTCGAGGTGGGGCCTCACCAGTGCCAAGTACAGGGGTATGGTCAGTTCCCTAGTCCTGCTGGCCACACTATTCCTGATACAGGCCAGGATGCCGTTGGCCTTCTTCGCCACCTGGGCACACTGCTGGCTCATATTCAGGCAGCTGTCAACTAACACCCCCAGGTCCTTCTCCCCCGGGCAGCTTTCCAGCCCCTCTGCCCCAAGCTTGTAGTGTCCGTGGGGTTGTTGTGACCCAAGTGCAGGACCTGGCACTTGGCCTTGTTGAACCTGAAACCTTGTTGAACCTGTTCTTACGGAAATAAGCACAAATGAAGAGATGTCCTAAACCCAGAATTCAACAGACTTTAGGAGAGGTGGAAATAAATGAAAGATGAGGGGGATTAAATTCAGAGCCTGAGAGAGAGAGTCCTGACAATGCAAAGAGAGGGGCAGGTCAGTAGCTCTCATCTTGCTATCAGCGGACATCCTGAAAACTCCTCATCTTCATCCCATGGGAGAACACCAAATTTTTATTAAAAGTATTCTCTTGTTTCAGCTGATGAGGTCGTGCTCATACATGTGTCAAAATGTCTCAGGCTTCCAGGCAGCGCTCCGCTGTCTGACCGTCAGTACCCAGTGGTGCTTGCAGAGGACCCTGTGTCTCTGAAGCACCTGCCTGGGCCTGGCCGCTGTCCCAGAGGAGCTGCTGGAGACCAGAGTCCCTGGGAAGCTGCAGCTGGAGCCTGGGCAGAGGGTCCCAGGACCTACACTGGTACCACGTGCCCGCATCCTTGCAACTGCATCCCACCCCAATTTTGTCATCATTTGCCTTTTGCAAACAGATGCAGCACAAAAAATCCCCCAGAGATCAATATCTGAAAACAAGACAGAACCAAGCAAGGAGGATAGCAACACCAACAATGTTTGAAACTTTTGGTTCTAAGAGAAAATTTCCTTCATTCTGCATCTTTCATTCTATTTCTTGGTTGCTTTATTTTATTTTATTTTATTTTTATCATTTCCATCATACTGGGACCTACAGCATTAAGAAAGCTAATTTTTGTGTCTTGCAAAGAGCCCAAGGCCCCCCAAAAATAGCTCCCTTCCCTGGACTGCCCATGCCACCTATAAGTCTTGGCACAGAGTGAGTCCCACTAGGAGGTGTTGACCACTCTTGCCTGATGGAGGAAAGCAGGTGGTGTGGTTTAAGCTGGGCTGGACACTAAACCTCCATCCCTGGAAAGATGATGGAACGGCTTGTTCTGGGTGTCATCTCAAAGCACCTGGAAGAAAAGAAGGTTATCAGAAGAAGTCAACATGGATTCCCCAAGGGGAAGTCAGCAGATCGAGGGAGGTCATCCTCCCCGTCTACTCTGCCCTGGTGAGGCCGCATCTGGTGCACTGTGGCCAGTTCTGGGCTCCCCAGTTCAAGAAGGACAGGGAACTGCTGGAGAGGGTCCAGCAAAGGGCCGCAAAGATGATGAGGGGATTAGAACATCTATCTTATGAGGAAAGACTGAGGCACATGAGTCTTTTTAGTCTAGAGAAAAGAAGATGGAGGGGGGATCTTATTAATGCTTATAAATATTTAAAGGGAGGGTGCCAGGGGGATGGGAACAGTCTTTTCTCAGTGGTGCCCAGGGAGAGGACAAGAGGTAATGGGCACAAACTTGAACGTAGGAAGTTCCATCTTAACATGAGGAGCAACTTCTTTCCTTTGCGGGTGGCAGAGCACTGGCACAGGCTGCCCAGAGAGGTGGGGGAGTCTCCCACTCTGGAGACATTCCAAACCCACCTGGTTGCCATCCTGTGCAACCTGCTGTAGGTGACCCTGCTCTGGGAGGGGGCTTGGACTAGATGATCTCCAGAAGTCCCTTCCAACCCTGACCATTCTGTGATTCTGTGTGATTCTATGACTGACGCTGTCTTTAATTGCTCTCTCTCTTCCCAAAAGAGAAGAAAAGGAAGGAGAGATTTCCGAAGGGCAGACTTTAGCCTGTTTAGGAGCATGGTCGAGAGTGTCCCTTGGGAGGCAGTTTTGAAGAGCAAAGGTGCCCAGGAAGGCTGGGCATACTTCAAGCAGGTGCTCTTAAAAGCTTAGGAGAAGGCCATCCCCTTGTCTCGAAAAACGAGCAGACGGGGAAGACGACCAGCCTGGCTAAATAGAGAACTTTGGCTGGACCTCAGGAAAAAAAGAAAAGTTTACATTCTCTGGAAAAGGGGGTTGGCAACTTATGAGGATTATCAAGTTATAACAAAGCTATGTAGGGGGAAAATGAGAAGGGCCAAAGCTCAATCAGAACTCAGCTTGGCCACTGCAGTTAAAGACAATAAGAAAAGGTTCTTTGAATATATCAATAGAAAAAGGAAGACTAGGGAAAATGTAGGCCCACTGGTGAATGAGACAGGTGCCCTAGTGGTGGAGGACGCAGAGAAGGCAGAGTTACTGAATGCTTCTTTTCTTCGGTCTTCACTGCTAAAGCTGTCCCTCATGAATCCCACACTCTGAAGGCAAAGGGGGAGGTCTGGAGAGTGGAAGATTTTCCCTCAGTTGAGGAGGACCGGGTCAGAGACCACTTGGCCAAGCTGGACATTCACAAGTCCATGGGCCCTGATGGCATGCATCCGCGAGTGCTGAGAGAGCTGGCGGATGTTATTGCTAGACCACTCTCCATCGTCTTTGAACGGTCATGGAGAACAGGAGAGGTGCCTGAGGACTGGAGGAAGGCCGACATCACTCCAATCTTCAAAAAAGGCAAGAAGGAGGACCCAGGGAACTACAGACCGGTTAGTCTAACCTCTGTCCCTGGGAAGGTATTGGAGCGACTCATTCTGGATGTCATCTCCAAACACGTTGAGGAACAGGAAGTTATTGGAAGTGGTCAACATGGATTTACCAAGGGTAAATCATGCTTGACCAATCTGATAGCTTTCTATGATGTTATAACTGGTTGGCTGGACGAGGGGAAAGTCGTGGATGTCATCTACCTTGACTTTAGCAAGGCTTTTGACACTGTCTCCCATGACATCCTCATTAGGCAGCTGAGGAAGTATGGGCTAGATGAGGTGACAGTGAGGTGGATTGAGAGTTGGCTGCGGGACAGAACTCAGAGGGTTGTGATCAGCGGCACAGAGTCTAGTTGGAGGCCTGTAACCAGTGGGGTCCCCCAGGGGTCAATACTTGGCCCACTTTTGTTTAATATATTCATTAATGACCTGGATGAGGGGACAGAGTGTATCCTCAGCAAGTTTGCTGATGATACCAAACTGGGTGGGGTGGCTGACACCCCAGAGGGCTGTGCTGCCATCCAGCGTGACCTGGACAGGCTGGAGAGCTGGGCAGAGAAGAACCTAATGAGGTTCAACAAAACCAAGTGCAAGGTCCTGCACCTGGGGAGGAAGAATGCTAGGCACCAGTACAGGTTAGGGGCTGACCTGCTGGGAAGTAGCTTGGAGGAGAAGGATCTGGGGGTTGTGGTAGACAGTAAATTATCCATGGCCCAGCAATGTGCCCTTGTCGCCAAAAAGGCCAATGGAATCCTGGGCTGCATAGGGAAGAGTGTGGCCAGTAGGTCGAGGGAGGTCATTCTCCCCCTCTACTCGGCACTGGTGAGGCCACAACTGGAATACTGTGTCCAGTTTTGGGCTCCCCAGTTCAAGAGGGACAGGGAACTGCTGGAGCGAGTCCAGCGAAGGGCAACTAAGATGATTAAGGGCTTGGAGCATCTGCCTTATGAGGAAAGGCTGAGAGCGCTGGGACTCTTTAGCCTGGAGAAGAGAAGGCTGAGGGGAGACCTTATTATGGTGTACAAGTATCTAAAGGGTGGGTTGAAGGAGGATGGAGCCAGGCTCTTTTCAGTGGTTCCAAGTAACAGGACAAGGGGTAAAGGGTATAAGTTAGTACACAGGATGTTCCATTCAAATACACAGAAAAACTTCTTTACGGTGGGGGTGACAGAGCACTGGCACAGGCTGCCCAGGGAGGTCGTGGAGTCCCCTTCTCTGGAGATTTTAAAGACCCGCCTGGATGCAGACCTGAGTAATGTGCTCTAGGCAATCCTGCTTTAGCAGGAGAGTTGGACTAGATGATCTCTAGAGGTCCCTTCCAACTCTGATAATTCTGTGATTCTGTGATTTCTGGGTTTTAAGGGATACTAAAACTACTGTAATGAAATATTAAAATATAAATAAAAGATAATAATATCAATTTAAAAAAATTAAATATAAACCATACATTATAAAACAGCATCGAGCTCCCAGGGTAACGATCACGTCACAGGGAGACACTGGGAATGTCCCAGACTGGTTTCTGTGATGGACGGGAACTGGATTCCAGATCTAGATTCAGGAACACACAGATCGGGGTCAGAGGCAAATGAACAGATAGAGTCCTCCTTGGACACTGGCCATTGAAGAAAGAGGGCTGACCCTTTGATTCCTCAGCTTTTATACTGAGCATGAGGCAGATGGGATGGAATACCCTGTTGGTCAGTTTTGGGTCACCTGTGCTGTCCACTACTCCCTGCAGGTGCGACCCTTCTACATACACTTTTCCGCTTCCAACCCTCCAATGGGGCAAGTAACAAAGTTGGTTGGCCTTGGGTGTTATAACAATATGTATTAGCAAGAGCCTCTCTGCACACCATTCCTGGGCATCAACTACAAACATCAGACCGTATTGGCTAGAAGCACACATTCTCTGAAGAATATGCCGCTAAATTCAGAGAGGGCAATAAGGTAGAAGAGGCTTAGCTGAAAAGTAGAATCTGAAAATAATTGCTTCTGTTTTACTTCAAATCAGGCCATCAGCCCAGCTGTCAACAAGCTGGCTATAAGGAGACTACAGGAGACCACGTCGAAGGCCTGGCTGGAGTCTGGGTACACAACATCCCCTTCCTTTCCCTTCCACATCTGTTCTGCACTCCCTTTCTATTCCTTCACATGGCTGGAGATGGCTGCAGGAGGACTTGCCATGTCCCCTGCCCTGGTGAGGCTGACCAGTCAGTCGTTCTCCCAATCCCCCTTCCTGCCTTTTTGGAAGACTGGTTCCACGTTGGCCTTTCCCAAGTCCCCAGGAGACTCCCTGATGGCTCTGGCCTTTCCAAGGTGTTTGAGAGAGGTCTCACAAGGACACTGGCCAGCCTTCTCCAACTCCTGGACACCAAAAGCCTTCTCAGTATCCCGCACTTCCAGAGAAGTCCAGACACTGTCTTTGTCTCTCTGTCCCCTGCCCCACCAGGCGCTGGGACCAGGGTTCCCTCAGCTCTCTTCCTTGTGCTGCCAACACAGTTAGAGAAGTCCTTCTGGGTGCCCTCCCCATGCATGGCCAGTTCCAGCCACCGCTGAGCTTTGGCTTTGCTGGCTCCACCCCTGCACCCACAGGTCAGGTGTCTCTCTGCCTCCTGGGCAGCCTGTTCCCCCTCCAGCCTCCCTGCGCTTCCTTGGGGGCTTTGACCTCCTACGTCAGGGGAGTCATCCACCTCTTGCCAGGCTCTTCTTGACTCCCTGCGCATCAGAGTGGCTTCTTCCTGGGCTTTGAGGATGTCATCCCTGAAGATGCAGGAAGGACTCACAGCCCCTTTGGCCTCCAGGACAGTCCAGGCACATCCTCAGCTGATTGAAGTCACATCTCCTGCAGTCCTGCCTGGTGATTCTGCTCTTTGTCCTCCTTGTCCACCTTCTCATGGTCATTGCAGCCATGGCTGCACTCATCCTTCCCATCCCAACACAGATCCATCTTGTCTGTCAGTAGGAGATACTGTGACATCATCAAGTGCATCACAAAACCCAACGCGACACACATGAAAGCTCAAGCAGTGGAGAGGGGTCGAGCTAGGCAAAGGCAACGTGGTTGGGCTGTTGCTTGTGAGGTCACCTCATGACAGCAGTGTGGTTGGCCAGGAGCAGGCAGGCACCATGAGGCCATCAAGACCACCAGATGGGAAGGCTCCAGAGAGATAAGCGGGCCCCTGGTGACGCCCTGCCCTGGGCTGAAGCCACCTGTTCCTGCTGTGGGAACCTATGGAACGTGGCATAAGAAACTGCGGGATGTGGAGGAGAAGAACAGGAGAAGGGACCAGCAGTAGGGGCAGCTCTGTGTGTGCCGGTTGGGTCTCACAGGTGGCTGCAGACATGAGAAGTAGCCACACAATGGGCAGCACTGGTACCTTCTGGGCAGTCAATTCCTGCAAGGCCATCAGTGCCTGGGGAAGCCATCAGAGATGCCCTTGACATCCCAGAGGATGTAGGCACTGGTATCCAAACTCAAATTTGAGTAGAAATGGAGAAAACCTGAGACCTAATTGGTGAGGGTTATGAATCGGGGGGAGAGTGGGGCAGAGAAAGGGAGGGATGAAGGGGGATTGTGGAAGAAGAAGCCTGTGGAAGAGTGAGGAGGAGGGGAGCTCAAGGGCCCAGCTGCCTGTGAGGAGGTGGCTGGTCAGTGCTGGTCTGGCCAAACCCTGTTCCAGATCACCATGGTCTCTCCTGGTGTCCTGCAGTACCGGTTTCAGTTGGGGCAGTGTTAATTATCTTCCTAGTAACTTACGTGTTGATAATCCCTCAATGTTTTTGTCATTGCTGAGCAGTGCTTGCACTGCCCCGAGGCTTTTTTTGCACCTCACCCCACCCCACCAGTGAGTAGGCTGGGGGTGCACAAGAAGCTGGGAGGAGACACAGCTGGGACAGCTTAGCCCAACTGACCAAAGAGATTTTCCGTACCACAGGGCATCGTGCTCAGCAATAAAAGCTGGGCCAAGAAGGAGGAAAGGGATAACCTTCAGAGGGATGGGATTTGTCTTGCCAAGTCACACATGATGAAGCCCCGCTTTCCTGGAGATGGCAACATATCTCCCGGCCGATGGGAAGCAGTGAATGAATTCCCTACTTTCCTGTTCTCGCGGGCACGGTGTTTGCTTTACCCGTTCAAGTGTTCTCATCTTGATGCATGTTTTTCTCACTTTACCCTTCCAGTTCTCTCCCCATCCCTCAGGAGAGGAGAGTGAGCGAGCTGCCGGGTCAGGGCTCAGCAGACGTGTTTCCCTTTCCACTCAGTGCTGTAACAGTTCTGTGTGCTAAAATTTCTTTTCCATCTTGCTGACGACAAATTAAATGTCATTCATTTTATTCTTGTCCTTCATTCTTACTTCATAAGACAGCTGTAACTTAAGAGCATTTAGATTCAGGCACAAAGTTTTTAGAACAGCCTTTTTCTCTCATTGCAAACTCGTTCTTATCATTTCATGGTAAGACCTCTCCACCGATGTTGCCCCTAATTTATTTTGGCGGTCTCTCTTTCCTCCATATTTCAAATGTGAGAGGAGTTTATTGTTTTACCAAGCAATGTCAAGGGACAGATCCCCAACTGGTGGAAAGCACAAAGCAGGCCAAACTTTTGTGCTGGAGCCCAGTACACCACCATTATATTCATTTTGGATCTCTGCAGACCTATCCCTTCAGCAGAGCGCCTGGAAGGGCTGAAGTCCCTCCATCTGCCCTTCATATCAGCATTGAAGGTGAAATTATTCCACTCAGAGGTGGTGTTTTGATTCTCATCACAGCCTAAAACACTACACGGGGCAGGAGATATTCCAGGACACCTCAAGGGGCATCACACTCTTCTGGACCGAAAAATGGAATCTCTGGGGTCATGGCATATGAACACTTGTGGTCAGGGATCTGGTCAAATGACCCAGCTCCATTTCTGTAATGGTGGTTGAGTTTGCTCAAGTAACCCCTGAGGTGATCCCCAGCCACTGCTGGTTGTCCTCCTCCACGGGAGGGGATCACAGAGGGCATCCCCTCAACACAGGGGACATCCCCTGTACTCATCCTTCCTGCCAGTCTCTCCAGCAGGGCCTGTATTCCTCCCCTGCAGAGCCCCACGTGAGCAAGCTGTCCCACCACATCTCGTTGAGTCAGAACCCGTCACAGTGGTATGACAAGCCGCAGGGCTTCAGCTCCTCCTGCCTGCCATCCACCTCCTCCTGGCTGGGCACGTTTTGGCTGCAGCAGCTCAGCTGTGGCACAAGGGTGGAGCACAGACTCCTCACAGGAAAGCCTAAGCCCTCCTCCTGACCAGAAGAACCATTGTACATCGAGCAGGGTTGGTTTCTTGTAAGGCTCACACTCTCTCAGAACCTTTGGATGCAAACCCTCCAGTCCCATGGACTGGTAAGGGTGCAGTTTGCTCAAGCAACCCCTGGCCTGATCCTCATCTACCGCTGGTTGTTCTCCTCCAGAGACCTGCCTCCAAGCACAAAGGCCTGGGAGACCTTGCTGGCGGTAACTGAGGCAAAGAGGATGTCAAATATCTCGATCTACCTGCACCTACTCTTACTAAATTGAACTGTTGTCCCACAATATTTCTGATTCTTCTTTAGCTGTTCCTGAAGTAGAAACAGCTCATCTTGTTGCCTTTGAGTTGCCTTTCAGTTTCAGTTGAGTTTTGGCATGAACCATTCCCGTGCTTGGAGGATACTTTCTTTGAAAACAAGATGCCTCCAGGCACACCGTGAAAATGATTTGTCTGTTCCTCGGCTCTGTCATCATTGGTGTGAGCAAAGACCCCGGTGTGATGTGCTTTGTGTCCATGCAATGCCCTCAGCTATTGGGTAGAGAAGGGACAGGCCTTGCCTCACTGATGGCGTCTGACAAGGATGCCTCTGACTGAAGGTATCAGTCAATGGCACGCAGGCTCCAAATCTCATTCCTTGCAATGCCTTCTGGGGTGTCTGTCACACACCCACCACCAACGGGAATTGCTCTCCTCTTGGTTCTGTGCTGTCCCTGCCAGAGTTGGCATCTCAATTATCTCTGTGGGCCTCCATTTAAAAATTAAATTGAGCATTTAGTTTTGACAGGCAAGGTGGAGATGAGCATGAAGCAACTGCCAATCTAGTGAGTGGAGACCTGGTGAACACAACTGATGGAGAGAGAGACAGAGAGCCAGAGCTCTCCCTGTGGCACATGACTCCAGTTGTTCAAACGAATAACTCTAAAAGCTGCCCTGAAAATAATGAGTGGGGATACGTTCAGTGGCCATAATTTGGGCATCAGCTCTCCTTCCAGCTGGCCAAAGGAAATTCCCAGCAGCCTTTAAGAGAAGTTGCCCTGTCGCTATGAACTGCTCCAGTAGGGCTTGCAGTTGCCTGCACATATCTTCGTCCAGCCCCGACACCTTAAATGTCACCAGGCGTTGTGTCTGAACAGCCCAACCCTGCCCTCCACCTCCATTAACCGGCAAGGGAGCTGAGGCAAGGAGCTCACGTGTAGCTGTCGATTTTGTGCACACCTGAAGACCTGAGGCAAGAGGAATCCCACCTCCTGTGGGTTTGTGCTGTGCGTGGGAGGGAGCTGAGCGCCCTTCTGGTCCCAGGACTACAAATGGACAAATGAGATGCGCCTATTGACTCATGTGCATCCCTTCCCTCAGCAGGGGTAAAGGAGATCCCTCCCAGTAGCAGACTGGGTATCCCGTCAAACGATGGGACCAGGAAAGGTGATTCTCAAATGCAAAAATCCTTTCCTAATAGGAGAAATGACAGTGCATGAAAGAAGTACTTCTGCCCAGCTGAGGGAGGTGACATTCTCCTAATGTCTGCAGGAGTGTAAAGGTGGATGTGCTTGTGTGGTATCCCAGGGCTGTCCTTGCCAGCAGGGTCCCTGCACCCCAGGGGCTGTGTGCCAGGGCAGGGACTCTGCCACCTGCCAGGGTCAGCTCTCCGCCTGCCCGGGGAGCTCCCACGGCGCTTCTGTGGGGAGAAGCTGTGGGTGGAAGGAGCATCCCCCAGCAGGGTAGCGTCCTCCTGCTCTTGAGGGTTGCTGCTCACAGGTCAGAGCTGCTCAAGGATGCAAATCACCCCCAGGATATTTCCAAGGGAATGTCTCAAAAAGAAGATCAAAGCAGGAATCACTATGAAGATAAGGAGCTTTCCTGAGTCTGTCTTTTCAGTTTCCTATTCTGGGAAGGGGATGGGGGAAGAGAAAAGTGTACCTGGAAAAGGAGCTTTCAAGTTTTAACAAGTCACTGAGACTCCTGAAATTCAACTCTGAGAGGTCAGTAGATCTGCCACAAGCCTCCTAAGGTGCCTTCAGCCACTCCTCTGCCTAACGACAGCACCAACATCCCCTCTGCTGGACCTGTCAGGGTTGTCCTGACCTGCCCTTTTCCACCTGCAAAGAGGAACATGCAAACAGGCAGGTTTCTGTCCAGCCCAGGTGAGCGCACAGATGTTGGGATGGGATTTGTGAGCACTCACAGGGAAAAGACATGGGACAGGGAAACACCTTTCAGGAGGAAAATCTCCAGGCAGCAGGGATATGATCAGGGAATGAGAGGAAACTAAAACCAGAAAGGTGGTGGGAGGGAGAATTCAGAAATCTCCATGTGATCCCCTCCAGTGCAGACCCCTTCCTCTGAGCAAGCCCCCTTGCCTCCTCTCCCACCCAGCAAAGCCTCTGCCCTCAGAGCTGTGGGGTCCAAGGCGTGAACCACCTCCTCTGCAGCCAGAGCTCCAGCAGAGCGCGGTGCAGCTCTCCAGCCGTGTGCCCGTTGCCGTCTGCAGAGCACAGGGGCTGAGAGCGACTGCCGGGCAGTGCTGGTGTCCGGGAGGTGACGTGCCCGGCTGGGTAAGGGTAAGGCTATCCTGAGTGCCCGGCTGCCTCTCCCATGGCTTCTATAAGCTCACTGTGATTTTCCTTCTTCCTCTACTTTTCCTTCTTCCTCTACGGGTCTGTGCTATTGCTATTGTTATCTTGTTCTGGCTGTCAGGCTCTCTGGGGAGGTGGAGTTTCCGCTGCGGACACACACTGATCTTGTGTGTCCTTTCACTCAGCTGTGTCTATGGGAACAAGTCCCAGATTTCCTGGCACACGTGGAGATGTGGTCAATGCAGTCTGTAGGGCTGGGATATGAGCCGGCTCTTACTTAATGATATATCATCATAAGGACAACAGGCTTCCTCCCTGAGGTGTCCTTCCAAGCTGTGACCTTCCCTCAGGATGCAAACCTGTCCTCAGAGCACTTCTGTTTTATCTGAAAGCCCCAGATAGAAGCACTGAGATGTTATGATGGAGGAAATGCTGTTGAGTTGGTGAGATGATCCATGTGTGTCCTTGGCTAGAAGTGGGGGGCTGAGACCTTGAGAAAGGGTGAGACATTTAGCGGTCTGCAGTGACCAGTGTCACCACTGGTGACACCAGTTTCTGGTTGACTTCCAGGGTAAGGTGGGAGTGTGATCAACCTCCATGTGAGAAAGGTGGAAGCCCAAGGCTCTGGGAAGAAGATGGAGAGGCAGACACGCTCCTCTCACCCTGCACTGAGCCAGAGGCAATCCTCTTGCCTCACAGGACTCGCTCTGTTCTCCCTGAGCACAGCAAAAATGCTGGGGCTTTCTGCCATCCAATAACACCCCCCATGTGGGATGAGGGAAGCAGTAAAATACCCAAACCTTGCAACATGCATTCTACCATCCTGGTTCCTTAGCACTGGGAGTGCAGACACTGAAAAGCCCTTCTGCGTTAGAAGTAGGTTCCTCTAAGTCAAGTGCCAGGACTGGCTCCTGCCCCCACCATGCCCACACACCCACTGCTGCAGGGCAGGGCTGACTCCTCAGCAGCCAACAGGCAGAGGCCCTGCTCCTCACAGCACACTCAACCAGCACCAACCAGAGCTGCAGGACCAGTGATGAAGGAAGGTCACCTGGAAAAGGAATGGGGTTTGTGTATAGCCGTCAAGGGTCTAAGGGGAAAGGCTTTGATTTTCATCAAAAAAATCTCCCCTAACTCTTCATTGACCCTTCCTCTATGGACAGGACCACATGCCCAGAGGCAGCAAATGCCCAACAGCAGCTCCATCACCCACTTCCTCCTCCTGGCATTCGCAGACACACAGGAGCTGCAGCTCTTGACCTTCTGGCTCTTCCTGGGCATCTACATGGCTGCCCTCCTGGGAAATGGCCTCATCATCACCGCCATCACCTGCGACCACCACCTCCACACCCCCATGTACTTCTTTCTCCTCAACCTCTCTGTTCTTGACCTGGGCTGCATCTCCACCACTCTCCCCAAAGCCATGGCCAATTCCCTCTGGGACACCAGGGCCATCTCCTACTGGGGATGTGTTGTCCAGTTCTTTTTCTTTGTCTTCTTGATTGTAGGGGAGTATTGCCTTCTCACCATCATGGCTTATGACCGCTACATTGCCATCTGCCAACCCCTGCACTACGGGACCCTCCTGGGCAGCAGAGCTTGTGTCCGCATGGTAGCAGCTGCCTGGGCCCGTGGGTTCCTCAATTCTCTCCTGCACACGGCAAATACATTTTCACTGCCCCTCTGCCAGGGCAATGCCCTGCACCAGTTCTTCTGTGAAATCCCCCACATCCTCAAGCTCTCCTGCTCACATTCCAACCTCCGGAACGCTGGGCTGCTTGTGTTTGGTTTTTCATTATCTTCAGTCTGTTTTGTTTTCATTGTGGTGTCCTACATGCAAATCTTCAGGGCTGTGCTGAGGATCCCCTCTGAGCAGGGACGGCACAAAGCCTTTTCCACGTGCCTCCCTCACCTGGCTGTGGTCTCCATGTTTATCAGCACTGCTACATTTGCCTACCTGAAGCCCCCCTCCATCTCTTCCCCATTACTGCACCTAGTGGTGGCATTCCTCTATTTGGTGGTGCCTCCAGCAGTGAACCCCCTCATCTACAGCATGAGGAACCAGGAGCTCAATGACGCACTGAAGAAACTTCTTCAATCACTTGTCTTTCAGCAGTGATAAGCAGCCCATGTCTCTTCAAAAGTGATTTTGAATTCCTATCAGCAACCTCCTGTGCTTTGGGCATTTTACCTGTGATAGTCCTGTTTGCCCAGGAGTGTCTACATCCACTCCACCTCTCCAGAGGCATGAACCCAGCCTGACCAGTCTGACTCAAAGGCTTTATACGTGTGTCTTTCATGATGGTAGAGTTTTTCTCCCATGCCACAGCTTTCTAATAAAAGTGGATTTTCTCAGTCCCAGTGTCTGGAGTTTGAGCTCTTCTTCCAAAGCTGAGGTCAGGAATAGGCTGAAGATTGCAGCCATGAGACCATGCTGCTGAGCTGGGGTTCGTCATGGCCTCAGGGGTGGATGGCATGGGGTGATGTGTTGGGGAATGGGTCTGTCCTGAGCCTTTACGTGTGGGCACCCAGTTCGATGAATGACCAACAGGGACCTGCCTGGGACTGTCTCCTTGTGGCTTTTGGGCACCGCAGCCCACTCACCCTGCAGAAGAGCACTGCCAGCTCAGGGTCTTGTGGGGACCGTGGGGATGGAGCTGGAGTGGCCAGCCAGGCCAACACGGACGCAGTCCCCCAGGAAAAGGGTCTCTGGGGACAGGGACACCCCTGGACACGAGCAAAGGAGCAACTCCATGCTTCCACAGGGGAGGTAAATGAAAAAAGAGACCTGTTTCTGTACGCAGCAGCTCAGGGCATTTTGCACTGTTGCTGGGGCCGCAGGAGAAGCCTGAGGAGCCCCTGGGTCAGGAGTCTTGTGCTGGGGAGAGGGGCTGGCTCAGCGGGGCTGCCAGCAGTTGGTGATAAGGGTCTCTTGGAGACAAATGCAGGGCACAGTGAGAGACACTGGCCTCTGTCTTCTTCTGCTATGGCTGGCCCTCAGCCCTGGGGCTGATGAGGAAGGCTGAGACCACCTCTCTCTGCTCCCCGGGACCTGCTGTGCTCTTCAGAGGGGCTGTGGCTGCGGGGTGAGCGCCCAGAGCTCTGCAGCACCCTGTGGTGGGGATTTCTGTAGGGCCGGCCCAGGCTGGACTTCTCTCCTGGGCTGGTCTGGGCAGGAAAGTGTCTGGGAGAGGAAAACACCCATGTAGAGCTCAGCTGGTTGGGTGTGCAGGGGGAGGGCACCTAACAGGGTGCCCACAGGGCAGAGCCAGGTGACACAGTGAGGGAAACAAGTCAGCAAAGGTGCAGAAGAGAGGGGCCCGGTCTATGCCATGTTCCCTGGACACCCCGGGGAAGCTGCACGAGAGGCATTCTTTCTGACCACTCCACACACCGGGCTTTCCATCTCTGGCCGTACAGCCCAGCTCTGAGGAGGGACCTTTGCTTCATGGTCATCCCCATCCTTTGCAGCTTCGTGATACCCAAATACACTGCAATTATTAATAAAAAGGAAACCAGTTTCCTACTGACACTCATTACACACCAAATCCCAGAAGCTCTTGCCACTGCTGGTCCCTCATCCAAGCCTGTTGTGAGACAGCTCTGGCTCCATCAGGTGCTCATGGCCTTGTCTCGAGAGATATTGCAAATCTACATTGTTGTAGACTCCGCCAAGTTGCCTGGGTCTGTGCTCCAGTGTATGGCTCTGAGAGATTTCTGGAAAGATAAAACAACAAACAAACATTTCTCTCAGCCTTTCCTTGTATATAATGTGCTCCAGGCCTCGCCCATCTTTCTGGCCTTTGCAGGACTTGCTCCCTCCTGTCAGGGTCTTTCTTGTGCTGGGGAGCCCCAGATTGGACACAGCCATCCTGATGTGGTGGTCCTGTGGTGGGTCAGCCTTGACCAGCTGCCAGACACCCACCCAGCTGCTCCTTCACACCCCAGACTCAAAAGGACAAAAGGAGAAAATAAGATGCAATAGCTCACGAGTCAAGATAAAGACAAGGAGATGACTTACGAATTACTGTCAGGGGCAAAGAAGAGTTGACTTGGGGATGATCAGTTTAATTCATTGCCAATTAAAATAGATTTTGATAGTGATAAAATATAATATAATAAAATATTAAAGACCATTCTCCTTCCCCACTCCTTTTTCCCAGGCTCAGATTACTCCATCATTCCCCATTCTTCTACCCACCCTGACTCTGAGACATGTGGGGGGTGGGGGTGGTGAATGGGGGGTTATGGTCAGCACAGAACCTCTGCATCTCCTTCCTCTTTACACTTTTACCCTTCCCGGCATGGGTCCTCTCCACAGGATCTCACCCTATTTCTGGTACAGGCTACGTGTTGTTAATTTCCTTCAATCTTACTTCTCTCCTTTATACTCACAAAATCACAGAAATATGGAGTTTGGAAGAGACCTCTAGATATCACCTAGTCCAGCCTTCCAGCTGAGACAGGCTCAGCTAGATCAGCTTTTTCAGGGCTTGTCTAGGTGGGTTTGGATATTTCCACAGATGAAGAAATACAATACATGTTTCAGACAGATGGGGAATTACAAAATAAGCACAATTAAAGAGTTTGGTAATAACAGAATTAGACTACTGAAAGATAGGCCAGCTTTTAAGTGCCTGAAGCTCAAAGCCACAACTGGATTGTTGAGAGGTGTCTGAATGGTGAAAGAGGAAGGGGAAGGGAAATGTAGAGAGCAATCGCAAGTGCTTCTGTGCAGATGCACTGCTGGAAAGGTGCCTTCAGACATGTTCAGTTTAGTTGGGAAATATGAGAAAGATGAGGAAGATTAAATGCGGAGCCTGAGAGAGGGAGTCCTGACAATGCAAGTACAGGGGAAGATCAATAGCTCTCCTCTTCCTATAAAATAAACTCATTTGATCTTATGGGAAAAGACTGATATTTATTACAAGTATTCACTTGTTAAGGTGATGAGGTCATGCTCATATGCATGTTAATATTTCTCAGGCTTCCAGGCAGCGCTCTGCTGCCTGACCATCAGTACCCAGTGGTGCCTCCAGAGGGCCCTGTGTCTCTGAAGCACCTGCCTGGGCCTGGCCGCTGTCCCAGAGGAGCTGCTGGAGACCAGAGCCCCTGGGAAGCTGCAGCTGGAGCCTGAGCAGAAGGTCCCAGGCACCTACACTGGCACTGCGCTCCCGTGTCCCTCTCACTGCATCCCACCCCAATTTTATGATCACTTGCCTTTGCAAACAGAGCACAAAAAATCGCTGAGAAATCACTTATTAAAACAAGACAAAACCAAGCAAAGAGAATAACAACACCAAAAATGTTTGAAGTTTAGAGTTGCAAGAGGAAATCAACCAAAGCACAAATACAGGCTGGGTGCAGAATGGATAGAGAGAAGCCCTGAGGAGAAGGACTTGGAGGTGTTGGTGGATAAGCTCAACATGAGCCAGAAATGTGTGCCTGCATCCCAGAAAGCCAAGCACATCCTGAGCTTCATTAAAAGCAGCATGGCCAGCAGGTCAAGGGAGGTGATTCTTCCCCTCTACTCTACTCTTGTGAGACTCCACCTGGAGTACTGCATCCAGCTCTGGAGCCTCCAACAGAAAAAGGACATGGACCTGTTGGAGTGAGTCCAGAGGAGGCTCACAAAAATGATTAGAGGGCTGGAGCGCCTCTCTTCTGAAGACAGGCTGAGAGAGTTGGGGTTGTTCAGCCTGCATAAGAAAAGGCTTCAAGGAGACGTTATAGACCCTTCCAGTACCTAAAGGGGGCCTACAGGAGAGCTGGGGAGGCACTTTTTTCAGGGAGAGGAGGAGTATATAAACATTGCGAGAGTACGTAGGGATGCAACGAGGAAGGCTGAAGCCCACTTGGAATTAAACCTGGCCAGGGATGTCAAGGACAATAAGAAGGGCTTCTCCAAGTACATCAGTAGTAAAAGGCAGACCAGGGAAAATGTGGGCCTGCTACTGAATGAGGTATGTGCCCTGGTGACGGAAGATGCAGAGAAGGCAGAATTACTGATACCTTCTTTGCTTCAGTCTTTACTGGTAAGGCCGGCCCTCAGCAATCCCAGACCCAGGAGCGAAGAGAAAGAATCTGAGAAAATGAAGACTTTCCCTTGGTCGAGGAAGATCAGGTTAGAGATCATTTAGGCAAACTTGACACCCACCGCCCTGATGGATCACTCCCAGGAGTGTTGAGGGACCTGACAGATGTTATTATGAAGGCGCTCTTCACCATCTTTGAAAGGTCAGGGGGACAGGAGAGGTGCCTGAGGACTGGAGGAAAGCCAAAGTCACGCCAGTCTTCAAAAAGGGCAAGAAGGAGGACCCAGGAAATTGCAGGCCGGTCAGTGAGACCTGGAAAGGCTGGAGAGTTGGGTGGAGAGGAACATAATGAAGTTCAGCGAGGGGAAGTGTAGGGTCCTGCACCTGTGGAGGAAAAACCCCATGCACCAGTAAAGGTTGGGGGTTCACCTGCTGCAAAGCAGCTTTGCCGAGAGAGACCTGGGACTCCTGGTGGACAATAAGTTGACCATAAGCCAGCAATGTGCCCTGTTGGCCAAGAAGGCCTATGGTCTCCTGGGGTGCATTACCAAAGAGCGTGGGCAGCAGGTGGAGGGAGGTCATCCTTCCCCTCTGCTCTGCCCTGCTGAGGCCGAATCTGGAGTAGTGTGGCCAGTTCTAGGTACACCAGTGCAAGAAACACAGGGAACTACTGGAGAGAGTCCAGTAGAGGGCTACAAAGATGTTCAGGGGACTGGAGCACCTCTCTTATGAGAATCAGCTGAGAGAGGTGGGTACGTTTAGCCTGGAGAAGAGAAGGCTGAGAGGGGATCTCCTCAATGCTTATCAGTTTCTAAAGGGAGGGTTTCAAGAAGATGGGGGCAGACTCCTTTCTGTGCTGCCCACTGACAGGACAAGGGGAAACGGGCACAAACTGGAACACAGGAAATTCCATCTGAACACAAGGAAAAATGTCTTTACTTTGAGGGCACCAAAGCACTGGAACAGGCTGTCCAGAGAGGCCGTGTAGTCTCCTTCTGTGGAGATATTCAAAAGCTGCCCGGCTTCATTCCTGTCCAACCTGCTTTAGGTGACCCTACTTTGGCACGGGGGTTGCACGGGGGTTGCACTAGACGATCTACGAGGGTTCCTTCCAACAACTACCATTCTGTGATTCTGTGATTCTGTGGTCTTCTATGTTTTCTGTTGGCCAAAGGGATTCCCCACCAGCATCCAAGACAATGCCCCCAGATGCTGCCCTGTCTCTCACAATTGCTCCATTAGAGCATGCAGTTCCCTGCACGTGTCCTGAACCACCTCTGGCACCTCAGATGTCACCCGGTGTTTGCATTGGAAAAGCTCCCTCCTGGCCTCTGTCTCCATTGCTCACAGGGCAGCTCAGAGAAGGAGCTCACAATGATGTTGGGCAGCTGAGCTGAGGCAAGAGGAATCCCCCCTCCGGTGGGTCTGTGGGGTGCACTGGAGAAGCAGACTGTCTCTCCAACCTCAGGAACACTGCTGAGAGCAGAGATGCCTCATTGACTTGGCTCAATCCCTTCCCTGCACCGGTGGGAACGATCCCTGGCCCGTCACTGCCTCCATGCCCTGCCTGGCAATGGGGCAGGAATGGGGGTTTCCAGAGGGGAACATGGACACCTCCTGTAGGTCCGTACAACCTGGCAGAGCAATTCCCACCACAGGGATCGATCCGTCCAGGGTTCAGAGAGGGACAGTCAGTGATGACTTCATTCTGCTTCAAACTCTGCTCCCCAGGAGAGACCCCGCTGCCTTGGAGGAGCTGTCAGCCCTGGAGGCGCAGGGACACCTCGAGGGATTGGGGCAGTGTGGGGAGGAGGCAGAGAAAGCCACAGCAGGTCCTCTGCTGCTGAGCTGGGCCGGGCTGCTGGGACGGAGGGAGGTCCTGGCAAGCGGGCAGCGCTGCAGAGAGACAGCTCAGCCCAGGAGCAGCTCCTCTGCACAGCGACGCAGGGCTGAGGGCACTGCCTGCAGGCAGCGAGGGTAGAGCAGGGAGGCAGAGAGAGGTTGAAGACAGTCTGGAGAGGGAGGATGCTGACGGAGAGTGGGGGAAGAACTCTTCCCAAAGCAGAGCAGCTGCAGTAGCTGGAGAGATCTCCAAAAGCTGGCACCTCCCACAGCCCGTGGGATCTTTCAGGAGGACGCTCACACTTCTCTGCTGTGGAAGAAGAGGACATTCTCTAGATTGGGGCTTCCCTGCTGCACCATCAGAGGCACAGGGCATGACGGCTGCCTTCTCCCAGGAATGGTCAAAGGGCTGTGAAGGTGGGTGCGCAGGCAGGGGTGGGCAGGGCTTTCCTTGCCAGCAGGGTCGCTGCACCCTGGGGGCTGTGTGCCAGGGCAGGGACTCTGCCGCCTGCCAGGGTCAGCTCTCCGCCTGCCCAGAGAGCTCCCACGTAGTTTCTGTGGGGAGAAGCTGTGGGTGGAAGGAGTGACCCCTGGCTGGGCAATGTCCTTCTGCTTTGAAGAGGGTGCTGTGTGGGTCAGGGCTCTTTACACCTCCAGATGACCTCTGGTCATTCCTGGAGGGACTTTTCAAGATGGAGTTCCCTTAATATAAATGTAAATTTCTTTTGCTGTTTCTTCTCTTGGTTGGCTGGGTGGGCAGTGGCACATGTCCAAGAGGACTTTCAAATGAAAGATAAAGGAGGGTTCATGTAGAGATAAGGAGCTTTCCTGAGTCTGTGTCTTCGGTTTCCAGCTCTGGGGGCTACAGACAGCAGCAGCATCCCCTTTCCAGTCTCACCAGGGTCTGTGGCACCTGCCCTTTAGCCCCTGCACACACGCAGAGGCTGCAGGGCAGAGCTGGGCACACGGGGGCTGCCATGGGGTCTGCGAGCACTGGCAGGGAAGAGACGTGGGGGCAGGGAAAGAGCTGCTGGCAGGGAGAGCTCCAGGCAGTGGAGATGGGCAGGGAAGGAGGGAGCTGCTCCTGGAAGCCCTGCTGCAGGGGAGATAGGGGCACCTCCAGCCACCCCTGCAGTGCAGATGCCTTCCCTGAGCCACCCAGCACAGCCCTCAGCCCTCACGGCCATGGGCTCTGGGGTGGGAGTCAGCTCTGTGCTCGGCAGAGCAGCAGGAGAGGCGAAGGGCATCCCTCCTGCCATGTGCCCCATTGCTGCTGCCCAGCGGTGGGGCTGAGGGCACCTGTCCTGCATGATCAGTGTCTGGGTGGTGGTGTGCCCAGCAGGGTGAGGGTAATGCTGCCCTGAGTGCCCGGCTGCCTCTCCCCGTGCCTCTCCCAGTCAGACCCTCACGGCATTTCTCCTGGTTTGTCCACATGTCTCCTTTAAAGTTATCTTTTTATTGCTGTCAGCCTCCGTGGGATGGGAATTTCAGCTGCAGAGTCCCACACTGATATTGTTCATCCACTCCTGCCGGTGTGTCCATGGGAACCAGTGTCAAAGTTTTCTTCTGACTTGTGGGGCTGTGGGCAGTGCAGGTTGTGTGGGTGGGGAAGGAGTCCATTTTCTCTCACTGAGATCCCATAAATTGGGTATGTCCTTTGGGTGTCCATGGAAGCTGTGAGCTGCCCTCCAGGATGCCAACCTGTCCCATAGCACCTTTGTGTTATCGGAAAGCCCCACAGAGAAACACAGAGACTCTGTGACTGAGGAAATGCTGTTGGGTGGGTGAAATGAGCCGTGGGTGTCCTTGGCTAGAGGTGGGCTGCTGAGACCTTGAGAAAGGGTGAGACATTTCATAGTCTGAGATGGATCCTTCTGCTCTCAGCACTGTCTGATTGCATAATAAAAGAGGGGAATCCCCCTCCATCTCATGACAGTGCAAGATGGAGGGACAAACCATCTCCCTTGACTCTGCTCTCTGCCCCAGGCAATCCTCATGTCTCACAGCACTCACTCTGTTCTCCTGGAGTGCAGCAGAAATGCTGAGGGTTTCTGACATCCCAGAACACTGCTCAGGGGAGGTGGGAGAGCTGTAAAATACCCAAAGCCTCTCCAACTGCCTTCTGCCATCCTGGTTCCTTAGCAGTGCATGTGCAGATGCTGACAAGCCCTTCTGCATTGTAGGTGGTTCCATCAGAACAGGCAGAACATCGGCACGGACCCCGGTCCTCACTCTTCCCAGGAACTCTTCCCTCCTCACAGCACAATCAGCAAGAGTAAACCAGAGCTCGAGTCAGGAAGCTGAGGAATGTCTCCTGGAAAAGGAAAAGGGCGTATTACAGGAGGGGTAAAGTCTATGGGAAATGGCTTTCATTTTCCTTAGGGAAATCTCTGGTAACAGACCTCGACCACGTCCCCCTGCCCAGAAGCAGCAAATGTCCAACAGCAGCTCCATCACACAGTTCCTCCTCCTGGCATGTGCAAACACTCGGGAGCTGCAGCTCTTGACCTTCGGGCTCTTCCTGGTCATCTACCTGGCTGCCCTCCTGGGAAACGGCCTCATCATCACCGCCATCGCCTGCGACCACCGCCTCCACACCCCCATGTACTTCTTCCTTCTCAACCTCTCTGTTCTGGACCTGGGTTGCATCTCCACCACTCTCCCCAAAGCCATGGCCAATTCCCTCTGGAACACCAGGGCCATCTCCTATGCAGGGTGTGCTGCTCAAGTCTTTTTGTTTGGCTTCTTCATTTCAGCAGAGTTTTATCTTCTCACCGTCATGGCCTATGACCGCTACGTTGCCATCTGCCAACCTCTGCACTACGGGACCCTCCTGGGCAGCAGAGCTTGTGTCCGCATGGCAGCAGCTGCCTGGGGCAGTGGGTTCCTCAATTCTCTCCTGCACACGGCCAATACATTTTCACTGCCCCTCTGCCAGGGCAATGCCGTCGACCAGTTCTTCTGTGAAATCCCCCACATCCTCAAGCTCTCCTGCTCACACTCCTACCTCAGGGAAGTTGGGCTTCTGGTGGTTAGTGTCTTTTTAGCCTTTGGGTGTTCTGTTTTCATTGTGGTGTCTTATGTGCAGATCTTGAGGGCGGTGCTGAGGATCCCCTCGGAGCAGGGACGGCACAAAGCCTTTTCCACGTGCCTCCCTCACCTGGCCGTGGTCTCCCTCTTTATCAGCACTGGTATGTTTGCCTACCTGAAGCCCCCCTCCATCTCCTCCCCATCCCTGGACCTGGTGGTATCATTTCTGTACTCGGTGGTGCCTCCAGCAGTGAACCCCCTCATCTACAGCATGAGGAACCAGGAGCTCAAGGATGCCCTATGGAAACTGGCCCAATGGACGCTGTTTCACCGACAATAACCTGCCGCCCCTTCTCAGCACATTGCCCAGAGTTTATCTTAGATCAGGAGCCTAATTTTTCTCTTGTCATAACCCTGCTGATTGATATTTTTCTGGGTTTATACTACTTGTGTTGTGGCTTGATACTACTGTGTCTGACCCTTGCACAACACTGAGTCAGATCTGGCCGGTCAGGTAACAGCTCTTAAATGAAACGGGATGTCTCAAGTAGAATAGCGAGAAAAGGCAAAAAGAGGGAGAAACAAAACATGGGCGGAGATAAATATTTTTTAATAGAACAGTAACAGAAAATAAAAGCAGTAGCAGTAACAACAACAACAATAATAATAATAATAATAATAATAATAAGTATATATAGAATAAAATGATGCAAAATATATTACTGTCAACACCCAATGATCATTTGCCCCGCCTGTCCGAAGAAGTGATCACCGATTCCTTCCTCCAAGCCAACTCCCATTTATATACTGAGCATGACGTCTATGGGATGGAACATTCCTTTGGCCAGCTTGTCCTGTCTGTGCCCCCCCACCCTCTACGGGACGTTGAAAAAGTCCGTGACTTAATATAAGCATCACTCAGCAACAACTAAAACAATATGTGTTAGCAATGTTATTCTCATAGTCAATCCAAAACACAGCAGCTACCAGGAAGGATATTAACTCTATCCCAGGCAAAACCAGGACAGCGTCCGCCCCTTATTCTATACCATCTACCTCATGCCCAGGTCTTACACTTTTCCATAAATCACCACCATTTTCCTGTCTTTGATATATGTATATATGCACACAGATATCATTCCCTTAGTCCATGGGCCATCCCACTGAAATGTCCCTTGAGTTCATTTAGTCCATGACTTTGGGCTCCATCTGTTGTAACTGTCTTTCCTGGCAGGAGACGTGGTGTGTGGTGTTGACTTGTTGCGTGCTGCATCTGGAGCTTGCAGCTGGTGTAGCCAGCATGGCCCATGCCCATCATCTGTGGGTTGAAGATGTCGATCTCAAGACAATTCCGGGGTGCCAGTTGC
Organism: Vanellus vanellus; assembly: GCF_965231255.1. Lineage (NCBI taxonomy): Eukaryota > Metazoa > Chordata > Aves > Charadriiformes > Charadriidae > Vanellus > Vanellus vanellus. Next base: position 251,843 of record NW_028127759.1, read on the forward strand.
TGCAGCCACTTCTGGTTCCATCACTTCTGCACTTTGCTCAGTTTCATCAAAGTTCATTCTTCATTAATTTAGGTCACTTTCACTGCAATGCCATAGATAGAGCATATAGCAACTGTAGTAGTGATGACATATAGTGGTAATTTAGCAATAAATATCATATCATTTGATTCATTGGCCATTCTCACCAAAATCAAATCCCCTTGAGGAACACATCGATCATCCCCATCCTCCTGCATCACCCACCAAGTGCACTCAGGGCCTTAAAAAAAAGCAGTCCCACAGATAGTTTTTCCTTTCCTTGTGTCAGGAATAACCCAGACTCTCTTCCCAAACATATTCAGATCCTCAAATGTTACCTAACCAGGTGGCCTTTGCCAAATGTGTATCCCGACTTTTGAAGGTCCCACTACCCATGGCTCTCAGCGTAGTTTATAGCAGTCCGTTGTATTGTTTCATTTTCCCAGAGGCTCGTGCATGGTAAGGGATGTGATACACCCGCCCAATGCCATGCTCTTTGGCCCAGGTGTCTATGAGGCTGTTTGGAAATGAGTCCCACTGTCTGACTCAATTCTCTCTGGGGTGCCAGGTCGCCATCAGACTTGCTTTTCAAGGCCCAGGATAGTTGTTCAGGGCGGTGGCATGGGGCAGAGGGTGTGTTTCCAGCCATCCGGTGTTTGCTTCCACCGTTCTGAGTACGTGGCGCTTGCCTTGGCGTGTTTGAGGGAGTGTGATAGAACCAATCTGCCAGGCCTCCCCGTATTGATATTTCAGCCAACGTCCTCCATATCAAAGAAGCTTTAACAGCTTGGCTTTCTTAATTGCAGCACATGTTTCACATTCGTGGATAACCTGTGCAATAGTGAACGTGGCCAAGTCCACCCCCTGGTCACAAGCCCATCTATATGTCGCATCTCTTCCTTGATGGCTTGAGGCGTCATGGGCCCACCAAGCTATGAATAGTTCACCCTTACGTTGCCAGTCCATGTCCACCTGAGCCACTTCAATCTTAGCAGCCTGATCCACCTGCTGGTTGTTTTGATGTTCCTCAGTGGCCTGACCCTTGGGTACGTGGTCATCTACATGATGTACTTTCACAACCAGATTCTCTATCCGGGCAGCAATGTCTTGCCACAGTTCAGCAGCCCAGATGGGTCTATCTCTGCACTGCCAGTTGTTCTGCTCCCACTGCTGTAACCACCCCCACAGAGCATTTGCCACCATCCATGAATCAATATGGAGGTAAAGCACCAGCTGCAAAGGGGCTCACAGCCGGTCCCGGGTCACCCCTGCGCCTGTGATTTCACTTTGGGGCACATTCCAGAGCCACCAGACAGGCAGGGGTTGGGAGACGGTGTTGGAGTGAGGGCACGGACAAAGCGCTGTAGCACCTCCAGGAGAAGCACTTTCCACTGCCACAGGCTGTGACGTGGGCGATAGCTTGGCTCCCAGCGACACTCATCCTCACCCAGGGAGAGGAAGATGAGTGCTGTGCTTTGCACCGCCTTCAGTGAACTTTGCCTGGAGGAGAGACTCTGCGATGTGGTTCTCAGCGTGGGTGGCATTGAGTTCAGTGCTCACAAGAACATCCTCTGTAGCTGCAGTCAATACTTCAGGTCAGTGCTTGGAACAAGAGGGGATGGGGACACACAGCATTTCCCAGGCTGTGTCACGCTGCCTTAGTGTCTCTCCAGCGCTTCCCTCGGCACTGAACCTCTTTTCCAGCGCTTCCCCATAGTCCTGGTGCCTCCTTGGACACTGGAATTCATCCCCAACCCAAGATATCACAGCAGCACTGGAAGCGGTGCCTGACGAACCCCCAGATGCGGTGCAGGGCTGGAGCGTGGCCACCCGGGCTTGTCTGCCGTGAGGCGGGAGGTGTTCCTTCCCCACACAGCGCCATTCTCTGGTGGTCTTGTTGAAGCAAGGAGGGCACTGGCCCTGTGGCTCTCTGTGCACAGCCGGAGGCGGTGACTCCTTGTTAAAACAACCGGCTCGTAACACATGAATTAATAAACCCCACAGCCTCCCAGCGTGGCTACTGCGTGTGCCCAAATTGGTGCCCCAGGAAGGAGGCACAGGGGATATCGGGGTCCGGGTTTAATGCAGAAAGATGCTTTTCCCCCAGCACTGCTTTGCTTTGAAAAAAGCCCTGAAAAGGGCTTTGTTTTCCACCCACTGGAGCAATGCTGGGAACGATGTCTATAAAATCCCCGGCACTCCACCTGAAATGATGCGGCTCATTATCAAGTACGCCTACACCGGCACAGTACCGGTCACGGCCGACAACGTTGAACGTTTGCTGATAGCGGCCGACCAGTTCAACGTCATGGGCATCGTCAGACTGTGCTGCGAGTTCTTAAAGTCCCAGCTGTGCTTGGAGAACTGCGTCGGCATCTGGAGATTCACCGAGTATTACTACTGCCTTTATTATTGACTTTATTATTGACCTGCGAGAAGACGCCCATGCTTTCATCCTCCATCACTTGGAGGGGGTGACCAGGGTGTCGAGAGAGTTTCTGGAGCTCTCCGTCAATGACCTCCTGTGCGTTCTGCAGAAGGAGGAGCTCCGTGGGAAAGAAGAGGCCGTGTTCAAGGCTGTTCTGCAATGGATGGCTCACGACCCGCAGAACAGGAGGCAGCAGGTTGCAGTCTTGCTGGGCAAGGAAGAGTGAAAGGGGGGACAGAGGGCATTTATTTAAAACAAAGAAAGTCTAGGTTATTCTTAGCTTAGAAAAAATAAACTCAGCATTTTTGACAGTAAGGACTTTGCTTGAAACTTTTTAAATCCTGCCTTCACAAGGGTATAAATTTGTAGTTCATATTCACTGTACATACACGCCACTCACCCAAATCCCATTGCTTGTTGGCACATGCATGGTTTCCGAAGGCACACACACTGACACTGACACTATGGAAATGATCAGGTATCTGTTGTCTATGAGTGCCCAGGCCACAGTTGTGTGAGGCATTGCACAAGCATCTGAAATCCTTGCCCAAAAGAGTTTGCAAACCACCTGTTCCTTTCGACTGGGCTCGAAAGGGGGAGCATCTTGCGTAGGGGAGGATGGCACATCACTCTCATGTTCTTGAGGCAGTCTTATTCGAGTCATGGTTTCAGTCAGAGTCCTTCCTGAACGATCATTGCCTGGGAGGACAGCACCATAAAGGCAGTCAAATGCCTTCTGGGCCACCCCTGGGGACAATTCTCGGCCTTCGAGGATAACATCATGAAAACTTTCCAACTGCCCATGCTGTCCCAGGAGAGAGACTGGGACACAAAGTATGGAATTACACGAGTGATTCTCTGTTCACGAGCACGAGTGGTCCCAGTCAAATTGGGACACCCCAAATGCAGTTTCACACATGGTTCTTATACCTTTAGAGCATTCAGGTACAACACAATTTGAGTGATCGCTACGTAACACGCACACGCAGGCTGCTGTTTGGCAAAGCAACTCTCATGCTGTGGCATCATCATCCACCTGCTGCTCTCCTAATGGAGACGTCCCTGGAGTCGGTCTCGCTGCAGTTCCTTATCTCTGATGCCAGATCAGGGGAGGGTTTCACAGGGGTGTCAGAGGGGCTGGGAGGCTGGCGTCATCCGGGCAGTGCTGGAGTATCCTTTCTTCTTCAGGCTGGGGGCTGTCTTCTCCTCCCGACAATGAGCTGGGTCCTGTAGTCATGCTGACTGAACCATGGCTATGCAGTACGCAATAGAAACGCTGTATATCTTAAGAAAGTTCATACAATTTCGTACTCTAAAGAGTAATTGTTACAATAGTTCGGGAATGAGATTTTCCTAACAGTCCCTCCTTTTCCTTTCACCGTCAGGGTCACACTATACTCTTCATTATTTAAGTCGTAAATCAAGTTCATAAGGTAATACACACCCATCTAATTAGAAAGCAAAACAAGAGAGTGAATACAACAACCCAAATCCTTTCAGTTCACAGTCCTGTTCCTAAGTCTGGGAGCCAAGAGGTTAGCCACCCAAAGAGATTTAGGGGAGATCCCTACCCTATTTTGTGTAATATTTTTAAATGAGTCTTTCTCTTGTTTCTCTCAGTTTTGTTTTTGTGGTCTTGACTGACATAAAAACCCCAGCAGCTCTTATTCAAGAACGCACCTACTGTGTCCTGTACTTCTAAAGGGTGCTCTAGAGCTAAGACTTTCTATATTACCATTTTTGATAATAATTTGATTTCTTCCTCTAAGGCTGTCATACTGTCTGCCCTCATTAATGGCTTTTTCTAATTCTCTTGACACATTCGCAGTAGCCCTTTCTAGTTTTGCAGACCCTCACTGTGGGATAAAATCTGATACAGACAGGTGGAACTCAGTGCCACATTATCAAAGGCATTTATGAAAGGCAGGTCCTGCTTGACTAACCTGATCTCCTTCTACAACGTGGTCACCCGCTCAGTGGATGAGGGAAAAGCTGTGGATGTTGTCTATCTGGACTTTAGTAAAGCCTTTGACACTGTTTCCCACAGCATTCTCCTGGAGAAACTGGCTGCTCATGGCTCGGATGGGCACACGCTTTACTGGGTAAAAAACTGGCTGGAAGGCCGTGCCCAGAGAGTGGTGGTAAACGGAGTTAATTGCAGTTGGCGGGCGGTCAGGAGTGGTGTCCCCCAGGGCTCAGTGCTGGGGCCAGTCCTGTTTAACGTCTTCATCAATGATCGGGATGAGGGGATGGAGCGCACCCTCGGTCAGTTTGCGGATGACACCAAGCTGGGGGGAGTGTTGATCTGCCTGAGGGTAGGGAGGCTCTGCAGAGGGATTCGGACAGACTGGACCCATGGGCCAAGGCAGACTGTAGGAGTTTCAATGAGGCCAAACGCCACCTCTCACACTTTGGCCACAACAACCCCCGCCAATGCTACAGGCTTGGGAAGGAGTGTCTGGAAAGCTGCTCAGCAGAGAGGGACCTCTGTTGGTTGACAGTAGCTGAACGTGAGCCAGCAGTGTGCCCAGGTGGCCATCATCCTGGCCTGTATCAGGACTAGTGTAGTCCTGATTTTCCCCCTGTACTGGGCACTGGGGAGGGCGCATCTTGAGTACTGTGTTCAGTTTTTGGGCCCTCACCACAAGAAGGACATTGAGGCACTGGAGCATGTCCGGAGAAGGGCATCGAAACCGGTGAGGGGTCTGGAGCACATGTCTTATGAGGAGTGGCTGAGGGAACCGGGGTTGTTTAGCCTGGAGAAAAGGAGGGTGAGGGGAGACCTTATCGCTCTCTAAAACGATCTGAAAGGAGGTTGCAGAGAGGTGGGGGTCCACCTGTTCTGTCAGGTAACAGGTGTTAGAACAAGAGGAAATGGTTCAATTTGCACCAAGGAAAGTTTCAACTGGATATTAGGAATAATTTCTTTATTGAAAGGGTCATCAGGCATTGGAATGCATTACTCAGGGCGGTGGTGGAGTCCTCATCCCTGGAGGTGTTTAAGGGTTGTGTAGAGATAGTGCTGAGGGACATGGTTTAGTGATGGGCTTGTCTGTGTTAGGGTAATCATAGAATCATAGAATCATAGAATTAGTGAGGTTGGAAGGGACCTTTAAGATCATCAAGTCCAAACGTTAACCTACCCTGATAAAAACACCACCACTTCTAAACCATGTCCCTAAGCACCTCATCTACCCTTTTCTTAAACACCTCCAGGGATGGTGAATCCACCACCTCTCTGGGCAGCCTATTCCAATGTTTAATAACCCTTTCAGTGAAAAAATGCTTCCTAACATCTAATCTAAACCTGCCCTGACATAACTTGAACCCATTTCCTCTGGTCCTATCACTTGTCACCAGGGAGAAGAGGTCAGCTCCCATCTCTCTAAAACCTCCTTTCAGGTAGTTGTAGAGGGTGATAAGGTCTCCCCTCAGCCTCCTCTTCTCCAGGCTAAACAACCCCAGATCCCTCAGTCGTTCCTCATAAGGTTTGTCCTCCAGACCCTTCACCAGCTTTGTAGCCCTTCTCTGGACACGCTCCAACACCTCAATGTCCTTCTTGTAGTGAGGGGCCCAAAACTGAACACAGTACTCGAGGTGAGGCCTCACCAGTGCCGAGTACAGGGGGATGATGACTTCCCTAGTCCGGCTCACCACACTATTCCTGATGCAGGCCAGGATGCTGTTGGCCTTCTTGGCTGCCTGGGCACACTGCTGGCTCATGCTCAGCCGGCTGTCCACCAACACCCTCAGGTCATTTTCTGCCAGGCAGCTTTCGAGCCACTCCGCCCCCAGTCTGTAGCGCTGCATGGGGCTGTTGTGACCCAAGTGCAGGACCCGACACTTGGCCTTGTTGAACCTCATACCATTGGCCTCTGCCCATCTGTCCAGCCTGTCCATATCCCTCTGCAGAGCCAATCTACCCTCAAGCAGATCAACACGCCCATCTAGCTTAGTGTCGTCTGCGAACTTACTGAAGGTGCATTCGATCCCCTCATCCAGATCATTGATAAAGATATTAAAGAGAACATGCCCCAGCCTGAGAGAGAACAGATCCCTGGGGGACACCACTTGTCACTGGACACCAACTGGATTTAATTCCATTTACCACCACTCTCTGGACACGGCCATCCAGCCAGTTTTTTACCCAACGAAGAGTATACCTGTCCAGGCCATGAGCAGCCAGTTTCTCCAGGAGAATGCTATGGGAAACGGTGTCAAAAGCCTTGCAAAAATCCAGGTAGATAACATCCACAGCTTTTCCCTCCACCACTAAGTGGGTCACCTTGTCATAGAAGGAGATCAGGTTTGACAGGTTTTAATGATTGGACTATGTGATCTTACAGGTCTTCTCCAATATAGGAGTTTCTGTGATACTGTGATTCTGTGATGATGACCCTGGGGCAACCTCGCCGGGGTGTCCAGTGGGCACAGGCACAGCCCAGACCCTGCTCGTCTGGTCCATCATGTCTCTCGCAGGAGCCCGGCTGTGCCAGGACACTGCTGTGTGTCCCCACCCTGCACACTCCCACACTTCAGCTCTTCCCTGGGGTTTTCCTCTCTGGGGCATTTCCCATCCCCACCAGCCCAGACACTCCCTGAACCTGGCTATCTCCTGCCCTCTCCCCAGCACAGACCAGCAGAGCAGCCCCATTGGGACTGGTCCCACAGCAGGATGTGCAGGCCAGTGATACTGTCCACCCAGCCTTCATGCTGAGGAGATCTCCACCCCAGGCAGCTTGCAGCCCCCCCTGCCAAATGTCCTCCCAGGATGGCATGAGAGAATTGGTCCAGGGCACCCTCAGGAAGGTCCTTTAGTCCCAGGGACAGGCAGCCTGCCCCGAGCTGCCCCACCGCAGGTAAGGGTTCCTCTTGCCATGTCTGCCCTGCACACACGCGGTGCCCTGCTCTTCTCCCGCCACAGCCCATCTCCCCTCAGAGCCTTTTCCCGAGAGAGCTCATCCGTGCTGGCCTGGCCAGCTGTTCCCGCACCCCTCTCCAGGCGTCCCACAGCCCCCGAGCTGGTGGTGCGGCTCTGCAGAGCCGGGGGCTGTGGTGCCCAGGGCCATGCTGGTCAGGCTGGGAGGCAGACCCAGCTCGGGTGGCTCCTGCCCCCTCCACCTCAGCACACAGATGAGGCCCCTGCAGCTATAGAGAACATCTTGGAGAATGGGTCTCAGACAAACAAGTCAGTGCAGGGCCCTTTATTTTGTTTAAACACACAGAGAGAGCAGCTCCTTATTTGCATAAGGTCTCTGGTTCACACAAGACAGGCAGATGCTGATATAGAAATAGGATAAAGGAAGACTCTGTTCTTTTGTTGACAGCATTCATACAACCATGAAAAGCCAAACACCAAGGAAACAAAAGGAAAAAACTTTCCAAAGAGAGTCTGGGCCTGTAATGTATTACATTATGAGTGAGATACAGAACAAGATGGGCAGTTCATTTCTGCTTCTGAAAAGAAACCAGTCATCCATTTCCTTAGGGCATCCTTGAGCTCCCAGTTCCTCATGCTGTAGATGAGAGGGTTCACTGCTGGAGGCACCACTGAGTACAGGAATGACACCAACAGATTCAGGGATTTGGAGGAGATGGAGGGGGGCTTCAGGTTAGCAAACATGGCAGTACTGATAACGAGGGAGACCACGGCCAGGTGAGGGAGGCACGTGGAAAAGGCTTTGTGCCGTCCCTGCTCCGAGGGGATCCTCAACACAGCCCTCAAGATCTGCACATAGGAGACCAAAATAAAAATAAAACACCCAAAGGCCAAACAGGCGCTAACAACAAGAAGCCCAACTTCCCTGAGGTAAGCATCTGAGCAGGAGAGCCTGAGGATGTGGGGGATTTCACAGAAGAACTGGTGCAGGGCATTGCCCTGGCAGAGGGGGAGTGAGAATGTATTGGCCATGTGCAGCACAGCATAGGGTAAAACACTGCCCCAGGCAGCTGCTGCCATGCGGACACAAGCTCTGCTGCCCACGAGGGTCCCGTAGTGTAGGGGATGGCAGATGGCAACGTAGCGGTCATAGGCCATGACTGTGAGAAGAGAAAACTCTGCTGAAATGAAAAAGACAAACAGAAAGACTTGAGCAGCACACCCTGCATAGGAGATGGCCCTGATGTTCCAGAGGGAATTGGCCATGGCTTTGGGGAGAGTGGTGGAGATGGAGCCCAGGTCAAAGAGGGAGAGGCTGAAGAGGAAGAAGTACATGGGGGTGTGGAGGCGGTGGTCGCAGGCAATGGCGGTGATGATGAGGCCGTTTCCCAGGAGGGCAGCCATGTAGATGCCCAGGAAGAGCCAGAAGGTCAAGACCTGGAGCTCCCGTGTGTCTGCGAACGCCAGGAGGAGGAAGTGGGTGATGGAGCTGCTGTTGGACATCTGATCCCTTTGTTCATGAGGGTCTGCCAAAGGAGGAAAGCACACTCAGAAGTTAGGGCTGCGCTGAGCAAGTCTCTTCACATTCCCTGTGTCCTTTTGATTAGGACCTTTTGATTTCCCCAAGTTTTGAGCTCTGCTTTGTTCTGGCCAAACACGGCATGAGGAGGAGGCTTCTGCCCATGGGCTCCAGAGCAGTCACCCCTGCTTGACAGCAGTGGGCATCTGGGAAAGGTGGAGCAGCTTCTGAAAGTCACCGTTTGCCTCATCGGTAATCCCTGTGTCATGAAGACAAGCTGGTCAGCATTTTCCAGCAGGAGAATGCCAGGGAAACTCCCACAAGTGCTCAAAGTGCAGTGATCTCAGCAGAGCCAGCTCACCCCCCAGCTCCACACTGCATTTTCCACAGCCCCACAGGTTTGGGTGGTTTGAAGAACTTTGGTCCCACGGACACAGCTGCATGGCAGTGTTGGCGTGTGAGCCACACCTGAACCCCCTCTTACTAGAGAGTATGGATGTAAGAACAAGAGCAGCAAGGACAGGAGAGGAAGGTGGAGAAATGCTCCTGCTGAGAGAAGACAGAGACCCATAGAACTAAGGAGTTTCTCCTCCTTGGTGTGTGGCTGCTGAGGAGGCACCTCAGCCAGAAACCCCACAGCCTTGATGTCAGAAGCTTTGCTGGGCGTAAGAGGAGACCATGGGATTTTCAGTAGAAGGCGCCCTCATTACAGGAGATGGCAGGAAGGTGCCCGAATCACCCTCCCAAGGCACATGGGAGCTGCTCCCTCTCTTTCCCAGCCCAGGGCTCTGCTGCCTGGAGCTGTCCCTGCTGGGAGCTCTTTCTCTGGCAGCGCGTCTCCTCACCGGCAGTGCACACAGAACCCATCACAGACGCTGTGTGCTCAGCTCTGTCCCGCAGACACCTCCTGGCAGCAGAACACTGCCCAGGAGCATTTCTGTGGGTGCAGGCTCTGACAGGAACATCTGACCAACGCTGATAAGGCTGGAAAGGTGATGCTGGGTGCTCTCTGTAAGCTGTAGCATATGGATTTTCTTACTCCCTGATTTATTCACCTCGAAGTGAAAAAGATTTGGAGGCTCTGTGCCTTCTGAAGAACGGGGAGACGGGGAGACAAATCTCCACGTCTCACCCCCCCCCCCCCCCCCAAAAAAAAAAAAAAAAAAAAAAAAAAGGCAGAAGACTGAAAGCACAAACTCCTTCCCTTTCAGGTAGCCCCTGCCTTGAGGTTCTTCTTGAAAAGTTGCCTCTGCCACTGCCCTTCAGCTGTGAGCAGCCCTGACCCACGCAGTTCTCTCTCGGCAACACCAGGACCCTGCCATGCAAGGAGTTGATCCTTCCACACACACCTTCTCCCCACAGCACCTCCGTGGGAGGGGGAGAGCTGACCCTGGCAGGCAGCAGAGTCCCTGCCCCGGCACACAGCCCCTGGAGTGCAGGGACCCTGCTGGCAAGGACAGCCCTGCCCACCCCTGCCTGCACACCCACCTTCACACATGGCAGTGGTCCTAAGGAGAAGGCAGCCATCGTGCCCTGTCCCTCTGGAGGCACAGCAGGGCATCCCTGCTCTGGAGCACGTACTTCACCTCTACACTAGAGGAAGTGTCGGAGTCCTCCTGAAAGATCCCATAGACCATGGGAGGAGCAGCTTTTGGACATCTTTCCAGGAACTGCAGCTGCAATTGCCCTAACCCAGAGACTTACCATGTCAAGGGCTATGAAGATTTCTCCCCCACAGTGAGCCCTCAGCATCCTCCCTCTCCAGACTGCCTTCAACCTCTCTCTGCCTCCCTGCTCTGCCCTCGCTGCCTGCAGGCAGTGCTCTCAGCCCTGCTGCGCTGTGCAGAGGAGCTGCTCCTGGGCAGAGCTGTCTCTCTGCAGCGCTGCCCGCTTGCCAGGAGCTCCCTCCGGCCCAGCAGCCCGGCCCAGCTCAGCAGCAGAGGACCAGCCCACGCTGGCACTCTCTCTGTCCCCTCTGGGCTCCCTGGAGGTGTCCCTGGGGCTCCAGGGGAACCGCCTGTGTAAAAGACTGATGCAATCTCTCATGTTCCCTCTGTCAGCTGGGGAGAGACACCTACTTCCAGCTGTGTCATTTCTCCCAGCAGAAGAAGAGCTGGCCATGAGTACCCCCTCTTCTTGTCCCATCAGTAACACATACGGGGTCTTGGACTCTTGGTAACAGGATTCCTTATGGCAAGTCACCGCTTGCCTGGTGCCACAGCTGGGGGGCTTCAGCCCAAACGTGCAGCAATGATCTCAGCCAGGGGCACAGACAGGATGAGCTGGAGCCGTTCCTGTGGCAGACAGAGCTGTGACATGGTGGCAGAGCTCAGTCCAGCTGGTCTTCAAGGACAGCCTCCTCCAAGCTCAGCTATAGTCCAGATCGTAATTCAGTCTATCCTGAAAGGCAATTCAAGGGCACCAGAATGAGTGTTTACTCCTTCAGGAGGTGCTCAAGGAGAAACAAAGCCACTGCTGCGTTTCATAGAGCGGGTGGAGCTATATCGGAGATTCTCTACATCCTCTTTGCCTCAGTCTGCCCCAGCAAGGTCTCCCAGGGCTCTGTGACTCGGGGCAGGAATCTGGAGGAACACCACCAGCAGTGGATTGTTCCCAAGTCACCTTAACTAAGACAATCCTTACCAGTCTATGGGACAGGAGGGGTGGCAGCTGAGGGAGATGACAGGGTAAGCCAATGTCCCAACGTGTCCAATGACACTCCGTAATCATTGAAAGGCCATGGAGGTTGAGGGAGGGAACTCCCTGATGACTGGCAGCATCCAAATAGTGCATGCTCTTTTATAAAAATGGCCAATGGATAAACAGGGGAACTCAAGGCTGTGCCCCGGAGTGCGTCCCCTCAGAACCCATTTGTGGTTGTCTGAACCCTGGATTTACCCAGGGCAGCTTGTGTCCCACCATTCTCTGCTTCCTGTGATGGAAGAACAGGATTGCTCAGCGCAGGGAGAGCAGTGCTGGTCTTTTAAGTTGGAAGTCAGCAAAGTTTTCAACATCTTCCCCCACAATATGCTTGTGCCCGAATTAGGATGTCATGGCTTGCATGGGTAGATAAGTAGATGGGTAACTAACCAGACGGCTGATTTGGCTCAGAGGTGTGTGGTCAATGCGTGGTACTCTGCATTGAGGCATCTAGCTTGAAACCTCCTGCAAGGGTTTGTCCTGCCACCTGCCCTGTTTATCATGTTTTTAAGGACCTGGAGAAGATGCAAGTGTTCTTTTTCATAGGATTTGAAAACACTACCCTGGTAGGAAAGGCTGGCATGGCAAAGGACATAGACATGTAACATAGACTATGTAACCCGTTCATAGAAGGGCATCAAATTTTGTCAGGCATGACTTGCCCTTGGTGAAGCCATGCTGGATGCTACCTATCACCTCCTTATTTTCTATGTGCCTCAGCAGAGTTTCCAGGATCATCCACTCCATGATCGGGCCAGGCACAGAGGTGAGACTGACTGGCCTGTCGTCCCCCAGGTCTTCCTTATTTCCCTTTTTGAAAACAGGGCTTATGTTTCCCCTTGGCCAGTCAGCAGGAAGCTCACCAGACTGCCACGACTTCTCAAATATGAGGGACAGTGGCTTAGCAACTTCATCTGCCAGTTCCCTCGGGACCCGCGGATGTGTCTCATCAGGTCCCATGGACTTGTGCACCTTCAGGTTCCTCAGGTGGTTTATACATGATCTTCACCTACAGTGGGTGGTTCTTCATTTTCCCACTCCTTGCCTTTGCCCTCTGCATCATGGGCAGTGTGGCTGCGGTCTTTGCCAGTGAAGACTGAGGCAAGAAAGTCATTGAGGACCTCAGCTTTGTCTCTGTCCCGGGTGACCAGTTCTTGCATTTCCTTCCGGAGAGGGCCCACATCTTCCCTAGTCTTTATTTTCTCACCGACATACTTAAAGAAGGATTTTTTGTTTGTCTTGATGCCCCTGGCCAGATTTAGTTCTATCTGGGCTTTAGCTTGCCTAACCTGATCCGGGGCTGCTTGAACAATTTCTCTGTATTCCTCCCAGGCTTCCCGCCCCTGTTTCCACCCCCTATAGGCCTCCTTTTCGCTTGTGAGCATGTCCAGGAGCAACTTGTTCATCCATGTAGGACTCCTGGCTTTTCTGCCTGCCTTCTTCTTTGTAGGGATGCATGACTCCTGAGCTTGGAGGAGGTGAGCCTTGAATATTAACTGGCTTACTTGGGCCCTTCTTCCCTCCAGCGCTTCATCCCATGGCACTATACTGAGCAGTTGCATCAAGGAGCCACAGTCAGCTCTGCTAAAGCCCAGGGTGGTCAGCTTGCTGCGCACCTTCCTCACTGCCTTGAGGATCTCAAACTCGACCATTTCATGGTCATGGCAGCCCAGGCTGCCCTTGAGCTTGACACTGCCTACCAGCCCCTCCTTGTTGGTAAGGACAAGGTCCAGCAGAGCTCCTCTCCTCGTTGGCTCCCCTACCACTGGGAGAAAGACATTGGCAATACAATCCAAGAACCTCCTGGACTGCCTATGCCCTGCTGTGTTACCCTTCCAACAGATGTCAGCAAACTTGCTGAGGGTACACTCTGTGCCCTCATCCAGGACGTTGACTAACATGTTGAACAAGACTGGCCAGTACTGACCCCTGGGGAGCACTGCTACTACAGGCCTCCAACTAGACTCTGCGCCGAACACTATGCTATCAGCCTCATTCCCCACAGTATTCTTGTGTCCAGTTAGGACATTATGGTCTGATTGGGTGGATAAGTAGATGGCTAATAACTGAGATGAGTAGTTGGGCTTGAAGGAACTTGGTGAACGCATAGCGTTCTGCCCAGAGGGATGTATCTAGTCGGGTTCCACCATGTTTCAAGGGCTTTTAATTACCCAAAGGAGATGAGAAAATGCTTTTTTCATAACATTTTATCAACTTTATCAACGATCTAGACAAGGGGGTGGAGTGCCCCCTCAGTAAGTTTGCAGATGACACCAATTAAGGTGGGAGTGTTGATCTGCCTGAGTGTCAGAAGGCTCTGCAGAGGGATCTGCACAAGCTGGATCCATGGGCCGAGGCAAATGGTGTGGGGTTTAACAAGGCCAAGAGCCGGGTCCTGCCCTTGGGTCACAACAACCTCATGCAGCGCTACATGCTTGGGGCAGAGTGGCTGGAAAGATGCCCAGCAGAAAAGGACCTGGGGGTGTTGGTGGCTGAATATGAGCTGGCAGTGTGCTCAGGTGGCCATGAAGGCCCACAGCATCCGGGCTTGTACCAGTAAGAGTGTGGTGAGCAGGACTAGGAAAGTGATCGTCCCCCTGTACTCTGCACTGGTGAGGCCCCACCTCGAGTACTGTGTTCAGTTTTGGGCCCCTCATGACAAGAAGGACATTGAGGTGTTGGAGCGTGTCCAGAGAAAGGCAATGAAGCTGGTGAGGGGTCTGGAGGACAAGTCTTGTGAGGAGCGGCTGAGGGAACTGGGGTTGTTTAGCCTGGAGAAGAGGAGGCTGAGGGGAGACTTTCTCGCTCTCTACGGTTCCCTGAAAGGACGTTGTAGCGAGGTGGGGGTTGGTCTCTTCTCCCAAGTAATGAGAGAGAGGACTTGAGGGAAATGGCCTCAAGTTTCTCCAGGGGAGATTTACATTGCGTATTAGGAAAAATTTCGTCAGCTAAAGGGCTTTCGAGCACTGGAACAGGCGGCCCAGGGAAGTGGTTGAGTCACCATCCCTGGAGGTATTTAACGGATGTGTAGACGTGGCACATAGGGACATGGTTTAGTGGTGGACTTGGCAGTGTTAGGTTTACAGTTGGACTCTATGATCCTAAAGGTCTTTTGCAATTCTCAATGATTCTGTGATTCTTTTGGGACTCTGGATTTTGTTTTGTCCTTGCCCCTTTTTGGGAGGGCAGGAGGTGTCACAGAATTTTCCTACACTCAGCCTCGCTCACCCTCACACCCCACGGCCCCCAGGAAGAGCCCTGAGCCACCAGTGAGGGGCAGGACCTGCCTTCCCAGGGCCTGGGGGTCAGGGGTTGGCCTTTCTGCTGCATCAACCAAGCCAAGGGGTTCCTCAGCATTACAGCCACCTGCCCAGTGCCTTTGCCTACCTGCAGCCACAGCCTCCAGTTATCTCCTCTAACGAGCCCATGGGGAGGCTTTGGCAGTAACGACCCTCAGTGGGGCCAATCAAGGCTTCAAGGTACTTTGCTTCTGACTTGGACTTCTGGAGCACTTTGTTCAATCTTCTCTCAGTGCCTGAGGCTCATGGACTCAGCACCAAATACACCGTGGGGCTCATTAAAAGACAAAAAGCCCTAACAAGGTGTTCATCGTTCTTGTAATTTTCTTCAAATCTTCAAGACTTGTACAGCCAATTAGAGAGGTTTCAGAGTGTAGTTAAGGAGGAGATTTCAAAGTGCACCTAAGAAAAATGTCTTTTTCATTTTAAAGGATATACTATATTACTCCTGATTATCACTTATGATTAGGATAGAAGAATTCTCTGATTGTTCTGGATACAGGGTGTCCCTTCAGGGGGTCTGGACAGGGAGGCGAAGCAGTCCCTGGAGGTCTGACACTGTAGGACAGCTTTGCTCCTCACCTCCCCGCCCTCCCCATTTCTGACATTGGCCACCTGGGACTGACACCCCTGGTCCTTGCATCAGACTTCTCCACTGAAGTCTGCAGCTGGATGTCACAGCTCCATTGCCCCATCTCCCACCTGCGCTCCTCAGAGCCCTGGCTGCACCCAGGCGCAGGAGAACTTTTCCTGTTTGTAAGACAAGAAAAGTAAAGCATAATCAGATTTCCTAAACAATAACACACAGTCCACAATCACACGCTCAGGACAAGCTACCTCTAATGAGGCTGCCTTTCTACAAGGGAGTTCTTATGAGAAAGAGTTTAGGAAGGTAGATAGTCAAGACAGATATAAACACAATTAAGGAGTTGGCTGAGGAGACAATTAGATTGTTGAAAGACAGGCAAGCTTTGAACTCCTTGAAAGTCACAGCAGCAGCACAGGTGAGAGGTATCTGAGTGAAGAAAGAGTAAGGGGAGGAGAAAACTGGCGAAGAAAGGAAAGGGCCTTTGCCCAGAGAGTCTGCATCTGCAAAGATGACTTTAGAAATGAACATTGTCTCAGGAGAAGGGTAAGCATCTGAAAGATTAGAGAAAGTACACACAGTGTGTACCAGGGAGAAGAGTGGTAATGAGGTTACAGGGGAAGATCAATATTTCTTTGGAATATCCCTTTTGAAAGGTCATGGGATTGCAGAGGTCTCTGGTGAAAGAGGACAAGCAAGTGTAGCACCTGTCTTTGAAAGAGTCCAAATGTGCAACCCAGGGAGCCACTGGCTGTCCAAGCTCACTTTGGTGAGGAGTGTTGTGCCATCAGTCAGAGCCCTCCTTGGTGACATTTCTGGGCACCGATAACAGAAGAACATGTCCAAGAAACATCAGCATGGATTTCATAGAATAGAATCATAGAATCATAGAATTGTTGAGGCTGGAAGGCACGTTTAGGATCATGAAATCCAACCATTAACCTACCCTGGCAGAACCACTTCTAAACCATGTCCCCAAGTACTACATCTACCCCTTTTTAAACACCTCCAGGCATGTTGAATCCACCACCTCCCTGGGCAGCCTATTCCAATGCTTGATAACCCTTTCAGTGAAACAAAAATTCCTAATATCCAATCTAAACCTTGCCTGGCATAACTTGAACCCATTTCCTCTCATCCTATCACTTGTCACTAGGGAGAAGAGGTCAGCCCCCACCTCTCTACAAGCTCCTTTCAGGGAACTGTAGAGA
Organism: Vanellus vanellus; assembly: GCF_965231255.1. NCBI lineage: Eukaryota > Metazoa > Chordata > Aves > Charadriiformes > Charadriidae > Vanellus > Vanellus vanellus. The sequence continues at coordinate 268,483 of NW_028127759.1, forward strand.
GCAATAAGGTCTCCCCTCAGCCTCCTCTTCTCCAGGCTAAACAACCCCAGCTCCCTCAGCCGCTCCCCACAAGACTTGTCCTCCAGACCCCTCACCAGCTTCGTTGCCTTTCTCTGGACACGCTCCAACACCTCAATGTCCTTCTTGTAGTGAGGGGCCCAAAACTGAACACAGTACTCGAGGTGGGGCCTCACCAGTGCCCGGTACAGGGGGATGGTCAGTTCCCTAGTCTTGCTGGCCACACTATTCCTAATACAAGCAAGGATGCTGTTGGCCTTCTTGGCCACCTGGGCACACTGCCGGCTCATATCTGCCGGTCCTTTTCTGCCGGGCATCTTTCCAACCCCTCTGCCCCAAGCCTTTAGTGTCCATGGGGTTGTGGTGGCCCAAGGGCAGGACCCGGAACTTGGCCTTGTTGAACCTGAAACCTTGTTGAACCTGAAGTCTTGTTGAACCTGTTCTTACGGAAATAAGAACAAATGAAGAGATGTCCTAAACCCAGAATTCAACAGACTACTGAAAGACAAATTTTAACTGCCTGAAGCTCAAAGCAGCAGTGGGATTGTTGAGAGGTGTTCCTAATGATGAAAGAGGAAGGGAAAGGGAAATGTAGAGAGCAATCACAAGTGCTTCTGTGCACGTGCACTGCTGGAAAGGTGCCTTCAGACATGGTCACTTCCTTTAGGATAGGTGGAAATACGTGAAAGGTGAGGGAGATTAAATTCAGAGGCTGAGAGAGAGAGTCCTGACAATGCAAAGAGAGGGAAAGGTCAGTAGCTCTCGTCTTGCTGTCAGCGGACATCCTGAAAACTCCTCATCTACATCTCATGGGAGAAGACTGAATGTTTATTAAAAGTATTCTCTTGTTTTAGCTGATGAGGTCGTGCTCATACACATGTCAAAATGTCTCAGGCTTCCAGGCAGCGCTCCGCTGTCTGACCATCAGTACCCAGTGGTTCCTCCAGAGGACCCTGTGTCTCCGAAGCACCTGTCTGGGCCTGGCCGCTGTCCCAGAGGAGCTGCTGGAGACCAGAGCCCCTGGGAAGGTGCAGCTGGAGCCTGGGCAGAGGGTCCCAGGCACCTACACTGGCACCGCGCTCCCGTGTCCCTGCCAATGCATCCCACCCCAATTTTATGATCACTTGCCTTTGCAAACAGAGGCAGCACACAAAATCGCTGAGAAATCACTTATTAAAGCAAGACAAAACCAAGCAAAGAGAATAACAACACCAAAAATGTTTGAAGTTTAGAGTTGCAAGAGGAAATCAACCAAAGCACAAATACAGGCTGGGTGCAGAATGGATAGAGAGAAGCCCTGAGGAGAAGGACTTGGAGGTGTTGGTGGATGAGAAGCTCAACATGAGCCAGAAATGAGTGCCTGCAGCCCAGAAAGCCAAGCACATCCTGAGCGTCATTAAAAGCAGCATGGCCAGCAGGTCGAGGGAGGTGATTCTTCCCCTCTGCTCTTGTGAGACTCCACCTGGAGTACTGCATCCAGCTCTGGAGCCTCCAACAGGAAAAGGACATGGACCTGTTGGAGTGAGTCCAGAGGAGGCTCACAAAGATGATTAGAGGGCTGGAGCACCTCTCCTCTGAAGACAGGCTGAGAGAGTTGGGGTTGTTCAGCCTGTATAAGAAAAGGCTCCAATGAGACCTTACTGTGGCCTTCCATTACCTAAAGGGGGCCTACAGGAGAGCTGGGGAGGCACTGTTTTCAGGGAGTGTAGCAATAGGATGAGGGGTAATGGTTTTAAACTGAAAGAGGGGAGACTGAGATTAGATATTAAGAACAAATTCATTACTCTAAGGGTGGTGAGACACTGGAACATGTTGCCCAGGGAAGTGGTGGATGCCCCATCCCTGGAGGTGTTCAAGGCCAGGCTGGATGGGGCTTTGAGCAACCTGGTCTAGTGGGAGGTGTCCCTGCCTATGGCAGTAGGGTTGGAAGTAGATGGTTTTTAAATTCCCCTCCAACCTAAACCATTCTATGATTCCATGAAATAAGAGATGACATAAGCTCTCTGAGAGATCTCCTCCAGTGCTTGACTATCTTGATGGGGAGAAAGATTTTCTTCATGTTTTTCAGCTGATGCCCATTGGCCTTCCTCCTCCCATCATGCACAACAAGGAAGAGCCTGGCAGCCTTTTAATGCAAGAAGATACAGGGCAAGTCATGAAAGAGGATGAAGAGATTTGTCAAAGTGTTGGTGATGTTCCCCATTTGCAGGAGGGGAAACTGCATCAAGGAGGTTCGATTGTCCCCCTCCCCTTTCTTGGCCAGAAAGCCAAGGAGGGATAACATAGCAGACAGAGGAATTGGTAATGAGCCTGTCCAAGGCAGGTGAGATGAACCTCACTGGGATGGTGGGGGTTGTTCCTGGAGTCAGACACAAATGTCAGGGCTGTGACGAGTCCCCACCTCATTTGGCCTCATGCACTCCTTGTACACACAGGGGTGTTTGGAGACACGAGTCCTTCCCTTCCACAGGCAGAGGCAGAGAACTGCAGCAGTCGTAGTGTCTCCCTGGCCTCCTGTTGCCAGTCCCAGAGGCTGGCCGGCACCTCAGCCCTGTGATGTGTCCTCCTGCTCTTCACTCATCTGAGATGCCCCAAATCGTGAAAAATGAACAAGGGGTACCTCAGTTCAAGGATGCACATTCCAGTGCTGCATTATGGGGGTTTCCCAGGGTACCTTACTCTCCAGGTGGAGTGACCTCAGGACACCATCTGTCCCACAGTCCTTCATGGCACCCCTAAGAACAGCTGGTGGCGTTTGTGCTCACTTGGGTTCATCTTACCACCCGCACGCAATGTGTATACTTCTGTCTCCTCTGTACAACGCGAACATGGTCTTCACACCTCGTCTTTCAATGTCCCTCTGTGGAGGGAAGAACAACCTCTCTGAGCTGGGTGAGAGGGCAGTGCTGGAAGCGGTGCTTGTTAGTGGGTGCCCTGTGACGATTGCCCCGGGGCAGCTTCCCTGGGGTGTCCCATGAACAAAGGCAGAGACCACCCTGCTCTGCTGCTCCTGTGTGTCTCTCCCAGGAGCCCGGGCTGTGTGAGGACACTGCTGTGTGCCCCTACCCTGCACGCTCACACACTTTAGCTGTACATTGGCGTTTCTCCTTCCCCAGCATTTCCGAGCCCAGCCGTCCCAGCCCCTTCCCAGCTCTCCCCACTCCTCTACCTTCTCCCCAGCCGAGCAGAGCAGCCCGGTCTGGTTGGGCCCTGCAGCAAGGAGGAAACAGAGGTAAGTAGCAGTGTCTCTTCTGCTGTCATGTCCTGGAGATCCCATCCCAGGAAGCGTGCAGCCCCCGTTACCAGCGGCGCTCCCCAGGAAAGCACAGAGTCCTGGCCCCGGCGCTCCTCCGGCAGCTTCTGCTGTCCCAGCCGCAGGGCAACCTGGCCCAAGCTGGCACTCACAGCCAAGTGTTTCTCTTTCCATGTCTCCCCTGCACACACACCGTTCCCTGCTCTTCTCCCAGGACATCCCACCTGCCCACAGAGCCTTTTCCTAAGGTCAGCACGTCTGTGCTGGCTCAGCCAGCCATTGCTGCGCCCTGTCCCCATGGTCCCCACAGCCCCCGAGCTGGTGATGCTGCTCTGCAGAGCAAGTGGGCTGTGGTGCCCAGGACCAATGGGCTGATTCTGCTGGGCTGTGCTGGTCAGGCTGGGAGGCAGACCCAGCTGATGGTGGTCACTGCCACTGAGCACCTCCCACACAGGCTCTTAGGTGGCCATGGAAGGTGCTCAGAGGTACCCTGCCTTACTCCAGTGCTGTGAGATGTGTTTGGGTGCTGCGCTGGATCCAGTCTGTGAAAGTACACTGAGGGTAAAATGAATCACTTGCCAGACTCCTTTCCCTGTGCCAGCTGTCTCCCTCGTGGCTGCAGAGCTCTCATTTGCAGGCTCATACAGATATTTGGCACTGTCCCTGCAGATCCCTTGTGGTCTTCTGGCAGCTCCCAAATCCCTCCAGAAAAATACTGCTCTGCCATCAGCCCTATGAACTGCTGCAGAGCCCCAGGCAGGTTTGTTGGAGACCATTCACTGTCTGCATGGGCCCTGGCCACCAACAAGCAACACCTGAACCAGCCCTAAGTCCCTAGAAGGCCATCCTGGGACCACAATCTCATCGCACTGAGCCCACAGAGAACAAACAAAGCAACAAGGCTCTTTAGAGTCTATTCCTTGGGCATGTTCTTGAGAGCAACTTTGGAAGAAGACCGAAGCCTTCAAGCACTGTGCTGAGGACATGCCCTGTCATGATGGAGATGCCGTTATAGAGGTCAGCTGTGTCACAGAAGTGCTCATGGCCTGTCCCTGCCTGCAGTCACAGGACTACCACACAGCAGGACTGTGACCCCTGAGGCCTTACACCTACACAAGGGCTCCAAACGAGAGCGTGGAAGTGGCAAGAGAGCAGCTCTGGCAAGACCGAGGCTGGTGCGCCCTGGCAGTGCTGCTGTGCTGGGACTCGTTCCCCTCCACCTCTGCACACAGGCACTGCCCCGTGTCTTTACAGAGGTCTCAGAGGAAGGATCTAAGACAAACAAGTCGCTGCAGGGTCCTTTCTTTTGTTTGAATACACAGAGAGCACTGCACCTGATTTACACAGTCTGTGGGTCAAATTCTACAGGTACACAATGAGTTAGAAGTGGGAAGAATAATAAAATTTTGCTGAGCACAACATTATAACAAGAAAAACAAAGAAACACACACCCAGCAAAAACCTGAGAACACATTCTGGACCTGCTATGAGTTACACTCTGAATGCTGTGCAGAAGAAAACAGGCACTCTGTTGCTTCTGAAAAACAAAAGATGAGGGGTTCTCTGCTGGAGGCACCACCGAGTACAGCACTGTCACCAACAGGTCAAGGGATAGGGAGGTGAGATAGACAGGGGCTTCAGGTGGGTAAACGCTGATGTGCTGACAAACAGAGGCCATGAGGAGGTGAGGGAGGAACATGGGAAAGACTTTGTGCTGCCCCTGCTGTGAGGGAATCCTCAGCACAGCCCTGAATATCTGCACATAGGACACCACAACGAAAACAAAACCGCCAAATCCAAAAACGATACTAATCACAAGTACTGCATCTTCTCTGTGGTAGGTGTCTGAGCACGGGAGCTTGAGGATGTGGGGGATTTCACAGAAGAACTGTGCCAGGGCATTGCCCTGGCAGAGGGGCAGTGAAAATGTATTGGCCGTGTGCAGGAGGGAATTGAGAAACCCACTGCCCCAGGCAGCTGCTGCCATGCGGACACAAGCTCTGCTGCCCAGGAGGGTCCCGTAGTGCAGGGGTTGGCAGATGGCAATGTAGTGTTTGTAAACCATGACAGTGAGAAAACTCTGCTGCAACACAGAAAAAGAAAAAAAAAAAAAAAACAACCAAACACCTGAAGAGCACATCCTGAGTAAGAGATGGCCCTTGTGTCCCACATCCCACAGAGAATTGGTCATGGCTTTGGGAAGAGTGGTGATGGAGCCCAGGTCAAGAACAGAGGCTGAGGAGGAAGAAGTACATGGGGGTGTGGAGGAGGTGGTCGCAGGCGTGTGCGGTGATGATGAGGTCATCTCCCAGGAGGGCAGCCAGGTAGATGCCCAGGAAGAGCCAGAAGGTCAAGAGCTGCAGCTCCCGAGTGTCAGCACATGCCAGGAGGAGGAAGTGGGTGATGGAGCTGCTATTGAACAGCTACTCTGGGCATGGCGCATTGCTGAAAGAGAAGACATTGACAAGTTAAGGGAGACATCTTTGAGCCCATCCTGTGCTGTTTCCCAACAAATCCCCCGATAATGACTTCTTTTTCTTTGGCATACTTTCCTCCATTTCTGGGAGGACATGTGTTGAAGGACATGTGTCTGAACAACATGTGTTGGGCACAAGGACTGAAGGACAGCAGTAAAATGATGAGGCTTCTGGGTCAATACATGGTGGGATAGCTCGCAGGACTGGAATGCTGTCACGGACGGCTATGTACTGTTTCGGAAAGACAGGCCAGCAGGGTGAGGTGGTGGAGTTTCTTTCTACGGGACAGAGCAACTGGAGTGTCTTGAGCTCTGCCTGCAGCTGGATGAAGAACGTGTTGAGAGCTTATCGTTAAGAATTAAGGGACAGGCTATGTGGGAGACAATTCTGTGGGTGTTTACTACAGACCACCAGATCAGGAAGAGGAAGTTGATGAGGCCTTCTACAGACAGCTGGAAATAGTCTCATGGTCACAGGCCCTGGTTCTCACGGGGGACCTCAGCCACCCCGATATTTGCTGGAAACAACACAGCCAGGCACACAGAGTCCCGGAGGTTTCTGCAGAGCATTGATGAGAACTTTCTGACACAGTTGGTGGGGAAACCAACGAGGAGTGGTGCACTGCTGGGCATTTTACTGACAAATAAAGGAGGACTAGTTGGGGATGTGAAGGCTGGGGGTAGCCTTGGCTGCAGTGACCATGAGATGGTGGAGTTCCGGATCCCGCGTGGAAGAAGCAGGGCAAAAAATAGAATTACAAGCCCGGACTTCAGGAGAGCTGACTTTGGCCTCTTCAAAGACATACTTGGAGGAATCCCATGGGCAAAGGGTTTGGCAGGAAGGGGGGTGGAGGAGAGCAGATTAATAGAAAAGGTCCACTTCCTCCAAGGTCAAGATGGGTGCATGCCTATGAGTAATAAATCAAGCAGAGGAGGCAGGAAATCTGCATGGACAAGCAAGGACCTTCTGGAAAAACTCAGGTGCAAGAGGGAAGTTTACAGAATGTGTAGAAAGGAACTGGCCACTTGGGAGGAGTATATAAACATTGCGAGAGTACGTAGGGATGGAACTAGGAAGGCTGAAACCCACTTGGAATTAAACCTGGCAAGGGATGTCAAGGACAATAAGAAGGGCTTCTCCAAGTACATCAGTAGTAAAAGGCAGACCAGGGAAAATGTGGGCCTGCTACTGAATGAGGTGGGTGCCCTGGTGACGGAGGATGCAGAGAAGACAGAATTACTGATACCTTCTTTGCTTCAGGCTTTACTGCTAAGGCCGGCCCTCAGCAATCCCAGACTCTGGAGAGAAGAGAAGGAGTCTGGAAAAAGAAAGATTTTCCCTTGATTAAGGAGAATCAGGTTAGAGATCATTTAGGTAAACTTGACACCCACAAATCCATGGGTCCTGACGGGTCACAGCGCAGGAATGTTGAGGGACCTGACAGATGTTATTTCGAAGGTGCTCTCCATCATCTTTGAATGGTCACGAGGGACAGGAGAAGTGCCTGAGGACTGGAGGAGAGCCAAAGTCATGCCTATCTTCAAAAAGGGCAGGAAGGAGGACCCAGGAAACAGGAGACCGGTCAGCGAGACCTGGAAAGGCTGGAGAGCTGGGTGGAGAGGAACATAATGAAATTCAACGAGGGCAAATGTAGAGTCCTGCACCCTGGGAGGAAAAATGCCATGCATCAGTAAAGGTTGGGGGTTCACCTGCTGCAAAGCAGCTTTGCCGAGAGGGACCTGGGAGTCCTGGTGGACAATAAGTTGACCATAAACCAGCAATGTGCCCTGGTGGCGAAGAAGGCCTATGGTCTCCTGGGGTGCATTACAAAAGAGTTTGGCCAGCAGGTGGAGGGAGGCCATCCTTCCCCTCTGCTCTGCCCTGGTGAAGCCACATCTGGAGTACTGTGTCCAGTTCAAGAAACACAGGGAACCACTGGAAAGAGTCCAGTAGAGGGCTACAAAGATGTTCAGGGGACTGGAGCACCTCTCTTATGAGAATCAGCTGAGAGAGGTGGGTACGTTTAGCCTGGAGAAGAGAAGGCTGAGAGGGGATCTCCTCAATGCTTATCAATTTCTAAAGGACGGGTGTCAAGAGGATGGGGCCAGACTCTTTTCTGTGCTGCCCAGTGACAGGACAAGGGGAAATGGGCACAAACTGGAACACAGGAAATTCCATCTGAACACAAGGAAAAACATCTTTACTTTGAGGGCACCAAAGATCTGGAAGAGGCTGTCCAGAGAGGCTGTGGAGTGTCCTTCTGTGGAGATATTCAAAAGCCGCCTGGCTGCATTGCTGTCCAGCCTGCTGTAGGGGCCCCTGCTTTCGCAGGGGGGTTGCACTAGACAATCTCCAAGGGTTCCTTCCAACCCCTACCATTCTGTGATTCTGTGATCCTGTGATTCTGTGATCTTCTATGATTTCTGTTGGCCAGAGGGATTCCCCACCAGTGCCCACCGATGCTGCCCTGTCTCTCAAAAGTGCTCCATTAGAGCTTGCAGTTCTCTGTACATGTCCTGAACCACCTCTGGCACCTCAAATGCCACCAGGTGTTTGCATCGGAAAAGCTCCCTCCTGGCCTCTGTCTCCATTACTCACAGGGCAGCTCAGAGAAGGATCTCACACTGATTTAGGGCAGCTGAGCTGAGGCAAGAGGAATCCCCCCTCTGGTGGGTCTGTGGGGTGCACTGGAGAAGCTGAATGTCCCTCCGGCCTCAGGAACACTGCTGAGAGCTGAGATGCCTCATTGACTTGGCTCAATCCCTGCCCTGCACTGGTGGGTATGATCCCCGGCCCGTCACTGCCTCCGTGCCCTGCCTGGCAATGGGGCAGCAATGGGGGTTTCCAGAGGGGAACATGGACACCTCCTGTGGGTCTGCACAACCTGGCAGAGCACTTTCCACCACAGGGATCGATCCGTCCAGGGTTCAGAGAGGGACAGTCGGTGATGACTTCATTGTGCTTCAAACTCTGCTCCCCAGGAGAGACCCCGCTGCCTTGGAGGAGCTGTCAGCCCTGGAGGCGCAGGGACACCTCGAGGGATTGGGGCAGTGCGGGGAGGAGGCAGAGAAAGCCACAGCAGGTCCTCTGCTGCTGATCTGGGCCGGGCTGCTGGGCCGGAGGGAGCTCCTGGCAAGCGGGCAGCGCTGCAGAGAGACAGCTCTGCCCAGGAGCAGCTCCTCTGCACAGCGCAGCAGGGCTGAGGGCACTGCCTGCAGGCAGCGAGGGCAGAGCAGGGAGGCAGAGAGAGGTTGAAGGCAGTCTGGAGAGGGAGGATGCTGAGGGCGAGTTGGGGGAGAACTCTTCCCAAAGCAGAGCAGCTGCAGTAGCTGGAGAGATCTCCAACAGCTGGCACCTCCCACAGCCCATGGGATCTTTCAGGAGGACGCTCACAACTTCTCTGCTGTGGAAGAAGAGGACATTCTCTAGATTGGGGCTTCCCTGCTTCACCATCAGAGGCACGAGCATGACGGCTGCCTTCTCCCAGGGATGGTCAAAGGGCTGTGAAGGTGGGTGTGCAGGCAGGGGTGGGCAGGGCTGTCCTTGCCAGCAGGGTCCCTGCACCCCGGGGGCGTTGTGCCGGGGCAGGGACTCTGCCGCCTGCCAGGGTCAGCTCTCCGCCTGCCCAGAGAGCTCCCACGTAGCTTCTGTGGGGAGAAGCTGTGGGTGGAAGGAGCAACCCCTGGCAGGGCAGGGTCATTCTGCTTTGAAGAGGGTGCTGTGTGGGTCAGGGCTCTTTACACCTCCGGATGACCTCTGGTCATTCCTGGAGGGACTATTCAAGATGGAGTTCCCTTAATATGAAGGTAAATTTCTTTTGCTGTTTCTTCTCTACGTTGGCTGGGTGGGCAGTGGCACATGTCCAAGAGGACTTTCAAATGAAAGATCAAAGGAGGGTTCATGTAGAGATAAGGAGCTTTCCTGAGGCTGTGTCTTCGGTTTCCAGCTCTGGGGGCTACAGACAGCAGCAGCATCCCCTTTCCAGTCTCACAAGGGTCTGTGGCACCTGCCCTTTAACCCCTGCACACACTCAGAGGTTGCAGGGCAGAGCTGGGCACACGGGGGCTGCCATGGGGTCTGCGAGCACTGGCAGGGAAGAGACGTGGGGGCAGGGAAAAGGCTGCTGGCAGGGAGAGCTCCAGGCGGTGGAGATGGGCAGGGAAGGAGGGAGCTGCTCCTGGAAGCCCTGATGCAGGGGAGATAGGGGCACCTCCAGCCACCCCTGCAGTGCAGATGCTTTCCCTGAGTCATCCAGCACAGCCCTCAGCCCTCATGGCCATGGGCTCTGGGGTGGGAGTCAGCTCTGTGCCCGGCAGAGCAGCAGGAGAGGCGAAGGGCATCCCTCCTGCCACGTGCCCCATTGCTGCTGCCCAGCGGTGGGGCTGAGGGCACCTGTCCTGCATGATCAGTGTCTGGGCGGTGGCGTGCCCAGCAGGGTGAGGGTAACACTGTCCTGAGTGCCCGGCTGCCTCTCCCCGTGACTCTCCCAGCCAGACCCTCATGGGATTTCTTCTGGTTTCTCCACATGTCTCCTTTAAATTTATCTTTTTATTGCTGTCAGCCTCCCTGGGGATGGGAATTTCAGCTGCAGAGTCCCACACTGATCTTCTTCCACTCCTGCCGGTGTGTCCATGGGAACCAGTGTCCCAGCTTTCCTCTGACCTGTGGGGCTGTGGGCAGTGCAGGCCGTGGGGGTGGGGAAGGAGTCCATTTTCTCTCAGTGAGATGCCAAAAACTGGGTATGTCCTTTGGGTGTCCGTGGAAGCTGTGAGCTGCCCTCCAGGATGCCAACCTGTCCCATAGCACCTTTGTGTTATCGGAAAGCCCCACAGAGAAACACAGAGACTCTGTGACTGAGGAAATGCTGTTGGGTGGGTGAAATGAGCCGTGGGTGTCCTTGGCTAGAGGTGGGGTGCTGAGACCTTGAGAAAGGGTGAGACATTTCATGGTCTGAGATGGATCCTTCTGCTCTCAGCACTGTCTGATGGCATAATAGAAGAGGGAATCCCCCTCCATCTCATGACAGTGCAAGATGGAGGGACAAACCATCTCCCCTGACTCTGCTCTCTGCCCCAGGCAATCCTCATGTCTCACAGCACTCACTCTGTTCTCCTGGAGTGCAGCACAAATGCTGAGGGTTTCTGACATCCCAGAACAATGCTCAGGGGAGGTGGGGGAGCTGTAAAATACCCAAAGCCTCTCCAACTGCCTTCTGCCATCCTGGTTCCTTAGCAGTGCATGTGCAGATGCTGACAAGCCCTTCTGCATTGTAGGTGGTTCCATCAGAACAGGTAGAACATCGGCACGGACCCCGGTCCTCACTCTTCCCAGGAACTCTTCCCTCCTCACAGCACAATCAGCAAGAGTAAACCAGAGCTCGAGTCAGGAAGCTGAGGAATGTCTCCTGGAAAAGGAAAAGGGCGTATTACAGGAGGGGTAAAGTCTATGGGAAATGGCTTTCATTTTCCTTAGGGAAATCTCTGGTAACAGACCTCGACCACGTCCCCCTGCCCAGAAGCAGCAAATGTCCAACAGCAGCTCCATCACACAGTTCCACCTCCTGGCATTCGCAGACACACGGGAGCTGCAGCTCTTGACCTTCTTGCTCTTCCTGGGCATCTACCTGGCTGCCCTCCTGGGAAACGGCCTCATCATCACCGCCATCGCCTGCGACCACTGCCTCCACACCCCCATGTACTTCTTCCTCCTCAACCTCTCTGTTCTGGACCTGGGTTGCATCTCCACCACTCTCCCCAAAGCCATGGCCAATTCCCTCTGGAACACCAGGGCCATCTCCTATGCAGGATGTGCTGCTCAAGTCTTTCTTTTTGGCTTCTTCATTTCAGCAGAATTTTCTCTTCTCACCATCATGGCCTATGACCGCTACGTTGCCATCTGCCATCCCCTGCACTACGGGACCCTCCTGGGCAGCAGAGCTTGTGTCCGCATGGCAGCAGCTGCCTGGGGCAGTGTTTTTCCCTATGCTGTGCTGCACACGGCCAATACATTTTCACTGCCCCTCTGCCAGGGCAATGCCCTGCACCAGTTCTTCTGTGAAATCCCCCACATCCTCAAGCTCTCCTGCTCACACTCCTACCTCAGGGAAGTTGGGCTGATTGTGCTTGGTGTCTGTTTAGCATTTGTGTGTTTTGTTTTCATTGTGGTGTCTTATGTGCAGATCTTGAGGGCTGTGCTGAGGATCCCCTCTGAGCAGGGACGGCACAAAGCCTTTTCCACGTGCCTCCCTCACCTGGTGGTTGTCTCCCTCGTTATCAGCACTGGCATGTTTGCCTACATGAAGCCCCCCTCCATCTCCTCCCCATCCCTGGACCTGGTGGTATCATTTCTGTACTCGGTGGTGCCTCCAGCAGTGAACCCCCTCATCTACAGCATGAGGAACCAGGAGCTCAAGGATGCCCTATGGAAACAAGCCCAATGGACGCTGTTTCACTGAAAATAACCTGCTACCCCTTCTCTGCACATTGCCCAGGGCTTATCTTAGATCACGAGCCTAATTTTTCTCTTGTCATAATCCTGCTTATTGATATTTTTCTGGGTTTATACTACTTGTTCTGAGGCTTGATCCTACTGGGTCTGACCCTTGCACAACACTGTGTCAGGTGTGGCTTGACAGATAACAGCTCCTAAATGAAACGGGATGTCTCAGGTAGAATAGCGAGAAAAGGGAAAAGCAGGGGAAAAAAAAAACATGGGCTGAGATAAATATTGTTTAATAGAACAGTAACAGAAAATAAAAGCAGTAGCAGTAACAATAATAATAATAATAATAGTAATAATAATAATAATATTAATAATAATAATAATAATAATAATAATAATAATAATAATAATAAAGTATATCTAGAATAAAGTGATGCAAAACAAATTGCTGTCACCACACAATGATTATTTGCCCCGCCTGTCTGGAGAAGTAATCACCGATCCCTGCCCCCAAGCTGACTCACATTTACTTACTGAGCATGACGGCTATGGGATGGAATATTCCTTTGGCCAGTTTGTCTTGTCTGTGCCCCCCCACCTTCAACGGGAAGTTGAAAAAGTCCGTGACTTAATATAAGCATCACTCAGCAACAACTAAAACAATATGAGTTAGCAATGTTATTCTCATAGTCAATCCAAAACACAGCAGCTACAAGGAAGGATATTAACTCTATCCCAGGCAAAACCAGGACAGCGTCCGCCCCTTATTCTATACCATCTACCTCATGCCCAGGTCTTACACTTTTCCATAAATCACCACCATTTTCCTGTCTTTCATACATGTGTATATGCACACAGATATCATTCCCTTAGTCCATGGCCCATCCCACTGAAATGTCCCTTGAGTTCATTTAGTCCATGACTTTGGGCTCCATCTGTTGTAACTGTCTTTCCCGGCAGGAGACGTGGTGTGTGGTGTTGAATTGTTGCGTGCTGCATCTGGAGCTCACAGCTGGTGTAGCCGGCAGGGCCCATGCCCATCATCTGTGGGTTGAAGATGTCGATCTCAAGACAATTCCCGGGTGCCAGTTGCTGCAGCCACTTCTGCACTTTGCTCAGTTTCATCAAAGTTCATTCTTCATTAATTTAGGTCACTTTCACTGCAATGCCATAGATAGAGCATATAGCAACCGTATCAGTGATGACATATAGTGGTAATTTAGCAATAAATATCATATCATTTGATTCATTGGCCATTCTCACCAAAATCAAATCCCCTTGAGGAACACATCGATCATCCCCATCCCCCAGCATCACCCACCAAGCGCACTCAGGGCCTTAAAAAAAGCAATCCCACAGATAGTTTTGCCTTTGCTTGTGTCAGGAATAACCCAGACTGTCTTCGCAAACATATTCAGATCCTCAAATGTTACCTAACCAGGTGGCCTTTGCCAAATGTGTATCCGGACTTTTGAAGGTCCCACCACCCATGGCTCTCAGTGTAGTTTATAGCAGTCCGTTGTATTGTTTCAGTTTCCCAGAGGCTCGTGCATGGTAGGGGATGTGATACACCCGCCCAATGCCATGCTCTTTGGCCCAGGTGTCTATGAGGCTGTTTGGAAATGAGTCCTACTGTCTGACTCAATTCTCTCTGGGGTGCCACGTCGCCATCAGACTTGCTTTTCAAGGCCCAGGATAGTTGTTCAGGGCAGTGGCATGGGTCACAGGGTGTGTTTCCAGCCGTCCGGTGTTTGCTTCCACCGTTGTGAGCACGTGGCGCTTGCCTTGGCGGGTTTGAGGGAGTGTGATAGAACCAATCTGCCAGGCCTCCCCGTATTGATATTTCAGCCAACGTCCTCCATATCAAAGAAGCTTTAACAGCTTGGCTTTCTTAATTGCAGCACATGTTTCACATTCGTGGATAACCTGTGCAATAGTGAACGTGGCCAAGTCCACCCCCTGGTCACGAGCCCATCTATATGTCACATGTCTTCCTTGATGGCTTGATGCGTCATGGGCCCACCAAGCTATGAATAGTTCACTCTTACGTTGCCAGTCCATGTCCACCTGAGCCACTTCAATCTTAGCAGCCTGATCCACCTGCTTGTTGTTTTGATGTTCCTCAGTGGCCTGACCCTTGGGTACATGGTCATCTACATGATGTACTTTCACAACCGGATTCTCTATCCGGGCAGCAATGTCTTGCCACAGTTCAGCAGCCCAGATGGGTCTACCTCTGCACTGCCAGTTGCTCTGCTCCCACTGCTGTAACCACCCCCACAGAGCATTTGCCACCACCCATGAATCAATATGGAGGTAAAGCACCAGCTGCGCAGGGGCTCACAGCCGGTCCCGGGTCACCCCTGCGCCTGTGATTTCACTTTGGGGCACATTCCAGAGCCACCAGACAGGCAGGGGTTGGGAGACGGTGTTGGAGGGAGGGCACGGACAAAGCGCTGTAGCACCTCCAGGAGAAGCACTTTCCACTGCCACAGGCTGTGACGTGGGTGATAGCTTGGCTCCCAGTGACACTCATCATCACCCAGGGAGAGGAAGAGGAGTGCTGTCCTTTGCACCATCTTTAGTGAGCTTTGCCTGGAGGAGAGACTCTGTGATGGGTGGCACTGAGTTTAGTGCTCACAAGAACATCCTCTGTAGCTACAGTCAATAGTTCAGGTCAGTGCTTGGATTAAGAGGGCATGGGGACACACAGCATTTCCCAGGCTGTGTCACGCTGCCTTAGTGTCTCTCCAGTGCTTCCCTCGGCATGAAAACTCTCCTCCAGCACTTCTCCATAGTCCTGGTGCCTCCCTGGACACTGGAATTCATCCCCAACCCAAGATCTCACAGCAGCACTGGAAGCGGTGCCTGACGAACCCCCAGATGCGGTGCAGGGCTGGAGCTTGGCCAGCCGGGCTTGTCTGCCGTGGGGCGGGAGGTGTTCCTTCCCCACACAGCGCCATTCTCTGGTGGTCTTGTTGAAGCAAGGAGGGCACTGGCCCTGTGGCTCTCTGTGCACAGCCGGAGGTGGTGACTCCTTGTTAAAACAACCAGCTCGTAACATATGAATTAATAAACCCCACGGCCTCCCAACGTGGCTACTGCTCGTGACCAAATTGGTGCCCCGGGAAAGAGGCACACGGGATAACGGGGTCCGGGTTTAATGCAGAAAGATGCTTTTCCCCCAGCACTGCTTTGCTTTGAAAAAAGCCCTGAAAAGGGCTTTGTTTTCCACCCACTGGAGCAATGCCGGGAAGGTCGTCTATAAAATCCCCGGCACTTCACCTGAAATGATGCGGCTCAGTATCGAGTACGCCTACACCGGCACAGTACCGGTCACGACCGACAACATTGAACGTTTGCTCATAGTGGCCGACCAGTTCAACGTCATGGGCATCGTCAGACTGTGCTGCGAGTTCTTAAAGTCCCAGCTGTGCTTGGAGAACTGCGTCGGCATCTGGAGATTCACCGAGTATTACTACTGCCTTTATTATTGACTTTATTATTGACCTGCGAGAAGAAGCCCATGCTTTCATCCTCCATCACTTGGAGGGGGTGACCAGGGTGTCAAGAGAGTTTCTGGAGCTCTCCGTCAATGAGCTCCAGCGCGTCCTGCAGAAGGAGAAGCTCTGTGGGAAAGAAGGGGCCACGTTCAAGGCCGTTATGCAATGGATGGCTCAGGGCCCGCAGAACAGGAGGCAGCAGGTTGCAGTCTTGCTGGGCAAGGAAGAGTGGAATGGGGGACAAAGGGCATTTATTTAAAAGAAAGAAAGTCTAGGTTATTCTTAGCTTAGAAAAAATAAACTCAGCATTTTTGACAGTAAGGACTTTGCTTGAAACTTTTGAAATCCTGCCTTCACAAGGGTATAAATTTGTAGTTCATATTCACTGTACATACACGCCACTCACCCAAATCCCATTGCTTGTTAGCACGTGCATGGTTTCCGAAGGCACACACACTGACACTGACACTATGGAAATGATCAGGTATGTGTTGTCTATGAGTGCCCAGGCCACAGTTGTGTGAGGCATTGCACAAGCATCGGAAATCCTTGCCCAAAAGAGTTTGCAAACCACCCGTTCCTTTCGACTGGGCTCGAAAGGGGGACCATCTTGCATAGGGGAGGATGGCACATCGCTCTCATGTTCTTGAGGCAGTCCTATTCGAGTCATGGTTTCAGTCAGAGTCCTTCCTGAACGATCATTGCCTGGGAGGACAGCACCATAAAGGCAGTCAAGTGCCTTCTGGGCCACCCCTGGGGACAATTCTCGGCCTTCGAGAATAACATCATGAAAACTTTCCAACTGCCCATGCTGTCCCAGGAGAGAGACTGGGACACAAAGTATGGAATTACACGAGTGATTCTCTGTTCACGAGCACGAGTGGTCCCAGTCAAATTGGGACACCCCGAATGCAGTTTCACACATGGTTCTTATACCTTTAGAGCATTCAGGTACAACACAATTTGAGTGATCGCTACGTAACACGCACACACAGGCTGCTGTTTGGCAAAGCAACTCTCATGCTGTGGCATCATCATCCACCTGCTGCTCTCCTAATGGAGACGTCCCTGGAGTCGGTCTCGCTGCAGTTCCTTATCTCTGATGCCAGATCAGGGGAGGGTTTCACAGGGGTGTCAGAGGGGCTGGGAGGCTGGCGTCATCCGGGCAGTGCTGGAGTATCCTTTCTTCTTCAGGCTGGGGGCTGTCTTCTCCTCCCGACAATGAGCTGGGTCCTGTAGTCATGCTGACTGAACCATGGCTATGCAGTACGCAATAGAAACGCTGTATATCTTAAGAAAGTTCATACAATTTCATACTCTAAAGAGTAATTGTTACAATAGTTCGGGAATGAGATTTTCCTAACAGTCCCTCCTTTTCCTTTCACCGTCAGGGTCACACTATACTCTTCATTATTTAAGTCGTAAGTCAAGTTCATAAGGTAATACTACACTGTAAACACACCAATCTAATTAGAAAGCAAAACAAGAGAGTGAATACAACAACCCAAATCCTTTCAGTTCACAGTCCTGTTCCTAAGTCTGGGAGCCAAGAGGTTAGCCACCCAAAGAGATTTAGGGGAGATCCCTGCCCTATTTTGTGTAATATTTTTAAATGAGTCTTTCTCTTGTTTCTCTCAGTTTTGTTTTTCTGGTCTTGACTGACATAAAAACCCCAGCAGCTCTTATTCAAGAACGCACCTACTGTGTCCTGTACTTCTAAAGGGTGCTCTAGAGATAAGCCATTCTATATTACCATTTTTGATAATAATTTGATTTCTTCCTCTAAGGCTGTCATACTGCCTGCCCTCATTAATGGCTTTTTCTAATTCTCTTGACACATTCGCAGTAGCCCTTTCTAGTTTTGCAGACTCACTGTGGGATAAAATCTGATACAGACAGGTGGAACTCAGTGCCACATTATCAAAGATATTTGTGAAAGGCAGGTCCTGCTTGACTAACCTGATCTCCTTCTACAACGTGGTCACACGCTCAGTGGATGAGGGAAAAACTGTGGATGTTGTCTATCTGGACTTTAGTAAAGCCTTTGACACTGTTTCCCACAGCATTCTCCTGGAGAAACTGGCTGCTCATGGCTCGAATGGGCACACGCTTTTCTGGGTAAAAAACTGTCTGGAAGGCCGTGCCCAGAGAGTGGTGGTAAACGGAGTTAATTGCAGTTGGCGGGCGGTCAGGAGTGGTGTCCCCCAGGGCTCAGTGCTGGGGCCAGTCCTGTTTAACGTCTTTATCAATGATCGGGATGAGGGGATGGAGTGTACCCTCAGTCAGTTTGCGGATGACACCAAGCTGGGTGGGAGTGTTGATCTGCCTGAGGGTAGGGAGGCTCTGCAGAGGGATTCGGACAGACTGGACCCATGGGCCAAGGCAGACTGTAGGAGTTTCAATGAGGCCAAGTGCTGCGTCTCACACTTTGGCCACAACAACCCCCACCAATGCTATAGGCTTGGGGAGGAGTGTCTGGAAAGCTGCTCACAGAGAGGGACCTCTGTTGTTGGTTGATAGCAGCTGAACATGAGCCAGCAGTGTGCCCAAGTGGCCAAGAAGCCCACCGGCATCGTGGCCTGTATCAGGACTAGTGTAGCCAGTAGGACCAGGGAGGTGATTTGCCCCCTGTATTGGGCACTGGGGAGGCCGCATCTTGAGTACTGTGTTCACTTTCGGCCCCCTCACCACAAAAAGGACATTGAGGCGCTGGAGCGTATCCAGAGAAGGGCAACGAAACGGGTGAGGGGTCTGGAGCACATGTCTTATGAGGAGCGGCTGAGGGAACTGCGGTGGTTTAGCCTGGAGAAAAAGAGGCTGATTGGAGACCTTATCGCTCTCTAAACATATCTGAAAGGAGGTGGCAGAGAGGTGGGGGTCGACGTGTTCTGTCAGGTAATGGGTGTTAGAACAAGAAGAAATGGTTCAAGTTGAGCCAAGGGAAGTTTTGACTGGGTATTAGGAAGAATTTGTTTACTGAAAGGGTCATCAGGCATTGGAATGCGTTACCCAGGGCAGTGGTGGAGTCCCCATCCCTGCAGGTGTTTAAGGGTCATGTAGTTATTGTGCTGAGGGACATGGTTTAGTGGTGGGCTTGTCTGTGTTAGGTTAATGATTAGACTATGTGATCTTACAGGTCTTCTCCAATATAGGAAATTCCACGACAGTGCGATTCTGTGATGATGGCGCTGGGACAACTTCCCCGGCGTGTCCAGTGAGCACAGGCACAGCCCAGACCCTGCTCGTCTGGTCCCTCATGTCTCTCGCAGGAGCCCGGCTGTGCCAGGACACTGCTATGTGCCCCCACCCTGCACATTCCCACACTTCAGCTCTTCCCTGGGGTTCTCTTCTCTAGGGCACTTGCCAGCCCTGCCAGCCCAGACCCTCCCTGAATCTGGCCACCTCCTGCCCTCTCCCAGCACAGACCAGCAGAGCAGCCCCATTGGGACTGGTCCTACAGCAGGACACAGAGGCCAGTGAGAATTTCCACCCATCCGGCATGATGAAGAGATCTCTGCCCCAGGCAGCTTGCAGCCACACCTGCCAAACGTCCTTCCCAGGATGGCATGAGAGAATTGGCCCAGGGCACCCTCAGGAAGGTCCTTTGGCCCCAGGGACAGGGCAGCCTGCCCTGAGCTGTCCCAATAGAGCAAAGGGTTCCTCTTGCCATGGCTGCCCTGCACACACACAGTGCCCTGCTCTTCTCCCGCCACAGCCCATCTCCCCTCAGAGCCTCTTCCCGAGAGAGCTCATCCGTGCTGGCCTGGCCAGCCGTTCCTGCACCCCCTCCCCAGGCGTCCCACAGCCCCCGAGCTGGTGGTGCGGCTCTGCAGAGCCGGGGGCTGTGGTGCCCAGGGCCATGCTGGTCAGGCTGGGAGGCAGACCCAGCTCGGGTGGCTCCTGCCCCCTTCACCTCAGCACACAGACGTGGCCCCTGTAGCTCCAGAGAAGTTCTCGGAGAAAGGATCTCAGACAAACAAGTCAGTGCAGAGTCCTTCAGTTTTTCAAAAACAAAGAGAGAACAGTTTCTTATTTACACAAAGTCTGTGGCTCCAACAACACAGATCCTGACATAGCAATAGGATAAAGGATGATTCTTCACTTTTATTGACAGCATTAACAAAACTCAGAAAAGCTAAAAAAAAAACAAGTGAAAGGAAAAAAAGTACTAAAGACAGTCTGGGCCTGTAATGAGTTACATCATGTGTGATATGTAGAAGATGGGCAGTTCATTGATGCTTCTGCCAAGATACCAGTCATCAGTTTCCACAGGGCATCCTTGAGCTCCTGGTTCCTCATGCTGTAGATGAGAGGGTTCACTGCTGGAGGCACCACCGAGTACAGAAATGACACCAACAGGTCCAGAGATGGGGAGGAAATGGTGGGGGGCTTCAGGTAGGCAAACGTGGCAGTGCTGTTAAACAGGGAGATCACAACCAGGTGATGGATGCCCGTGGAAAAGGCTTTGTGCCGTCCCTGCTCCGATGGGATCCTCAGCACAGCCCTCAAGATCTGCACATAGGAAAAGAGAATGAAAGCAAAAGCCCCGAATGCTAGTAAGACACTAAGCACCAGAAGCCCAACTTCCCTGAGGTAGTCTGAATGTGAGCAGGAGAGCTTGAGGATGTGGGGGATTTCACAGAAGAACTGGTGCAGGGCATTGCCCTGGCAGAGGGGCAGTGAAAATGTATTGGCCGTGTGCAGCACAGCATAGGGTAAAACGCTGCCCCAGGCAGCTGCTGCCATGCGGACACAAGCTCTGCTGCCCAGGAGGGTCCCGTAGTGCAGGGGATGGCAGATGGCAATGTAGCGGTCATAGGCCATGATGGTGAGAAGAGAAAACTCTGCTGAAATGAAAAAGACAAACAGCAAGGCCCGTGTAGCACGTCCTGCATAAGAGATGACCCTGGTGTCCCAGGGGGAATTGGCCATGACTTTGGGGAGAGTGGTGGAGATGGAGCCCAGGTCAAGAACAGAGAGGTTGAAGAGGAAGAAGTATATGGGGGTACCAAGAAGACCGAGTGGATAAGACCCTCTATAGACAGATTGGAGTATGCTCATGTTCACAAGCCCTGGTCCTCAGAGGGAACTTCAGCCACCCTGATAGCTGTTGGAAGGAAAGCAGAGCAGCGCATAGGCAATCCAGGAGGTTCCTGGAACACATTAACGATTACATCCTTATCCAAGTGACAGCAGAGCCAATGAGGAGAGGTGCCATGCTGGACTTTGTCCTGACCAAGAAAGAGGGGCCCATGGGGAATGTCATGGTCCAGGGCAGCTTTGGCTGCAGTGACCTTGAGGTGGCAGAGTCTGGGATCTTTAAGGTGGCTAGGAGAGCGCACAGTAAGCTCGCTATCCTGGACTTCAGGAGATAGACATTGGCCTCTTCAGGGATCTGCTTGGTGAACTACATTGGGACAAAGCCCTGGAAAGAAGAGGGGGCCATGAAAGTTGGCTAATATCCAAGCGCTACCTCAGCCAAGCTCAGGAGCAACACATCCCGGCAAAGAGGAAGTCAGGCAAAGACAGCAGGAGGCCTGCGTGGATGACCAAGGAGGTCCTGGTCAATCTCAAAAAGGAAAAGGAAGCCTACAGAGGGTGGAAGCAAGGACAGGTAGCCTGGGAGGAATTGTCCGAGCAGCGAGAGATCAGGTTAGGAAAGCTAAAGCCCAGGTAGAGGTGAATCTGGCCAGGGGCAGGAGGGGCAACAAGAAAGCCTTCTATAGGTATGTGGGTGACAAAAGGATGACTAGGGAACACGTGGGCCCACTCGGGAAGGAACCGGGAGACATGGTCACCAGGGACATAGAGAAGGTTGAGGTACTCAACGACTTCTTTGCCTCAGTCTTCCCTGGAAAGGGCTCTAACACTGCTGTTGTCCTCTCCCAGGCACTTCCCAGCACTCCCAAGCCCTCCCCAGCTCTGCCCACCTCCCCTGCCCTCTCCCCAGGACAGCCCAGCCCAGCAGCCCAGTCTGGGCTGGCCCCACAGCACTGCCCGTTGCAGGGTGCTGCAGAGCTCTGGGCACTCACCACACAGCCCCAGCTCCTCCCAAGGGCACAGCAGCTCCTGGGGGGCAGAAAAGGAGATCAGCCTGTCCATCAGCCCCAGGGCTCGTGCTGGTGCTGAGGAAACGAGGAAAGAGTCTAGTCACTCTCTGCCTCTCCGGAATTCATGTTGTGCGTGATCCCCAGCCCTGACTGAATTTGCCCCCTTCTCTCCCCAGTCAGCCCCACGCCCCAGGACAGCACAGCAGACCTGGCCCTGGAGTCCCCTCAGGCACCTCCTGTGTCTCCCCACTCTCCCCTCCCTGTGCCTGATGAGTCCCTGCTGACTTCCTCGGCACTGCAGCGTCCTTGTGCGTGGACACATTGATTCAGTGCTTTATATTAGTGGACTTCACCTTTGAGGGTGTTTCACCTTCGGAGTCTCCATCCGTTCCAGTCCAAGGGCAAGTGTCGAGTCCCTAATACCGCCTCTCTCCTCCCGCCTAAAAGATGCATTTCAGGAATGTCCGGTATATGCCATCAGTCCTGTCATACATGAAGAAGACTGAGGAGATAATGGGAGCTTATGGATCGTCTCCCCTTCTATTGGCTACTAAGAAGAGCGCTTTTAAATCCAGAATATTTGGTGGAAACCAATTGTACCATGAGCTTAGCTCCAGAAACATTGAAAACACAAGGAGAAGAGACTCATTAAAATATTGATTCCTTGAACATGTTCTTGGAAGGAACTTCGAAGGAACAGCCCATCCTTCAGGCACGGCACTTGGGAGATGTCCTTTTATTGAAGAGCTGTTATCTGTCAGGCCACACCTGACTCTGTGTTGTGCAAGGGTCAGACACAGTAGGATCAAGCCTCAGGACAAGCAGCATAAACTCAGAAAATTATCTATAAGCAGGATTATCACGAGAGAAAAAAGCAGACTCACAGTCTAAGATAAGCCCTGGGCAATGTGCATGGAAGGGGCAGCAGGTTATTGTCAGCGAAACAGTGTCCATTGGGCCTGTTTGCGTAGGGCATCCTTGAGCTCCTGGTTCCTCATGCTGTAGATGAAGGGGTTCATTGCTGGAGGCACCACCGAGTACAGAAATGACAACACCAGGTCCAGAGATGGGGAGGAGATCGAGGCGGGCTTCAGGTGGGCAAACACTCCAGTACTGATAAAGAGGGAGACCACGGCCAGGTGAGGGAAGCATGTGGAAAAGGCTTTGTGCCGTCCCTGCTCCGAGGGGATCCTCAGCACAGCCCTCAAGATCTGCACATAGGACACCACAATTAAAACAAAACACGCCAATGCTAAACAGACACCAAACACAAGAAGCCCAACTTCCCTGAGGTAGGAGTGTGTGCAGGCGAGCTTGAGGATGTGGGGGATTTCACAGAAGAACTGGTGCAGGGCATTGCCCTGGCAGAGGGGCAGTGAAAATGTATTGGCCGTGTGCAGGAGAGAATTGAGGAACCCACTGCCCCAGGCAGCTGCTGCCATGCGGACACAAGCTCTGCTGCCCAGGAGGGTCCCGTAGTGCAGGGGATGGCAGATGGCAACGTAGCGGTCATAGGCCATGATGGTGAGGATAAAACAGTCAGCTGAAATAAAAAAGAAAAAGAAAAAGAGCTGGACAGCACATCCTGCATAGGAGATGGCCCTGATGTTCCAGAGGGAATTGGCCATGGCTTTGGGGAGAGTGGTAGACAAGGAGCCTAGGTCAAGAACAGAGAGGTTGAGGAGGAAGAAGTACATGGGGGTGTGGAGGCGGTGGTCGCAGGTGATGGTGGTGATGATGAGGCTGTTTCCCAGGAGGGCAGCCAGGTAGATGCCCAGGAAGAGCCCGAAGGTCAAGAGCTGCAGCTCCCGTGTGTCTGCCAATGCCAGGAGAAGGAAGTGGGTGATGGAGCTGCTGTTGGACATTTGCTGCCTCTGGGCAGTGGGACCTGTCTAAGGAGGAAAAGGCAGTGATAAACTGGGAGAGACCTCTCTGAGGAAATCCCAATGCCATTCCTCACAGAAATGCCCCTCCCACAGCTGAATGAGGAATGATCCAGCTCATTCCCAACCCCACAAACTCAATGACACACTCCCTGATCGACTAAAATACTGCTTCGATACCTACTTTCCATGAGGACACCTCTGGGGCAGGACTCACAGAGTCAGAGGCAGAAGAGAAGCTGACCCGCAACCCCTCCCCAATTCCTGAGATGCAGACTTCAACAGAGGGGTGGGGAAAGAGGAGAAATGCCTCTGTGCTCTGAAAAAAGGAAGCAAGGAGAGGGAGTCAGACAGGTGTGCAGTGAAGCCTTCTCCTCAGTGACAGTATCTCCAGACAAAGACACTGCAGGGCACTTGCTTTTATGTTGTGCATCACTTGTAGGACACACTCACTTCTCCTGGACTGGAGGTGCAGCTGCTGAGAAGACATCTCGGGCTCTGGACCCTGTGGCTGTGGGGCGGGCGGGAGAGGAGAGCAGAGGCTTACTGCGGAAAAGTTGTCTGAAGGTCAGGGGATGGCAGGAGGTGCCGGGATCCCCCCTGCCCGGGCATGTCTGGCAGCAGCTCCCTCTCTGTCCCTGCCTGTGTCTGGGCTGCCAGGAGCTGCCCCTGCCTGGAGCTGCTTCTCTGCCCCCGGGTCTCCTCCCTGCCAGTGCCCCAGAGCCCATCCCACCCGCTGTGTGCTCAGCTCTGCCCTGCAGACCCCTCCTGGAAGCACAGCGCTGCCCGGGGGCATCTCTGGGTGTGTGGGGGATCAGGAGGGGTTCAGGGAAGTGCTATCGAGAACGGGGGTCTCTGTGCCTTCTCCACAAAGGAGAAATCCATTCCCACCTTCCACTGCCTTCCCAGCAGCTGAGAGGAGAAATCCCACAGCACAGACTTGTTCCCTTTCAGGGGAAAGGTGCCTCGATGTCCTTCTTCAAAAGGACTCTGTGCAAATGTCCTGGGGGTGATGGGGATCCGGGAGCAGCCCTGACCCACACAGGTCCATCTCAGCAACAGAAGGCATCTGCCTTGCTGGCAGTCACTCCTTCCACCCACTGCTTCTCCCCACAGAAGCTCTGTGGGAGCTCCCCGGGCAGGCGCAGAGCTGACCCTGGCAGAGTCCCTGCCCCGGCACACAGCCCCGGGGTGCAGGGACCCTGCCGGCAAGGACAGCCCTTTGCCACCCCTGCCTGCACACCCCTACGCACACGTCCACCACCATCCCCAGCAGAAGGCAGCCCTCGGGCCCTGTCCCTCTCACCGGGCAGCAGGGAAGCCCTGCTCTGGAGCACATCCTCCTCCTCTACAGCACTGAAACTGAGAGAGTCCTCCTGACAGAGCCCAGCAGCTCTCAGATGGACCAGCTTGAGGAGATCCCTCCAGGAACTGGAGCTGCATTGCCCGGCACCCTGAGACTTACCACACAGAGGGCGGTGAAGATTTCTGCCCCATTGAGCTCTCAGCACTCCCCACTCCAGAATGCCTTTAAGCTCTCTCTGCCTCGCAGGTCTCCCCTCTCTGCCTGCAGGCAGTGCCCCCAGCCCTGCTCCTGGGCAGAGCTGTCTCTCTGCAGCGCTGCCCGCTTGCCAGGAGATCCCTCCGTCCCAGCAGCCGGGCCCAGCTCAGCAGCAGAGGACCAGCCCACGCTGGCACTGCCTCTGTCCCCTCTGGGCTCCCTGGAGGTGTCCCTGGGGCTCCAGGGGAACCGCCTGTGAAAAAGGTTGATGCAATCTCTCATGTTCCCTGCCTCAGCTGCGCAGAGACACTTACTTCCAGCAGTGTTATTTCTCCCAGCAGAAGAGCTGGCCATGAGTACCCCGTCTTCTTGTCCCATCAGTAGCACACACGGGGTCTTGGACTTATAGTACCAGGAATCCTTATGGCAAGTCACCGCTTGCCTGGTGCCACAGCTGGGGGGCTTCAGCCCAAACGAGCAGCAGTGATCTCAGCCAGGGGCACAGACAGGACGAGCTGGAGCTGTTCCTGTGGCAGACAGAGCTGTGTCATGGTGGCAGAGC
Organism: Vanellus vanellus; assembly: GCF_965231255.1. Taxonomy (NCBI): domain Eukaryota; kingdom Metazoa; phylum Chordata; class Aves; order Charadriiformes; family Charadriidae; genus Vanellus; species Vanellus vanellus. The sequence continues at coordinate 294,171 of NW_028127759.1, forward strand.
TCAGTCCAGCTGGTCTTCAAGGACAGCCTCCTCCAAGCTCAGCTATAGTCCAGTTCGCAATTCAATCTAACCCCCAAAGGCAATTCAAGGGCACCAGAATGAGTGTTTACTCCTTCAGGAAGAGTTCAAGGAGAAACAAAGCCACTGTGTACCCACTGCTGAGTTTCAGAGAGCAGGTGGAGCTATATCGGAGATTCTCTACATCCTCTTTGCCTCAGTCTGCCCCAGCAAGGTCTCCCAGAGCTCTGTGACTCGGGGCAGGAATCTGGAGGAACGCCACCAGCAGTGGATTGTTCCCAAGTCACCTTAACTAAGACAATCCTTACCAGTCTATGGGACAGGAGGGGTGGCAGCTGAGGGAGATGACAGGGTAAGCCAATGTGCCAGCGTGTTCAATGACACTCCGTAATCATTGAAAGGCCGTGGAGGTTGAGGGAGGGAACATAGAGGGACATAGACAGGCCAGAGGGATAGGCCAAAAGTAATATCATGATGTCCGATAAAGAGAACTCTGAAGTCCTGCCCTTGAGGTGCACTAACCCCGAGCAATGACAGAGGGCAGGGGCGGTGTGGCTGGGTGGCAGCTTTGCGGGAAAGGCTCTGGTGATCCTTCAGTTTCATTAGGCAAAACAGGAGCCGGGGGCAAAGAAGGCCAACAGCATCCTTTGCTTCTCTTTCCATTCCCTGAAATCGTGAGTGCTTCTCTTTTATTCTCCTAATACCCTCCCAAAAGAACCGCCCACCTGTGCTGGTTTGAGGCAAAACAGAACCCATTTTCTGTTCAGTAATTTGACTTTGCAGCCAAGCCTCCTCGAACTAACTGAGCTCTCTAAAATTTAATGCATATTGTCCATAAGCTGTTGGCTCTCAGAGTGACAAAACCTGATTGTATATAATTTATGCCAAGGCATGGTATGCAGAGAGGCTCTTGCTTAGACTTTTTGCTATAACAACCAAGGGCAGCTCACTTTGTTATATGCCCCGTTGGAGGGTCGGAAGTGGTAGTGTAGAGGGGTTGCACCTTTGGATAGGATCAGAGAGGACAGGTAACCCAAAACTGACTAACTTATCTAAACTTTCAAGTCCTTTCTCTCTCTCCCTCCTCTCCTTGGAAAGAGAGGTGAGGGAGAGCATCTGTCGTTTGTCGCAGTGGCCAGGCCGGCCCAAACCACGACATGGGTGAAGGAACTGCACTGTTGGACTGAAGGCAGTCCTTGCTCCTGCACACAGAATTCCAGCCACAAATAACTTCATGTTCATTTAAGATTTGGTTCGCTGTCTCGAGAAATTGTCCCTGACACACCCTTGGCTGGGCTCAAACAGCATTTTGTCTGGGAAGCTCTCCTAACAAACAGCCTCATCCCAACTTCATTGCGTGGTCTGTAAACGGAGAGGCAAGCCCTGCAGTCAAAGTGGAAGGTTTGTGGGTGACAGTGGTGACTGAAATGACCCACAATGCATCTTTGGTGTGGCTTTCTGGATGCTCAGAACCAATGGACCTCTGAAGGAAAGTCAATCTGGAATTGGAGCTTACAGAAAACACATTTAAAACTCTTTTCTACTGAGTCGCTTGGAGCAGCAAAATTCCTGTTAGTGTTTGCCTGTGTAAAGGCTGTATGGGAAGTGCACAGCATAAAACAGACCACGCAGCTTGAGCTAAAATATACGTTAAGGAGGAAAAGGATGTTAGAAACTCATTAAGCAGGTGATTGAACTAGGGAAATGCCCTAGGAGATCCCACTGTCTTAAAGTAGCAGATCCTACTTCTCCAGCCTGTGAAGTTTACGTTAGTCATTGTAAAGTAAAAAAGGAAGCCTGTGCCATTGGAACCCTGTGGTGTGCCATGTATGATTGACAGGATCTCCTGAGAGAAATGGATGACGAGGTAAAGAATGTGAAAAAAAGACACCCATAAATTGAAGGAGGAGGAATTTCCCAAAATAAAGACAATCATCTTAATCAAAGTTTGATAGGAAGATCTCAGGGTAAACAGACATAGACCCTGGTTACAAATTAAAAAGCTGGACTTAGAAGTTGGACAAGCACAAGATTTAGAAACAGAATTAAAGGTTTTAGAAACTGAGCTACAGAAAGCTGGAACAGCAGCTCAGCTTTCGGCAGAGTAACATATAGTCATGAACAGAAGTCACAATCAATGCAGCACACTCCCATCAGTCTGGGAATTCAAGAGTATGTCTTGGACAAGATCCATAGGGTCTACTGGGATGGCCCAGGTTCTTGTGGGCTGGCACCAGGGATCCTGGAGTGCTCGTCAGCAGATTCGTGGGGATAACCCACATCTGAAGTGGCCATTGGGAACAGGAGAAACTTGGCCCTATTATTACTGGACACATGAGCATGCGCGAACACTCTTCATGTATGGCAAACTCAGGCTGAATAACTCCAGAGTAAGTCACTTGGAGTGACTTACTGACTTTATCACAATAAATATGCATGAGCACTGCAAAGCTTAAACGTAAGATGTGCCACCCTGTCTCTGGCAACCAGTGGGGCAGAGGAGAGGGAAAAGCCAGTAACGGGGTTTGGATGTTGAAGGTGGGGTCCAGCAGAGATGAGGAGTCAAGGGAGTGGATGGGGAGAGATAGGCAAAGGTGAGACAAGTTCTGATTTGATTGTGAGGCCACTACTGTTATAGGAGCATGACTGGCCCGCAGATGGCCCCAGCAGTTTGGGGACAAGAGGTTTGTCAGAAAACCGCTCTTCCCAGCAGAGCCAAGATAGGGGCAGATGGAAAGGGGAGCGGAAGGCCAAGGGGAGATGGCTGGCATGGTGATGATTCTGAGGGCACTTCCACAGCAGCAGCCTGGTTGGCCCTCAGGAGACATGCTGGCCAGAAGGCATGCTGAGGTCATCCAGCGCATCAGAGACCCCACCCAAGAGGAATTCCGTCCTTGGGGAGGGGAGGGGATGAGGCAGGTGGAAGAGGCCCACCTGGGTTCCGATCCTGGGGGCACCTCTGTTACAGGAACCTGACCAACCATGGCAGACAGAAGGGCAGGTGGGGCTCATGGCCACCTGGCTCAGGACAAGCCCTGACACTGGCGGAAAATCTTCTCCTTATCTCCAGGTTGAACATCCCCTCTTTCAACCAAAACTCGTCTTTCATCCTCTTAATATGCACCAAATTGGTGAGCCTATCTCTGCATTTTTTTGACCTCCTCCTAGGTTTTGACAGGCTGCAAGGAGGTCCCCCTAAGCCTTCTTTCTGCTTTTGACCTTCCTTGCAACCACTGGCTCAAGGGGAGCTTTGCCTTCCTAAAAAAAATGACGTCAATAGAGATAAGTTTCTTCCTTGTAATGTCCTTGCTGTCACCTCCGGGCAGCTGCTTCATGGCCCCTGTCAGAGCCAGCCTCGTCCCTCTACTCACCCAGCCTCCCTGCCCCTCCCCAAATGCATTATCACCATGGGAAGACCCGTGGTGCATGAAGAGGTTTCTAGGGCAATCAAAACCACAGTCAGTGGAGAGAGGGAAACAAGGGTGGGCTCTTTGTGTGCTGTATTATGTTAGTGTAAGATATCTACCTATATAGACACACAGCAAAAACGGATCCTTCCAAGAGCTGGTCTGACACCTTCCATCTATCCAGAACCTGGCCCCAGGATCCCCTCGTCCCCCTGCTCCCCCCAGGCACAGACAAGCACACACTCACACAAATGGCTCTCTCCAGCACAGAGTCAAAGAATCATTGATGCCAGAAGCCAGTCAGCGTCCACCTTCTCTGGGCTGCCCCTTCATGTTTCAGTTTAGTCAGGACCTCCTTTCTCACCCATGCCAGGCTCCTGCCAGCTTTGACAGACTTCCTGTATGATGGGGTGGACTGTTCTGGAGCTGCAAGAGTCCATCCTTGACTAGCAAAGAGCTCTCTGTCCCCCTCTTCTCCGCAGGGCCCTATCCCATGGGATTCTTCTGATCAGGTCCCTCAGAAGGCCAAAGCCTGCTCTCCTGAAGTCCTGCTCTTGGCCTTGTTCCCTTCTTTCAGGAGCCTCAACTCTACCTTCTCACCCCTGACTGTGACATCCCTGTGACATCTGACAGTGGGAGATGGAGATTTTTTTCCTCCACTCTGGAGCAGCCACGGAGACCCCAGTTCTCGTTAGCATTTGTCTGAGCCTCTTCTTATCCCCTTGGCATGCAGAGATGTCCCTGGGCAGTGCCCTGCTGCCAGGAGGGATCTGCAGGGCAGAGCTGAGCACATAGCGGGAGGGATGAGGTCAGTGAGCACTGGCAGGGAGGAGATGTTGGGACAGAGAAACAGCTCCCGGCAGGGACAGCTCCAGGCAGCCCAGACGTGGGCAGGGAGTCGGAGGGACCTGCTCCCACAAAGACCTTGGGAGAGGGGACTTGGGCACCCTCCCTGCCATCCCCTGCAGTGCAGACACCCACTCTGAAGGAACGCCCTGGTCTCCTCTTCCACCCAGCAGAGCCCAACTCTCTGTCCCTCTCTTGCCTCCTCACAGAAACACTCATGACATTTCTCCACATTTCCCCTTCTTCCTCTGCTCCCCTTGTTGGTATCACCGGAGTTTATGGGGTGGGGTTGGGTTCAGCCATGAACAATACCTGTGGTTGCTGCCATGTGGATGTTTCCATGGGAGTAAAATGTCCAAGCGCCCTCCTAATCTGCAGGGTCAGGGTGATACAAATGAGCTAATTCGCCCTTCAGGATATCCCATCTTTAGGACATTCCACTCTTTCCCAGTGAGTTCCTACTGGGCTGAATCCAGCTGGGCTCCAGAAGTGCACAGCTCACCCGTGGCATATCTGTGATATCCAGCAGCCCCATGACAAAGGGAATAGAGAGAAATGAGAAGTCTGTCCAAATGTATTGATGCGTTTAACTCTATGAAGAGGCTTCCATGTCCTGATGGACCAAATGTGCAATGGAAATTCCATGACAGATTCCATCTTCTTGACATTCCTGAACACACAGAAACTGCAGCTCTTGTACTTCTGGCTCTTCCTGGGCAGCTACCTGGCTGCCCTCCTGGGAAACGGCCTCATCATCACCGCCATCGACTGCAACCACCGCCTCCACAACCCATGTACTTCTTCCTCCTCAACCTCTCTCTTCTTGACCTGGGCTCCATCTCCACCACTTTCCCCAAAGCCATGGCCAATTCCCTCTGGAACACCAGGGTCATCTCCTACACAGGATGTGCTGCTCAAACCTTACTTTTCAGTTTCTTCATTTCAGCTGAGTATTTTCTCCTCACCGTCATGGCCTATGACCGCTACATTGCCATCTGCCATCCCCTGCACTACGGGACCCTCCTGGGCAGCAGAGCTTGTGTCCGCATGGCAGCAGCTGTCTGGGGCAGTGGGTTCCTCAATGCTATGCTGCACACGGCCAATACATTTTCACTCCCCCTCTGCCAGGGCAATGCCCTGCACCAGTTCTTCTGTGAAATCCCCCACATCCTCAAGCTCTCCTGCTCTCATTCAGACTACCTCAGGGAAGTTGGGCTTATTACTTTTAGTGCCTTTCTATTTTCAGTGGGTTTTTTTTTTCTTCGTGCTTTCTTATGTGCAGATCTTGAGGGTGGTGCTGAGGATGCCCTCTGAGCAAGGGCGACACAAAGCCTTCTCCACATGCCTCCCTCACCTGGCTGTTTGTCTGTCAGCACTGCCATCTTTGCTTGAAGTCCCCCTCAATCTCCTTCCCAGCCCTGCCTCTGGTGATGGCTGGTTGTCATTTGGTGGTACCTCCAACACTGAAGCCCCTCATCAACAGTGTGAGGAACCAGGAGCTCAAGGATGACCCGAGGAAACTGATTAGAAATTTTTTGGTAGCCACAGATTACCTACGTGCTTCTGCAAAGGAGTCCCACTGTATTTCATGACCAAAAAAGACTGTTTCTTTATATTTTTTTTCCACTTGTGATGATTTTGTCTTCAAAGAAATGTCATTATTCATCCCTTCCTACTTACGTATCCACACTTCTTGTTTGACCCAGAGACATCTGTAAATGGGGATCCAGTGTCTCATTGCATTTAATAAAAAAAATATAATAATTACCTTGCATCAACTTCTTTGCCTAAGAACCCTTCTTAACACAGCAGGAAGGAATGGGAAGTGAAAACACCTTTCTGGCTGTACCAGCCTGGGGAAGGCTGCCCTGTCCCTGGAGCAGTAAGAGCATCCCCCAGACATTCAAGCTCTCCTGCTCAGACTCCTGCCTCAGGGAAGTTTTGGTACTTGTGGATGGCCTCTGTATGGCCTTTGGGTGTTTTATATTCATTCTTTTCTTCTGTATGCAGATCTTGAGGGATGTGCTGAGGATCCCCTCTGAGCAGGGACGGCACAAAGCCTTGTACAGGTGCCTGCACCACCTGGTCATGCTCTCTCTGTCAGCACTTTGCTGACCAGAAGGCCCTCCCCATCCCTTGATTTGGTGGTGGCAGTCCTGTACTCTGTGGTACCTCCAGCTGTGACCCCCTTTTCTACAGCATGAGGAATGAGAAGCTGAAGCAGGGCAGTAGGAAAGTGATTTCACGGATGTTTGTCAAGAGTGGTAACATTTCACCCACAGTCCAGGAATGAATCCTGGGTTATCCCATTCCAGACCTGTTTGTTGTTTGTGTGGCTTATCCTTTCCCTTATCTACCTTGCCATTATTGGCATCATTTTCATTATCATTATCAGCATTTTTATTTTTGCCATGAATAATCTTTTGTGATAATCGGTGGTTATGATGATCCCCCACAATTGTTTAGATTCAGCGTACTTCTAGCAAGGAATGAACCCACGCTGTCTCACCTGGAGCCCATATATATGTACATCTAACACTGTGGAAGAGCTGAAGTTCTCTTCGTTGGTCTGTAATACAACGTGATTTCCCAAGTGCACTGCCTGAAATCTCAGCTCTGCTCTCAAAGCTGGTGCCACGAAGAGGCTCACCTCAAATAGGCCTCTTTCTCCTTGGATTAAGCAAAGAGGTCAACCTTGTGATCCGTTCTCCTGGTTTGAGTGACACAGGACTAAATTCTCTTTTAATACTTGGGAAGACTGCACTTTTAGAAGGCTCTGGGTTCTGAATTTGTCAATATATATACTTTATAGCCAACTATGGTGTGGGGGTTTCAAGGTCTCAATGTTTTCGAGCTTGCCGGGTGCAGGGATGAGGAGGAGCGAGTCCCGAGCACTTGACCCAAGCTGCCAACAGGATTATTTCATACCACGAGCATTGTCACATTCAATATAAAGTTTGTTGTGAAGTGCCCTCTCTCCCTTGATGGCTGCCATCCTGAGAACTTCATGCCCTGGTGCCAGAGCCCTGAGCCCTTCCCTTCCTCCTGAAGCCGCAGCGCCCACAGTGTCCCACATTTGCTGTCCACTGCTGGGAGTGCACAGCTTCCTACGGTTATAGTTGGCTGAGTATAATCCTGGTATATTTTGTATTGGTATTGGTATATTTGGTTGGACCCCACCGCGCTTTTCCACTTCTGACCCTCCAACGGGGCAAATAACAACGTTGGTTGGCCTTGGTTGTTATAGCAATAAGTATAAGCAAGATCCTCTCTGCACACCATGCCTGGGCATCAACTATAAAGGTCTGATCACTATGAGAGCAAACAGTGTCTGCACAATACGCTGTTAATTTCAGCAGTTAGAAGAGACCCGGCTAAGAAGCAAAGTTACTGAAGAAAATGGTCCCTGTTATACCTCAAACCGGGACACCAGCTCTCTCTGGGTGACCTCTTGCATCACAGCTCTACCTTTCCAGGGAAATTGCTTCTTCCTTATGTCCAGTCTCCACTTTCCCAGCTGCACTTTGTAGCAGTTTTGCTCTCTCCTGCTTTGTCCCACTTCCAAGGAAAGCTCAAAAATCTGAGGAAGCACCCTCCAGGCAGGTGACCTCACTCATCAGCCTTCTTGTGGCCTTTCACTTGACCAGACAGAAGTAACCTCACCATGATCTTCTAAACCATGTGACTACTGCTGGCCTTTCAGCTTCTTGGAAAGACACAAACAAGCCATCTGCCTGCTGCTGTCCCATCAGGTACTCAGGCAGAAGGGACATGCCAGCCCACATCCACGTCCTCTTCCTGGATGGGGCTCCACCGTACAGGGGGATTATAAGGACATTCAACAACGTTGGCCCAAATGCTAATCACTGAGGGATTCTTGTTATGACTGGCTTCAGGCAGGACTTTGTACTGCTGTTGACTTTTGTGCCTGATCATCTAGCCAACTTCCCTCCCACCAGACCATCCACTGCTTCAGTCCAGAGAGCATCAATCTGGCCATAAGGAGACTGTGGGAGATGATGTCAAAGGCCATGCACAAGGCCAGGTACACAACATGCCCTTGTTTCCCCTAACCATCCTGGTCCAGCAATGCCTTTCTTCTCCTTCCAAGTGCCTGGAGATGGCTGCGGGAGGACATACCCCACCACCTTCTAAGGGACTGAGGAAGGCACACCACCTTGTAATTCTCCCAATCCTCACCCCTGCCCTTCTTGAAGATGGGTTTGACATCTGCTTTTTCCAAGGACCCCGGAACCTGTCTGGTTGCTCTGGCACTTTTGAGGGCACAATCCAGAGTCACAGGACAGGGTGATGGAGCAGAGAGGAGCACTTGCAATGAGCCTGTCCACGGCAGCTGAGATGACTGTCCCTGGGACGGTGGGGATTTGTTCGTGCGGTCACACACAAAAGTTTCAGAGCTCTGTCGGGTGCCCACACCTCAGCTGGTCTCGGGCACTTCTCATACACACACGGGTGATCAGAGACACGAGTCCTTCCCTTGCCCGTGCAGAAGCAATGCACTGCAGAGGTCACAGTGTCTCTCTGACCTCCTGCAGTCAACCCTAGAGGCTGGGAGGCACCACAGCCCCTGCAGTGTGTCGCCCTGCTCTGCACTCCTCATGAGGAATGGACACGGGGACCTCGGTTCAAGGAAGCACATCCCAGTGCTGCATCCAGGTGTTTCCCCAGGGGATGTTACACTCCAAGTGAAGGGACCTCGTCTGTCCCACACGCCTTCATGGCAGCCCCAGGAATAGCTGATGGCATTTGTGCTCACACGTGTCCATCTCCCCACACGCACATGATGTGCATGCTTAAGTCTCATCTGTACAATGCAAAGATGGACCTTGTCTTTGGTGTCCCTCTGTGGAGGGATAAAGAACCTCTCTGAGGTGGGATGAGAGTCCAGTGCTGGAAATGGAGGTTGTTCTTGGCTGGCCCATGATGGTGGCCCTGGGGCAACTTCCCCGGGGCGTCCAGTTGGCACAGGCACAGCCCAGACCCTGCTCTGCTGGTCCCTCATGTCTCACGCAGGAGCCCAGATGCTCCAGGACACTGCTGTGTGTCCCCACCCTGCACACTCCCACACTTCAGCTCTTCCCTGGGGTTTTCCTCTCTGAGGCACTTGCCAGCCCCGCCAGCCCAGACCCTCCCTGAATCTGGCCACCTCCTGCCCTCTCCCCAGCACAGACCAGCAGAGACAACCCCATTGGGAATGGTCCCACAGCAGGACATGGAGGCCAGTGAGAATATCCACCCAGCCGGCATGCTGAGGAGATATCCACCCCAGGCAGCTTGCAGCCCCACCTGCCAAACGTCCTCCCAGGATGGCATGAGAGAATTGGCCCAGGGCACCCTCAGGAAGGTCCTTTGGCCCCAGGGACAGGGCAGCCTGCCCCGAGCTGCCCCACCGCAGCAAAGAGTTCCTCTTGCCATGGTTGCCCTGCACACACGCGGTGCCCTGCTCTTCTCCCACCACAGCCCATCTCCCCTCAGAGCCTCTTCCCGAGAGAGCTCATCCGTGCTGGCCTGGCCAGCCACTCCTGCACCCCCTCCCCAGGCGTTCCACAGCCCCCGAGCTGGTGGTGCGGCTCTGCAGAGCCAGGGGCTGTGGTGCCCAGGGCCATGCTGGTCAGGCTGGGAGGCAGACCCAGCTCAGATGGCTCCTGCCCCCTCCACCTCAGCACACAGATGAGGCCCCTGCAGCTCCAGAGAAGGTCTCAGAGAAGTGATCTCAGACACAAAACTCAGTGCAGAGTCCTTTATTTTGTTTAAACACACAGAGAGAGGAGCTCCTTATTTATACAAAGTCTCTGGATCAAACAAGACAGGCAGATCCTGACATAGAAATAAGATAAAGGATGACTCTGTTCTTTTGTTGACAGCATTAGTATAGCCCAGAAAAGCTAAAACCCAAAGAAATGAAAGGAAAAAAACCTAGCAAAGAAAGTCTGGGCCTGTAATGAGTTACATGATGAGTGATATGTAGAAGAAAATGTGCAGTTCATTGCTGCTTCTGAAAAGAAACCAGTCATCCATTTTCTTAGAGCATACTTGAGTTCCTGGTTCCTCATGCTGTAGATGAGGGGGTTCATAGCTGGAGGCACCACTGAGTACAGAAATGACACCAACAGGTTCAGGGATGGGGAGGAGACAGAGGAGGGCTTCAGATAGGCAAACATGGCAGTGATGAGAAAGAGGGAGACCACGGCCAGGTGAGGGAGGCACGTGGAAAAGGCTTTGTGCCTTCCCTGCTCAGAGGGGATCCTCAGCACTGCCCTCAAGATCTGCACATAGGACACCACAATGAAAACAAAACACCCAAAGGCTAAACAGGTGCTAACAACAAGAAGCCCAACTTCCCTGAGGTAAGCATCTGAGCAGGAGAGCCTGAGGATGTGGGGGATTTCACAGAAGAATTGGTTCATAACATTGCCCTGGCAGAGGGGGAGTGAAAATGTATTGGCCGTGTGAAGGAGAGCATAGAGAAACCCACTGGCCCAGGCAGCTGCTGCCATGCGGACACAAGCTCTGCTGCCCAGGAGGGTCCTGTAGTGCAGGGGATGGCAGATGGCAATGTAGCGGTCATAGGCCATGATGGTGAGAAGAGAAAACTCTGCTGAAATGAAAAAGACAAAGAAAAAGAGCTGGACAGCACATCCTGCATAGGAGATGGCCCTGGTGTCCCACAGAGAATTGGCCATGGCTTTGGGGAGAGTGGTGGAGATGCAGCCCAGGTCCAGAACAGAGAGGCTGAGGAGGAAGAAGTACATGGGGGTGTGCAGGCGGTTGTCACAGGCGATGGCGGTGATGATGAGGCCGTTTCCCAGGAGGGCAGCCAGGTAGATGCCCAGGAAGAGCCCGAAGGTCAAGAGCTGCGGCTCCCGTGTGTCTGCGAATGCCAGGAGGAGGAAGTGGGTGATGGAGCTGCTGTTGGACATCTGATCCCTTTGTTCATGAGGTTCTGCCAAAGGAGGAAAACACACTCACAGGTTAGGACTGCTCTGAGCACATCTCTTCACATTCCTGTGTCCCATTCTCCTCTGTCCTTCCCAAACACACATTGCTTTCCTCCTTCCTTTCAGCACCTTTGGACTTCCCCAAGTTCTGAGCTCTGCTTTGTGCTGGCCAAACATGACACGAGAAGGAGGCTTCTGCCCATGGGCTCCCGAGCAGTCACCCCTGCTTGACAGCAGTGGGCATCTGGGAAAGGTGGGGCAGCTTCTGAAAGTCACCGTTTGCCTCATCAGTAATCCCTGTGTCATGAAGACAAGCTGGTCAGCATTTTCCAGCAGGAGAATGCCAGGGAAACTCCCACAAGTGCTCAAAGTGCAGTGATCTCAGCAGAGCCAGCTCACCCCCCAGCTCCACACTGCATTTTCCACAGCCCCACAGGTTTGGCTGGTTTGAAGGACTTTGGTCCCACGGACACAGCTGCATGGCAGTGTTGGCGTGTGAGCCACACCTGAACCCCCTCTTACTAGAGAGTATGGATGTAAGAACAAGAGCAGCATGGACAGGAGGGGAAGGTGGAGAAATGTTCCTGCTGAGAGAAGACAGAGACCCATAGAACTAAGGAGTTTCTCCTCCTTGGTGTGTGGCTGCTGAGGAGGCACCTCAGCCAGAAACCCCACAGCCTTGATGTCAGAAGCTCTGCTGGGCGAGAGAGGAGACCAGTAGAAGGCGCCCTCATTACAGGAGATGGCAGGAGGTGCCCGAATCACCCTCCCAAGGCACATGGGAGCTGCTCCCTCTCTTTCCCTGCCCAGGGCTCTGCAGCCTGGAGCTGTCCCTGCTGGGAGCTCTTTCTCTGGCAGCGCGTCTCCTCGCCGGCAGTGCACACAGAACCCATCACAGATGCTGTGTGCTCAGCTCTGTCCCGCAGACACCTCCTGGCAGCAGAACACTGCCCAGGAGCATTTCTGTGGGTGCAGGCTCTGACAGGAACATCTGACCAACGCTGATAAGGCTGGAAAGGTGATGCTGGGTGCTCTCTGTAAGCTGTAGCATATGGATTTTTCTTACTCCCTGATTTATTCACCTCTAAGTGAAAAAGATTTGGAGGCTCTGTGCCTTCTGAAGAACGGGGAGACAAATCTCCACGTCTCACTCCCCACACAAAAAAAAAAAAAAAAAAAAGCAGAAGACTGAAAGCACAAACTCCTTCGCTTTCAGGTAGCCCCTGTCTTGAGGTTCTTCTTGAAAAGTTTCCTCTGCCACTGCCCTTCAGCTGTGAGCAGCCCTGACCCACGCAGTTCTCTCTCAGCAACACCAGGACCCTGCCATGCAAGGAGTTGATCCTTCCACACAGACCTTCTCCCCACAGCACCTCCGTGGGAGCTCCCTGGGCAGGCGGAGAGCTGACCCTGGCAGGCGGCAGAGTCCCTGCCCCGGCACACAGCCCCTGGAGTGCAGGGACCCTGCTGGCAAGGACAGCCCTGCCCACCCCTGCCTGCACACCCACCATCACACATGGCAGTGGTCCTAAGGAGAAAGCAGCCATTGTGCCCTGTCACTCTGGAGGCACAGCAGGGCATCCCTGCTCTGGAGCACGTACTTCACCTCTACACTAGAGGAAGTGTCGGAGTCCTCCTGAAAGATCCCATAGACCATGGGAGGAGCAGCTTTTGGACATCTTTCCAGGAACTGCAGCTGCAATTGCCCTAACCCAGAGACTTACCATGTCAAGGGCTATGAAGATTTCTCCCCCACAGTGAGCCCTCAGCATCCTCCCTCTCCAGACTGCCTTCAACCTCTCTCTGCCTCCCTGCTCTGCCCTCGCTGCCTGCAGGCAGTGCCCTCAGCCCTGCTGTGCCGTGCAGAGGAGCTGCTCCTGGGCAGAGCTGTCTCTCTGCAGCGCTGCCCGCTTGCCAGGAGCTCCCTCTGGCCCAGCAGCCCGGCCCAGCTCAGCAGCAGAGGACCAGCCCACGGTGGCACTCTCTCTGTCCCCTCTGGGCTCCCTGGAGGTGTCCCTGGGGCTCCAGGGGAACCGCCTGTGAAAAAAGCTGATGCAATCTCTCATGTTCCCTCCCTCAGCTGCGCAGAGGCACTTACTTCCAGCAGTGTTATTTCTCCCAGCAGAAGAAGAGCTGGCCATGAGTACACCCTCTTCTTGTCCCATCAGTAGCACACACGGGGTCTTGGACTCTTGGTACCAGGAGTCCTTATGGCAAGTCACTGCTTGCCTGGTGCCACAGCTGGGGGGCTTCAGCCCAAACATGCAGCAATGATCTCAGCCAGGGGCACAGACAGGACGAGCTGGAGCCGTTCCTGTGGCAGACAGAGCTGTGACATGGTGGCAGAGCTCAGTCCAGCTGGTCTTCAAGGACAGCCTCCTCCAAGCTCTGCTATAGTCCAGATCATAATTCAATCTAACCCTGAAAGGCAATTCAAGGGCACCAGAATGAGTGTTTACTCCTTCAGGAAGAGTTCAAGGAGAAACAAAGCCACTGTGTGGCCACTGCTGAGTTTCAGAGAGCGGTGGAGCTATATCGGAGATTCTCTACATCCTCTTTGCCTCACTCTGCCCCAGCAAGGTCTCCCAGAGCTCTGAGACTCGGGGCAGGAATCTGGAGGAACGCCACCAGCAGTGGATTGTTCCCAAGTCACCTTAACTAAGACAATCCTTACCAGTCTATGGGACAGGAGGGGTGGCAGCTGAGGGAGATGACAGGGTAAGCCAATGTGCCAGCGTGTTCAATGACACTCCGTAATCATTGAAAGGCCATGGAGGTTGAGGGAGGGAACTCCCTGATGACTGGCAGCATCCAAATATTGCATGCTCTTTTAAAAAAATGGCCCACGGATAAGCAGGGGAAGTTGTGCCCCAGAGTGTGTCCGCTCAGAACCCATTTGTGGGTGTCTGAAACCCTGGATTTACCCAGGGCAGCTTGTGCCCCACCGTTCTCTGCTTTCTGTGATGGAAGAACAGGATTGCTCAGCGCAGGGAGAGCAGTGCTGGTCTTTTAATCTAGAAGTCAGCAAAGTTTTCAGCATCTTCCCCCACAATATGCTTGTGCCCGAATTAGGATGTCATGGCTTGCATGGGTGCATAAGGAGATGGGTAACTAACCAGACGGCTGATTGGGCTCAGAGGTCTGTGGTCAATGCGTGGTACTCTGCCTTGAGGCATCTAGCTTGAAAGCTCCTGCAAGGGTCTGTCCTGCCACCTGCCCTGTTTAACATGTTTTTAAGGACCTGGAGAAGATGCAAGTGTTCTTTTTCATGGGATTTGCAGACACTACCCTGGTAGGAAAGGCTGGCATGCCTAAGGACATAGACATGTAACATAGACTATGTTACCTGTTCATAGAAGGGCACCAAATTTTGTCAGGCATGACTTGCCCTTGGTGAAGCCATGCTGGATGCTACCTATCACCTCCTTATTTTCTATGTGCCTCAGCAGAGTTTCCAGGAGGATCCGCTCCATGATCGGGCCAGGCACAGGGGTGAGACTGACTGGCCTGTAGTCCCCCAGGTCTTCCTTATTTCCCTTTTTGAAAACAGGGCTTATGTTTCCCCTTGGCCAGTCAGCAGGAAGCTCACCAGACTGCCACGACTTCTCAAATATGAGGGACAGTGGCTTAGCAACTTCGTCTGCCAGTTCCCTCAGGACCCGTGGATGTGTCTCATCAGGTCCCATGGACTTGTGCACCTTCAGGTTCCTCAGGTGGTTTATACATGATCTTCACCTACAGTGTTCCAGCTCCTTGCCTTTGCCCTCTGCATTATGGGCAGTGTGGCTGCGGTCTTTGCCAGTGAAGACTGAGGCAAAAAAGTCACTGAGGACCTCAGCTTTGTCTCTGTCCCGGGTGACCAGTTCTTGCATTTCCTTCCGGAGAGGGCCCACATCTTCCCTAGTCTTTCTTTTCTCGCTGACATACTTAAAGAAGGATTTCTGTTTGTCTTGATGCCCCTGGCCAGATTTAGTTCTATCTGGGCTTTAGCTTGCCTAAACTGATCCGGGGCTGCTTGAACAATTTCTCTGTATTCCTCCCAGGCTTCCCGCCCCTGTTTCCACCCCCTATAGGCCTCCTTTTCACTCGTGAGCATGTCCAGGAGCTCCTTGTTCATCCATGCAGGCCTCCTGGCTTTTCTGCCTGCCTTCTTCTTTGTAGGGATGCATGACTCTTGAGCTTGGAGAAGGTGAGCCTTGAATATTAACTGGCTTACTTGGGCCCTTCTTCCCTCCAGCGCTTCATCCCATGGCACTATACCAAGCAGATTCTTCACGAAGCCACAGTCAGCTCTGCTAAAGCCCAGGGTGGTCAGCTTGCTGCGCACCTTCCTCGCTGCCTTGACAATCTCAGACTTGACCATTTCATGGTCATGGCAGCCCAGGCTGCCCTTGAGCTTGACACTGCCTACCAGCCCCTCTTTGTTGGTAGGGACAAGGTCCAGCAGAGCTCCTCTCCTCGTTGGCTCCTCTACCACTGGGAGAAAGACGTTGTCAATACAATCCAAGAACCTCCTGGACTGCCTATGCCCTGCTGTGTTACCCTTCCAACAGATGTCAGCAAACTTGCTGAGGGTACACTCTGTGCCCTCATCCAGGACGTTGATTAACATGTTGAACAAGACTGGCCAGTACTGACTCCTGGGGAGCACTGCTACTTACAGGCCTCCAACTAGACTGTGCGCCGAACACTATGCTATCAGCCTCATTCCCCACAGTATTCTTGTGTCCAGTTAGGACATTATGGTCTGATTGGGTGGATAAGTAGATGGCTTATAACTGAGATCAGTACTCGGGCTTGGAAGAACATGGTGAACGCATAGTGTTCTGCCCAGAGAGATGTATCTAGTTGGGTTCCACCATGTTTCAAGGGCTTTTAATTACCCAAAGGAGATGAGAAAATGCTTTTTTCATAACATTTGTAGCTGACACCTCAATGAGGAGAGCAGACACTATATTAGAGGGCAGGGTTGCCATCCCAAGGGACCTAGACAGGCTTGAAGGACAGGCCAACAGTAACATCATGTTATCCAACAAGGACAGTTCTAAAGTTCTTTCGCTGAGCTTGACTAAGGGCCTGAAGTGACAGAGGGCAGGGACTGCCTAGGTTGGTATCAGGACTGCAGGAAAGGCTCCGGTTATCCTTCGGTTTCATTAGGCAAAACATGAAGCCATCAGCAAAGGCCAAAAGCATCCTGGGTGGTAGGAACAGGAGCACAGCCAGTGGGAGTGATTACCGCCCTGGGCTCAGCACATTTGAGAACAGATCCAGAATACTCCCCCAGGTTCTGACCCCCTGCAATGCCTGAGAGACACTGGTAAACTGGAGCCTGTTCAGTGGAGGGCCACCAAGGTGGTCAGGGTTGGAGCACTTGTGCTGTGAGAAGAAGCTGAAAAAGCTGGGCTTGTCCAGCTGGAAGAAAGGAAGATTTTGGGGGAACATGCAGCAGCGTGTCCCAGTGGACAACAGGATGCCCATGAGCCAGCAATGTGTCTTGGTGGCCGAGAAGGCCAATGGCATCCTGGGGTGCATCAAGCAGAGTGTGGCCAGCAGGTCGAGGGAGGTCATCCTCCCCCTCTACTCTGCCCTGGTGAGGCCTCATCTGGAGTACTGTGTCCAGATCTGGGCTCCCCACTTCAAGAAGGACAGGGAACTGCTGGAGAGGGTCCAGAAAAGGGCTACGAAGATGATGAGGGGATTGGAACATCTCTCTTATGAGGAAAGGCAGAGGGACTTGGGGCTTTTTAGTCTGGAGAAAAGGAGACTGAGGGGGGATCCTATCTATGCTTATAAATACTTAAAGGGAGGGTGCGAGGGGGATGGGAACAGTCTTTTGTCAGTGGTGCCCAGTGATAGGACTATAGGGAACAGGCACAAACTTGAATGTAGGAAGTTCCATCTTAACATGAGGAGGAAGTTCTTTCCTTTGAGGGTGGCAGAGCACTGGCACAGGCTGCCCAGAGAGGTGGGGGAATCTCCCACTCTGGAGACATTCCAAACTCGCCTGGATGCTATCCTGTGCAACCTGCTGTAGGTGATACTGCTCTGGGAGGGGGCTTGGACTAGATGATCTCCAGAAGTCCCTTCCAACCCTGACCACTCTGTGATTCTGTGAAACTGGAGAGACGTGGATTTGAAGGGTGGACTGTTCGGTGGATGAGGAACTGGTTGGATGGTCCCATCCAGTAGTGGTCAACGGCCTCATGTCCAGATGGAGATTGGTGCTGATGACACCACGCTGAGTATTGCGATTGACACTCCCAGGGAACAGGATGTCATCCAGAGGGACTGGGAAAGGCTCAAGAAGTGGGCCCGTATGAACAGCATGAGGTTCAACAAGGCCAAGTGAAGGGTCCTGCACCTGGGTCGGGGAAATCCCTGATATCAATACAGCCTGGGGGATGACAGGATGGAGAGCAGCCCTGCCGAGAAGGACTTGGGTATACTGCGGGATGAAAAGCTGGACATGAGCTGGCAATGTGTGCTCGCAGCCCAGAAAGCCAAAAGAAGCATCACCAGGAGATTGAGGGAAGGCATTCTGCCCCTCTGCTCTGCTTTGGTGAAACCCCACCTGGAGTGCTGCTCCAGCTCTGGAGCCCTCAGCACAGGAGAGACATGGACCTATTGGAGTGGGTCCAGAGGAGGCCACAAAGATGCTCCGAGGGCTGGAGCACCTCTGATGTGAGGAAAGGCTGAGAGAGTTGGGGTTGTTCAGCCTGGAGAAGAGAAGGCTCTAGGGAGACCTTATTGTGGCCTTCCAGTACCTAAAGGGGGCCTACAGGAGAGCTGGGGACAGAGTTTTTAACAGGGCCTGTTGCGATAGGACAAAGGGTGAGGGCTTTAAACTAAAAGGGGGGAAATTTACACTCGATATAAAGAACCTTTTAACAATGAGGATGGTGAGACACCGGCCCAGGTTGCCCAGAGCGACAGGAGATGCCCCATCCCTGGAAACATTCCAGGCCAGGTTGGCCGAGGCTTGGAGACAGCTCATCCAGTTGAAGGTGTCCCTGCTCATGGCAGGGGGGTTGCACTAGATGACCTTTAATGGTCCCTTCCAACCCAAACCATTCCATGATTCGAAACAGAGCTCGTTTTTACTGGGAGGGGACCAAGTCTGTACTGGAAGGGTTTAATGAAATCCAGTTTGAAATGGCACAGTGCCCAGTCGTACTGGGAGGGGATGAGAGGATGCAGTTTATACTGGGAGTGTGCTCAGCCTGTACTTGGAGGGGTTAAAGAGGACTAGTTTGTAGTAGGAGGGGCCAAGTTTGTTCTGGCAGGGGTTAAAGCAATCCAGTTTGTACTGTGACAGAGCCCGGACTGTAGTGGGAAGGGGCCAGGGGCTCCAGTGTGGACTGGGAGGGTGGCCCAGTGTACCCTGGGAGGGTCTAAAGGCATAAAGTTTGTACTGGGACAGGGCCCAGTCTGTTTGTACTGAGACGAGGCCCAGACTCTGCTGGGATTGGCTCAGAGGATCCCGTTTCTACGTGGAGAGGGCCCAGACTGTACTGGGAGGAAACTGGGGGATCCAGTCTGTACTGAGATGAGGCCCAGTCTGTACAGGGCAGTGTTAAAGCGATCCATTTTGTACTGGTACACAGAGTAGTCTGCACTGGGAGCTGGGCTAGGATCCACTTTGGACTAGGAAGAGGCTCTTTCTCCGCTGGGAGGAATTAAAGGGATTCTCTTCATACTGGGACAAGGCCCCTTCTGTACTGGGAGGGAATCAGGGGATGCAGTTTGGACTGGGACAGGGCCCAGTCTGTCCTGGCATAAGTTAGAGGATCCAGATTGTATTAGAGGTGGCCAGTTGGTACTGGGTGGGGACTGGGGAGTCCATTTTGGACTCAGCATTGGCCCAGTCTGTACTGGGAGGGGTTAAAGGGATCCAGTTTCTATTTGGATGGAGCCCAGTCTTTACTGTCAGGTGTTTAAGGGATCCAGTTTATAAAGGGACAGAACCCATTCTGTACTTGGAGGGGTTAAATGGAATAATCTCTATTTGTTGACAGTCAGTTCTGTACTGGGAGGGGAGCACGGGATCCAGTTTGTACCAGGAGGGGACCCAGTCTGTACTGGGAGGGGGCCACAGCATCTAGTTCGTACTGCCACTGGGACCAGTCTGTAGTGGGAGGGGTTAAGGGATTTGGTGTGTACTGAGAAGGGCGCAGTGTATACCGGGAGGGTTTAAAGAGGTAAAGTTTCTCATGGAATGGAGCCCAGTGGTTACAGGGAGGGGGGCATGGGATCCAGTTTGTACTGGCACCTGACCCAGTTTCTGTGTGGAGGGGATGAGGTGGTGGAGTTTGTACTGGGACAGGAACTAGTTTTTACTAAGAGGGGATCGAGTGATCCAGTTTGTACTAGGAGAGGGCCCCATCTGTACTGGCAGAGGTTGAGGGGATCCACTTCATACTGGGTCAGGGCCCAGTCTCTACTGGGAGGGGTTGAGGAGATCTACTTTCTAGTGGGACAGGGGCCCAGTCTGTCATGGGAGGGGTTAAAGGGATGCAGTTTATACTGGGAGAAGGCTCAGTCTGTACTGGGAGGGAATTGGGGATCCAATTTGTGCAGGGACGGGGCCCAGTCTTCTTGGGCTTGGTTCAAAGGGCCCCATTTTGGACTTGAAAGGGCCCAGTCTGTGCTGGGAGGTTGCCAGGAGATGCAGTTTGTACTTGGATGGTGCCCAGTCTGCATTCCGAGGGGATCAGAAGATCCCAATGACACTGGGATTCGGCCCAGTCTATACTGGGACACGTTAAAATAACCCACTTTGTACTGGACAGGACCCAGTCTGTACTGGGAGGTGTTAAATAAAGGCCAAGAAGGCAGATGTCATGGTGGGAGTCTGTTATAGACCACCCAACCAGGATGAAGAGACAGATGAAATATTCTAGAAGCAGCTAGGACAAGTGTCACGATAGCCAGCCCTTGTCCTCGTGGGGGACTTCAACTTACTGGATGTCTGCTGGAAATGCAATACAGTGGAGAGGAAGCAGCCCAGGAGGTTCCTGGAGTGTGTTGAGGGTAACTTCCTGACACAGGTGGGGAGGGAGCAGAGGAGGGAAGCACCCCGCTGGACCTGTTGTTTGCCAACAGAGAAGGGCTTGTAGGGGATGTGAGGATTGGAAGCCGTCTTGGGCATAGTGATCATGAAATGACAGAATTTTCAATTCTTGGAGAAGTCAGGAGGGGGGTCAGCAGAACTGCCACCTGGGACTTCCGGAGGGTGGGCTTTGGCCTGTTTAGGGGTCTGGTTAACAGAGTCCTTTGGGAGGAAGTCCTGAAGGGCAAAGGAATCCAGGAAGGCTGGACATTCATCAAGAAGGAACTTGTAAAGGCACGAGAATAGGCTGTCACCATGTGCCGAAAGACGAGCCATCAGGGAAGAAGACCTGGCTGAACAGAGAGCTTTGGCTGGAACTGAAGGGAAAAAAGGGGTTTATGACAGTTGGAAGAAGTTGCAGGCAACTCAGTTGGACTGCAAGGATGTCATGAGGTTATGCAGGGAGAAAAGTAGAAGGGCTAAAGCCCAACTAGAAATTAATCTGGCCATGCCATAAAAGACAATGAAAAATGTTTCGTAAATACATCATCAACAAAAGGAGGGCCAAGAAGAATCTCCATCCTTTATTGGATGTGGAGGGAAACATAGTGACCAGGGATGAGGAAAAGGCTGACGTACTTAATGCCTTCTTTGCCTCAGTCTTTAAGAGTAAGACCAGTTGCTCTCTGGGTACCAAGCCCCCTGAGCTGGAAGACAGGGTTGGGCAGCAGAATGGAGCCCCCACAATCCAAGGGGAAATGGTGAGGAACCTGCTACATCACTTAGAAATACACAAGTCTATGGCGCCGCATGAGATCCACCCAAGGGTACTGAGGGAACTGGCGGGAGTGCTCAGCAAGCCACTTTCCATCATCTATCAGCATTCCTGTCTAACTGGGGTGGTCCCAGTTGACTGGAAGATAACAAACGTGGTGCCCATCTATAAGAAGGACCATAAGGAGGACCTGGGGAATTACAGGCCTATCAGTCCGACCTCGGTGCTGGGGAAGGTTACGGAGGAGATCATCCTGAGTTCCATCATGCAGCACATACAGGAGAACCAGGCGATCAGACCCAGCCAGCACGAGTTTATGAAAGGCAAGTCCTGCCTGAGAAACCTGACCTCCTTCTATGAGAAGGTGACCGGCTTAGTGGATGAGGAAAAGGCTGTGGATGTTGTTTACCTGCACTTCATTAAAGCCTTTGACACTTTTTCCCACAGCATTCTCCTGGAGAAACTGGCTGCTCATGGCTTGGACAGGTGTACGCTCTGCTGGGTAAAACACTGGCTGGACGGCCGGGACCAAAGAGTGGTGCTGAATGGAGTTCAATGCATTTGGCGGCCGGTCACAAGTGATGTTCCCCGGGGCTCAGTACTGGGACCGGTTGTCTTCAATATCTTTATCAACGATCTAGACAAGGGGGTGGAGTGCCCCCTCAGTAAGTTTGCAGATGACACCAATTAAGGTGGGAGTGTTGATCTGCCTGAGTGTCGGAAGGCTCTGCAGAGGGATCTGGACAAGCTGGATCCATGGGCCGAGGCAAATGGTGTGGGGTTCAACAAGGCCAAGTGCTGGGTCCTGCCCTTGGGTCACAACAACCTCACGCAGTGCTACATGCTTGGGGCAGAGTGGCTGGAAAGATGCGCAGCAGAAAAGGACCTGGGGATGTTGGTGGCTGAATATGAGCTGGCAGTGTGCTCAGGTGGCCATGAAGGCCCACTGCATCCAGGCTTGTACCAGTAATAGTGTGGTGAGCAGGACTAGGAAAGTGATCGTCCCCCTGTACTCGGCACTGGTGAGGCCCCACCTTGAGTACTGTGTTCAGTTTTGGGCCCCTCAGTATAAGGAAGACATTGAGGTGTTGGAGCATGTCCACAGAAGGGCAACAAACCTGGTGAGGGGTCTGGAGGACAAGTCTTGTGAGGAGCGGCTGAGGGAACTGGGGTTGTTCAGACTGGAAAAGAGGAGGCTGAGGGGAGACTTTCTCGCTCTCTACGGTTCCCTGAAAGGACGTTGTAGCGAGGTGGGGGTTGGTCTCTTCTCCCAAGTAATGAGAGAGAGGACTTGAGGAAATAGCCTCAAGTTTCTCCAGGGGAGATTTACATTGCGTATTAGGAAAAATTTCTTCAGCTAAAGGGCTTTCGAGCACTGGAACAGGCGGCCCAGGGAAGTGGTTGAAGTCACCATCCCTGGAGGTATTTAATGGATGTGCAGATGTGGCACACAAGGACATGGTTTAGTGGTGGACTCGGCAGTGTTAGGTTTACAGTTGGACTCTATGATCCTAAAGGTCTTTTCCAATTCTCAATGATTCTGTGATTCTTTCGGGACTCTGGATTTTGTTTTGTCCTTGCCCCTTTTTGGGAGGGCAGGAGGTGTCACAGAATTTTCTTACACTCAGCCTCGCTCACCCTCACACCCCACGGCCCCCAGGAAGAGCCCTGAGCCACCAGTGAGGGGCAGGACCTGCCTTCCCAGGGCCTGGGGGTCAGGGGTTGGCCTTTCTGCTGCATCAACCAAACCAAGGTGTTCCTCAGCATTACAGCCACCTGCACAGTGCCTCTGCCTACCTGCAGCCACAGCCTCCAGTTATCTCCTCTAACGAGTCCCTGGGGAGACTTTGGCAGTAAGGACCCTCAGTGGGGCCAATCAAGGCTTCAAGGTACTTTGCTTCTGACTTGGACTTCTGGAGCACTTTGTTCAATCTTCTCTCAGTGCCTGAGGCTCATGGACTCAGCACCAAATACACCGTGGGGCTCATTAAAAGACAAAAAGCCCTAACAAGGTGTTCATCGTTCTTGTAATTTTCTTCAAATCTTCAAGACTTGTACAGCCAATTAGAGAGGTTTCAGAGTGTAGTTAAGGAGGAGATTTCAAAGTGCACCTAAGAAAAATGTCTTTTTTATTTTGAAGGATATACTATATTACTCCTGATTATCACTTATGATTAGGATAGAAGAATTCTCTGATTGTTCTGGATACAGGGTGTCCCTTCAGGGGGTCTGGACAGGGAGGAGAAGCAGTCCCTGGAGGTCTGACACTGTAGGACAGCTTTGCTCCTCACCTCCCCACCCTCCCCATTTCTGACATTGGCCACCTGGGACTGACACCCCTGGTCCTTGCATCAGACTTCTCCACTGAAGTCTGCAGCTGGATGTCACAGCTCCATTGCCCCATCTCCCACCTACGCTCCTCAGAGCCCTGGCTGCACCCAGGCACAGGAGAACTTTTCCTGTTTGTAAGAAAAGAAAAGTAAAGCATAATCAGATTTCCTAAACAATAACACACAGTCCGCAATCACACGCTCAGGACAAGCTACCTCTAATGAGGCTGCCTTTCTACAAGGGAGTTCTTATGAGAAAGAGTTTAGGAAGGTAGATAGACAAGACAGATATAAACACAATTAAGGAGTTGGCCGAGGAGACAATTAGATTGTTGAAAGACAGGCAAGCTTTGAACTCCTTGAAAGTCAAAGCAGCAGCACAGGTGAGAGGTATCTGAGTGAAGAAAGAGTAAGGGGAGGAGAAAACTGGAGAAGAATGGAAAGGGCCTTTGCCCAGAGAGTCTGCATCTGCAAAGATGACTTTAGAAATGAACATTGTCTCAGGAGAAGGGTAAGCATCTGAAAGATTAGAGAAAGTACACACAGTGTGTACCAGGGAGAAGAGTGGTAATGAGGTTACAGGGGAAGATCAATATTTCTTTGGAATATCCCTTTTGAAAGGTCATGGGATTGGCAGAGGTCTGTGGTGAGAGAGGACAAGCAAGTGTAGCACCTGTCTTTGAAAGAGTCCAAATGTGCAACCCAGGGAGCCAGTGGCTGTCCAAGCTCACTTTGGTGAGGAGTGTTGTGCCATCAGTCAGAGTCCTCCGTGGTGACATTTCTGGGCACCAGCAGCAGAAGAATGTGTCCAAGAACCATCAGCATGGATTTCATAGAATAGAATCACAGAATCATAGAATTGTTGAGGTTGGAAGGGACCTTTAAGATCATGAAATCCAACCATTAACCTACCCTGGCAGAACCACTTCTAAACCATGTCCCCAAGTACCACATCTACCCTTTCTTTAAACACCTCCAGGCATGGCGAATCCACCACCTTCCTGGGCAGCCTATTCCAATGCCTGATAATCCTTTCAGTGAAACAAAAATTCCTAATATCCAATCTAAACCTTGCCTGGCATAACTTGAACCCATTTTCTCTTGTTCTATCTCTTGTCACTAGGGAGAAGAGGTCAGCTCCCACCTCTCTACAAGCTCCTTTCAGGAAACTGTAGAGAGCAACAAGGTATCCCCTCAGCCTCCTCTTCTCCAGGCTAAACAACCCCAGGTCCCTCAGCCGCTCCTCATAAGGCTTGTCCTCCATACCCATCACCAGCTTCATTGCCTTTCTCTTGACACGCTCCAACACCTCAATGTCCTTCTTGTAGTGAGGGGCCCAAAACTGAACACAGTACTCGAGGTGGGTCCTCACCAGCGCTGAGTACAGAGGAATGATCACTGCCCCAGTCCTGCTCACCACACTATTTCTGATACAAATCAGGATGTCATTGGCCTTCTTGGCCACCTGGGCACACTGCTGGCTCATATTCAGGCAGCTGTCAACCAACACCCCCAGGTCCTTCTCCCCCGGGCAGCTTTCCAGCCCCTCTGCCCCAAGCCTGTAGTGTCCATGGGGTTTTTGTGACCCAAGTGCAGGACCTGGCACTTGGCCTTGTTGAACCTGAAACCTTGTTGAACCTAAAGCCTTGTTGAACCTGTTCTTATGGAAATAAGCACAAATGAAGAGTTTCCTAAAACCAGAATTCAACAGACTACTGACAGTCAAATTTTAACTGCCTGAAGCTCAAAGCAGCAGTGGGATTGTTGAGAGGTGTCTGAATGATGAAAGAGGAAGGGGTAGGGAATTGTAGAGAGCAATCGCAAGTGCTTCTGTTCACGTGCACTGCTGGAAAGGTGCCTTCAGACATGGCTACTTCGTTTAGGAGAGGTGGAAATACGTGAAAGATGAGGGGGATTAAATTCAGAGGCTGAGAGAGAGTCCTGACAATGCAAAGAGAGGGAAAGGTCAGTAGCTCTCGTCTTGCTGTCAATGGACATCCTGAAAACTCCTCATCTACATCTCATGGGAGAACACGAAATGTTTATTAAAAGTATTCTCTTGTTTTAGCTGATGAGGTCGTGCTCATACACATGTCAAAATGTCTCAGGCTTCCAGGCAGCGCTCCGCTGTCTGACCATCAGTACCCAGTGGTACCTCCAGAGGACCCTGTGTCTCCGAAGCACCTGCCTGGGCCTGGCTGCTGTCCCAGAGGAGCTGCTGGAGACCAGAGCCCCTGGGAAGCTGCAGCTGGAGCCTGGGCAGAGGGTCCCAGGCACCTACACTGGCACCGCGCTCCCGTGTCCCTGCCAATGCATCCCACCCCAATTTTATGATCACTTGCCTTTGCAAACAAAGGCAGCACACAAAATCGCTGAGAAATCACTTATTAAAACAAGACAAAACCAAGCAAAGAGAATAACAACACCAAAAATGTTTGAAGTTTAGAGTTGCAAGAGGAGATCAACCAAAGCACAAATACAGGCTGGGTGCAGAATGGATAGAGAGAAGCCCTGAGGAGAAGGACTTGGAGGTGTTGGTGGATGAGAAGCTCAACATGAGCCAGAAATGTGTGCCTGCATCCCAGAAAGCCAAGCACATCCTGAGCTTCATTAAAAGCAGCATGGCCAGCAGGTCGAGGGAGGTGATTCTTCCCCTCTACTCTGCTCTTGTGAGACTCCACCTGGAGTACTGCATCCAGCTCTGGAGCCTCCAACAGAAAAAGGACATGGACCTGTTGGAGTGAGTCCAGAGGAGGCTCACAAAGATGATTAGAGGGCTGGAGCACCTCTCCTCTGAAGACAGGCTGAGAGAGTTGGGGTTGTTCAGCCTGCATAAGAAAAGGCTTCAAGGAGACGTTATAGACCCTTCCAGTACCTAAAGGGGGCCTACAGGAGAGCTGGGGAGGCACTGTTTTCAGGGAGTGTAGCAATAGGATGACGGGTAATGGTTTTAAACTGAAAGAGGGGAGATTGAGATTAGATATTAAGAACAAATTCATTACTCCAAGGGTGGTGAGGCACTGGAACATGTTGCCCAGGGAAGTGGTGGATGCCCCGTCCCTGGAGGTGTTCAAGGCCAGGCTGGATGGGGCTTTGAGCAACCTGGTCTAGTGGGAGGTGTCCCTGACTATGGCAGTAGGGTTGGAAGTAGATGGTTTTTAAATTGCCCTCCAACCTAAACCATTCTATGATTCCATGAAATATAGAGATGACATAAGCTCTCTGAGAGATCTCCTCCAGTGCTTGACTATCTTGATGGGGAGAAAGATTTTCTTCATGTTTTTCAGCTGATGCCCATTGGCCTTCCTCCTCCCATCATGCACAACAAGGAAGAGCCTGGCAGCCTTTTAAGGCAAGAAGATACGGGGCAACTCATGAAAGAGGATGAAGAGATTTGTCAAAGTGTTGGTGATGTTCCCCATTTGCAGGAGGGGAAACTGCATCAAGGAGGTTCGATTGTCCCCCTCTCCTCTCTTGGCCAGAAAGCCAAGGAGGGATAACATAGCAGACAGAGGAATTGGTAATGAGCCTGTCCAAGGCAGGTGAGATAGTGGGGGGTTCCTGGGATAGTGGGGGTTGTTCCTGGAGTCAGACACAAATGTCAGGGCTGTGAGGTGTCCCCACCTCATTTGGCCTCATGCACTCCTCGTACACACAGGGGTGTTTGGAGACACGAGTCCTTCCCTTCCACAGGCAGAGGCAGAGCATTGCAGCAGTCGTAGTGTCTCCCTGGCCTCCTGTTGCCAGTCCCAGAGGCTAGCCGGCACCTCAGCCCTGTGGTGTGTCCTCCTCCTCTTCACTCATCATTCCAGTGCTGCATTATGGGGGTTTCCCAGGGGACCTTACTCTCCAGGTGGAGTGACCTCAAGACACCGTCTGTCCCACAGTCCTTCATGCCACCCCTAAGAACAGCTGATGGCGTTTGTGCTCACTTGGGTTCATCTTACCACCCGCACGCAATGTGCATGCTTCTGTCTCCTCTGTACAACGCAAACATGGTCTTCACACCTCGTCTTTCAATGATCCTCTGTGGAGGGAAGAACAACCTCTCTGAGCTGGGTGAGAGGGCAGTGCTGGAAACGGTGCTTGTTAGTGGCTGCCCTGTGACGATTGCCCCGGGGCAGCTTCCCTGGGGTGTCCCATGAACAAAGGCAGAGACATCACCCTGCTCTGCTGCTCCTGTGTGTCTCTCCCAGGAGCCCGGGCTGTGTGAGGACACTGCTGTGTGCCCCTACCCTGCACGCTCACACACTATAGCTGTACATTGGTGTTTCTCCTTCCCCAGCATTTCCGAGCCCAGCCGTCCCAGCCCCTTCCCAGCAATCCCCACTCCTCTACCTTCTCCCCAGCCGAGCAGAGCAGCCCGGTCTGGTTGGGCCCTGCAGCAAGGAGGAAACGGAGGTAAGTAGCAGTGTCTCTTCTGCTGTCATGTCCTGGAGATCCCATCCCAGGAAGCGTGCAGCCCCCGTTACCAGCGGCGTTCCCCAGGAAAGCACAGAGTCCTGGCCCCGGCGCTCCTCTGGCAGCTTCTGCTGTCCCAGCCGCAGGGCAACCTGGCCCAAGCTGGCACTCACAGCAAAGTGTTTCTCTTTCCATGTCTCCCCTGCACACACACCGTTCCCTGCTTTTCTCCCAGGACATCCCACCTGCCCACAGAGCCTTTTCCCAAGGTCAGCACGTCTGTGCTGGCTCAGCCAGTCATTGCTGTGCCCTGTCCCCATGGTCCCCACAGCCCCTGAGCTGGTGATGCTGCTCTGCAAAGCAAGTGGGCTGTGGTGCCCAGGACCAATGGGGTGATTCTGCTGGGCTGTGCTGGTCAGGCTGGGAGGCAGACCCAGCTGATGGTGGTCACTGCCACTGAGCACCTCCCACACAGGCTCTTATGTGGCCATGGAATGTGCTCAGAGGTACCCTGCCTTACTCCAGTGCTGTGAGATGTGTTTGGGTGCTGCGCTGGATCCAGTCTGTGAAAGTTCACTGAGGGTAAAATGAATCACTTGCCAGACTCCTATCCCTGTGCCAGCAGTCTCCCTCGCGGCTGCAGAGCTCTCATTTGCAGGCTCATACACAGATTTGGTATGTTGTCTGTGGGTGACACCACAACAGACAAGCTCGTGCTCAGTCGGCACCATTCACTGCTGACTCCCTGGCACACGCTGTCCCTGCAGATCCCTTGTGCTCTTCTGGCAGCTCCCAAGTCCCTCCAGAAAAACGCTGCTCTGCCATCAGCCCTATGAACTGCTGCAGAGCCCCAGGCAGGTTCGTTGGAGACCATTCACTGTCTGCATGGGCCCTGGCCACCAACAAGCAACACATGAACCAGCCCTAAGTCCCTAGAAGGCCATCCTGGGACCACAATCTCATCGCACTGAGCCCACAGAGAACAAACAAAGCAACAAGGCTCTTTAGAGTCTATTCCTTGGGCATGTTCCTGAGAGCAACTTTGGAAGAAGACCGAAGCCTTCAAGCACTGTGCTGAGGACATGCCCTGTCATGATGGAGATGCCGTTATAGAGGTCAGCTGTGTCACAGAAGTGCTCATGGCCTGTCCCTGCCTGCAGTCACAGGACTACCACACAGCAGGACTGTGACCCCTGAGGCCTTACACCTACACAAGGGCTCCAAAGGAGGGCGTGGGAATGGCAAGAGAGAAGCTCTGGCAAGACCGAGGCTGGTGCGCCCTGGCAGTGCTGCTGTGCTGGGACTCGTTCCCCTCCACCTCTGCACACAGGCACTGCCCCGTGTCTTTACAGAGGTCTCAGAGGAAGGATCTAAGACAAACAAGTCACTGCAGGGTCCTTTCTTTTGTTTGAATACACAGAGAGCACTGCACCTGATTTACACAGTCTCTGTGTCAAATTCTACAGGTACACAATGAATTAGAAGTGGGAAGAATAATAAAATTTTGCTGAGCACAACATTATAACAAGAAAAGCAAAGAAACACACACACAGCAAAAACCTGAGAAGACAGGCTGGGCCTGTAATGAGTTACACTCTGAATGCTGTGCAGAAGAAAACAGGCACTCTATTGCTTCTGAAAACCATCCAACCATCATTGTTCTCAGAGCATCCTTGAGCTCCTGGTTCCTCATGCTGTAGATGAGGGGTTCACTGCTGGAGGCACCACCGAGTACAGCACTGACACCACCAGGTCAAGGGATAGGGAGGTGAGATAGACAGGGGCTTCAGGTGGGTAAACGCTGATGTGCTGACAAACAGAGGCCATGAGGAGGTGAGGGAGGAACGTGGGAAAGACTTTGTGCTGCCCCTGCTCCGAGGGGATCCTCAGCACAGCCCTGAATATCTGCACATAGGACAGCACAATGAAAACAAAACCGCCAAATCAACCAAAAATGATACTAATCACAAGTACTGCATCTTCTCTGTGGTAGGTGTCTGAGCATGGGAGCTTGAGGATGTGGGGGATTTCACAGAAGAACTGGTGCAGGGCATTGCCCTGGCAGATGGGGAGTGAAAATGTATTGGCCATGTGCAGCACAGCATAGGGTAAAACACTGCCCCAGACAGCTGCTGCCATGCGGACACAAGCTCTGCTGCCCAGGAGGGTCCCGTAGTGCAGGGGTTGGCAGATGTCAATGTAGTGTTTGTAAGCCATGACAGTGAGAAGAGAAAGCTCTGCTGCAACACAGAAAAAGAAAAAAAAAAAGAACCAAACACCTGAAGAGCACATCCTGAGTAAGAGATGGCCCTTGTGTCCCAGAGAGAATTGGCCATGGCTTTGGGGAGAGTGGTGATGGAGCCCAGGTCAAGAACAGAGAGGTTGAGGAGGAAGAAGTACATGGGGGTGTGGAGGCGGTGGTCGCAGGTGATGGCGGTGATGATGAGGTCATCTCCCAGGAGGGCAGCCAGGTAGATGCCCAGGAAGAGCCAGAAGGTCAAGAGCTGCAGCTCCCGAGTATCAGCACATGCCAGAAGGAGGAACTGGGTATTGGAGCTGCTATTGAACAGCTACTCTGGGCATGGCGCACTGCTGAAAGAGAAGACATTGACAAGTTAAGGGAGACATCTTTGAGCCCATCCTGTGCTGTTTCCCAACAAATCCCCCGATAATGACTTCTTTTTTCTTTGGCATAATTTCCTCCATTTCTGGGAGGACATGTGTTGAAGGACATGTGTCTGAAGGGCATGTGTTGGGCACAAGGACTGAAGGACAGCAGTAAAATGATGAGGCTTCTGGGTCAATACTTCCTTCAGTGAAAACCCTGACACAGTGTCCCAGCCTTCCTTTCCACAAAACCCTTCCAGAGGGGATGATGGCCACAGGGCCATGGTCTCATTGCAATTACAGAGACATGGTGGGATAGGTCGCAGGACTGGAATGCTGTCACGGACGGCTATGTACTGTTTCGGAAAGACAGGCCAGCAGGGTGAGGTGGTGGAGTTGCTTTCTACAAGACAGAGCAACTGGAATCTCTTGAGCTCTGCCTGCAGCTGGATGAAGAACGTGTTGAGACCTTATCGTTAAGAATTAAGGGACAGGCGATGTGGGAGACACTGCTGTGGGTGTTTACTACAGACCACCAGATCAGGAAGAGGAAGTTGATGAGGCCTTCTACAGACAGCTGGAAATAGTCTCCTGGTCACAGGCCCTGGTTCTCACGGGGGACCTCAGCCACCCCGATATTTGCTGGAAACAACACAGCCAGGCACACACAGTCCCGGAAGTTTCAGCAGAGCATTGATGAGAACTTTCTGACACAGTTGGTGGGGAAACCAACAAGAAGAGGTGCGCTGCTGGACGTGTTACTGACAAATAAAGGAGGACTAGTTGGGGATGTGAAGGCTGGGGGTAGCCTTGGCTGCAGTGACCATGAGATGGTGGAGTTCTGGATCCTGTGTGGAAGAAGCAGGGCAAAATGTAGAATTACAAGCCTGGATTTCAGGAGAGCTGACTTTGGCCTCTTCAAAGACATACTTGGAGGAATCCCATGGGCAAAGGCTTTGGCAGGAAGGGGGGTGCAGGAGAGCTGATTAATAGAAAAGCTCCACTTCCTCCAAGCTCAAGATCAGTGCATGCCTATGAGTAATAAATCAGGCAGAGGAGGCAGGAAATCTGCATGGACAAGCAAGGACCTTCTGGAAAAACTCAGGTGCGAGAGGGAAGTTTACAGAATGTGGAAAAATGGAGTGGCGACTTGGGAGGAGTATATAAACATTGCGAGAGTACGTAGGGATGTAACGAGGAAGGCTGAAGCGCACGTGGAAATAAACCTGGCCAGGGATGTCAAGGACAATAAGAATGGCTTCTCCAAGTACATCAGTAGTAAAAGGCAGACCAGGGAAAATGTGGGCCTGCTACTGAATGAGGTGGGTGCCCTGGTGACGGAGGACGCAGAGAAGGAGCAGTTACTGAATGCCTTCTTTGCTTCAGGCTTTACTGCCAAGGCTGGCCCTCAGCAATCCCAGAGACTGGAGCGAAGAGAAAGAGTCTGGAAAAAGGAGGACTTTCCCTTGGTTGAGGAGGATCGGGCTAGAGATCATTTAGGCAAACTTGACACCCACCGCCCTGATGGGATGAACCCAGGGGTGTTGAGGGACCTGGCAGATGTTATTGCAAAGGTGCTCTCCATCATATTTGAATGGTCACGAGGGACAGGAGAGGTGCCTGAGGACTGGAGGAAATCCAAAGTCATGCCAGTCTTCAAAAAGGGCAGGAAACAGCAGGCCGGTCAGTGAGACCTGGAAAGGCTGGAGAGTTGGGTGAAGAGGAACATAATGAAATTCAGCGAGGGCAAATGTAGAGTCCTGCACCCTGGGAGGAAAAACCCCATGCACCAGTAAAGGTTGGGGGTTCACCTGCTGCAAAGCAGCTTTGCTAAGAGGGACCAGTTGGTGAGTCCAGTTTGAGGCCGGTAACCAGTGGAGTGCCTCAAGGGTCGGTACTGGGGCCCATATTATTCAATATATTCATTAATGATTTAGATGAGGGAATTGAGTGTACTATCAGCAAGTTTGCTGATGACACTAAGCTAGGAGGAGTGGTTGACACGCCAGAGGGCTGTGCTGCCATCCAGAGAGACTTGGACAGGCTGGAGATTTGGGCAGGCAATAACTTAATGAAATACAACAAGGGAAAGTGTAGGGTCCTACATCTGGGCAGAAACAACCCCAGGTTCCAGTATAGGATGGGGAGCTACCTGTTAGAGAGCAGTGTAGAGGAAAGGGACCTGGGGGTCCTGGTGGACAGCAGGATGACCATGAGCCAGCACTGTGCCCTTGTGGCCAAGAAGGCCAATGGCATCCTGGGCTGTATTAGAAGGGGGGTGGTTAGCAGATCGAGAGAGGTCCTCCTTCCCCTCTACTCTGCCCTGGTGAGACCGCATCTGGAATATTGTGTCCAGTTCTGGGCCCCTCGGGTTCAAGAGGGACAGAGAGCTGCTGGAGAGAGTCCAGCGTAGGGCAACTAAGATGATTAAGGGAGTGGAGCATCTCCCTTATGAGGAAAGACTGAGGGAGCTGGGTCTCTTTAGTTTGGAGAAGAGGAGACTGAGGGGTGATCTTATTAGCGTTTATAAATATATAAAGGGGGAATGTCATGAGGATGGAGCCAGGCTCTTCTCAGTAGCGACCAATGATAGGACAAGGGGTAATGGATTCAAGCTGGAACACAAGAGGTTCCACTTAAATTTGAGAAGAAACTTCTTCTCAGTGAGGGTGACAGAGCACTGGAACAGGCTGCCCAGGGAGGTTGTGGAGTCTCCTTCTCTGGAGACATTCAAAACTCGCCTGGACGCCTTCCTGTGCAACCTCATCTAGGTGTTCCTGCTCCGACAGGGGGATTGGACTAGATGATCTTTTGAGGTCCCTTCCAATCCCTAGCATACTGTGATACTCTGATACTGTAACAGTGATGGGGAACACAACCATCATTTTCCTCGTGTGTGTGGATCACCACCTGCAAACCCCCATGTACTTTTTCATCAGCAACCTGTCCTTCCTGGAAATATGGTTTACGTCCTCCACGAGCATCAAATTGTTTGTGATCCTGGGTTCTGGTAGGAGAACAATCTCACTAAGCAGCTGCTTTGCCCAATCCTATTTCTATTTTGCCCTGGGCTGTACAGAGTTTGTTCTACTTGTTGTCATGTCCTTTGACCGCTATGTTGCCATCTGCCAGCCTTTGCGTTACACTGCCATCGTGAAGCCTCAGCTCTGCATCCACCTGGTTCTTGCTGCTTGGGTCATGGGCATCACACTCTTGACTTACCGTCCAGTCCTCCTCTACAAGCTGACTTTCTGTGGCTCAAACAAGATCCATCATTTTTTTTGTGACAACTCCCCCTTATTCAAATTGTCCTGCTCTGACACCAGCCTGATTTGGAAAATAGACTCGGTTTTATTATCGTTTCTTGTTCTCAGTTCCTTATGTTTAACTCTGGCGTTTTACATAGGCATCCTTTCCTGTATTCTACACCTCCCAGCAGCCTCCGGCAGGAAAAAAGCCTTTGCTACATGTTCTTCTCATCTCACCACCTTGGCCATTGTATACGGGAGCTGCATTGCTCTCTATGTGCATCCTTCAGGAGATGTTTCCTTGGAGGCAAACAGAATGGTAGCTTTGCTGAACACTGTCCTATACCCATTCTTAAATCCATTCATCTACAGTCTTAGAAACAAGGCTGTGATACTGGCCCTGAATGAAGCCATTGCCCGTGCAACACGATAGCTTTTCCCTCAATCACGATGCCTTTCTCACTTAATGTCCTGCTCCCCAACCCACCACAGCAGAGCCACCAGCTCATCAAGAGCCCATCTCCAGAAATCAAGAAGAGCACAGAGGCACAGTGGCAGATGGAAACCCCAATTACAGACTCCTGAGGAAGGAACAGCTCAGCTCAGCTCCTTCCAGGGTTGCCCTGGAACAGCCATCAGCCCCAGGTGTGAAACCCATCAAGAAGAATCACAGAGAGCAGCTCTCTGGATAACCATTTGGACTACGGGGATTGTTGCCTAGGGCTGTAGGACACATTACGGGTACGCTTCTTTTGATGCAGCTCAGGATGTGGTTGGCTTTCTGGGCCAGTAGTTCCCTGAGCTGCACTTTTGGCCTCCTTCAAAGTTGGGTCCAACACTTGATTGTCCTCTCTCACGAGACCTCTACAAATCCAATGACCTTTCAAAGATGATATTCCACAGAAGTATAGATCTTCCCCTGTGACTTCATTGCCACTACTCTGCCTGTTAATAAAGTGGTTTTAATTTCCCTCAACTTTCAGACCTGTATCACCTGTTTATATACAATGACCATTTCTAAAGTCAGCTTTTCAGATGCAGACTGTCTCGACAAAGGCCTTTTTTATTGCACTCCACTTTTCTCCTGCCCTTCCTCTTTGGTCATTCAGATTCCTGTCACCTATCCAGCTGCTGCTTTGAGCTTCAGGGAGTTACAAGTTTGCCTGTCTTTCAGTTGTCTAATTATCTCCTTTAGCCAAGTCTGTAACTACGTTTATATCTCTCTTTTTGTACCTGTCCATCTAAAGCATTTCTGATAAGATCATCCCTTGTAGCAAAGCAACCTCATTAGAGGCAGCTTGTCCTGAGCATCTGGTTGCAGAGGGTGTTTTATTGTTTATCAAACTTGATCATGCTTTACTTTTCTCTGCTTGCAAAGAGGAAAACTCCTCCTGTGCCTGGGTGCAGCCAGGTCTCTGAGGAGCGCAGGAGGGAGATGGTGCAATGGAGCTGTAACACCCAGCTGCAGACTTCAGTGGAGAAGTCTGAGGTAAGGAAAAGTGATGCAGATCCCAGTTGGCCAATGACAGGGATGGGGAGGACAGGGAGGTGAGGAGCAAGGCTGTCCATACAGTCTCAGACCTCAGGGGACTGCTTTTCCTGGCTGCCCGGACCTCCTGAGGAGACCCTCTGCATCAATATCAACTGCTGACTGCTTCTATCGCCTCTTCTCTAACTGAACTGTTAATAAAAAAACCCTTTGAAATAAAAAAAAAATAATATTTTCTATTAAGTTCTCTTTAAAATCTTCCTTCTAAATTACAGTATGAAACATCTCCAATTAACTTTATTGAATACTTGAAGAATATTACAGGGAGAGAAATAGCTCGTTTGGACTTTCTGTACATTAACGAGCCCCATGGTGTATTTGGCCCTGACTCCATTAACCGCAGACACTGAGAGGAGACTGAACAAAGTGCTCCAGAAGTCCAAGTCAGAAGCAAAGTACCTTGAAGCCTTGATTGGCCCCACTGAGGGTCGTTACTGCCAAAGCCTCCCCATGGGCTCGTTAGAGGAGATAAGTGGAGGCTGTGGTTGCAGATAGGCAAAGGCACTGTGCAGGTGGCTGTAATGCTGAGGAACCCCTTGGTTGGTTTGATGCAGCAGAAAGGCCAACCCCTGACCCCCAGGCCCTGGGAAGGCAGGTCCTGCCCCTCACTGGTGGCTCAGGGCTCTTCCTGGGGGTGGTGGGGTCTGAGGGTGAGCAAGGCTGAGTGTAGGAAAACCGCACACCACCTCCCGGCTTCCCCGAGCAATGGGGAAGAAGAAACCAAGTCCAGAGCCTCACCATAAAGTTGTGCCTGTGTTATGGTTTGAGAAATCCCTCACAATTTATTGTCCTTTAGACAATCACTCTGTCACCTGATGACCCCTGCCCACCCAGGAAAGGGGAATCAGGCAAAAAACAAGCAAACACATGGGTGGAAATGTCAACAGATTTAATAGACAAAGATTGGATAATTTACATTATAACACCAAAGAACCAATACGGATCCAGATACCAATACAAAATATACAAAGACTACACTCAGCCAACGATATCAGTCAGAAGCTGTGCACTCCCAGCAGTGGACAGTAAATGTGGGGCACTGCGAGCGCTACAGCTTCGGGAGGAGGGGGAGGGCTGGGGGATCTGGCACTGGGGAAGAAGTTCTCAGGATGGCAGCCATCAAGGGAGAGAATGAACTTTGCAGCAAACTTTCTAATCTATATTGAATGTGACGACGCTCATGGTATGAAATAACTGTGGTGGCAGCTTGGGTCGAGTGCTGAGGCCTCCCTCCGGAGGTCCCCGCACCGGGAGAGCTCGAAAACGCTGAGACCTCGAAACCCACACACCACAGCTGGCTATAAAGTAAATATAGTCACAAATTCAGACACTAGAGTCCTCTAAAAGTGCAGTCTCACTCAAATTACTGTTGTATTTGTCTTCTAATGTATATATACACACACACAAAAAAATATAATTCTCTAAAGTGATGAACTATTCCTTTACGAGGTCTGTTGAATTTCTGTAGTTCAAAACGAGGAGTCCCATCTATCGTAATTGTCAGCAGAACTGCCACCCTGGACTTCCGGGGGGCAGACTTGGGGCTTTTCAGGAGCCTGGTTGACAAAGTCCCCTGGGAGGCAGTCCTCCAGGGCAAAGGAGCCCAGGAAGCCTGCATGTTTTTCAAGAAGGAAGTCTTAAAGGCGCAGGAGCAGGCTGTCCTCCTGTGCCGAAACACAAGCCATTTGGGAAAAAGACCGGCCTGGCTGAACGGGGAGCTAGGGTTGCAACGTAGGGAGAAAAAGAGGATTTATGGCCTTTGGAAGGGCAGGCCACTCATGAGGACTACAAAGAGGTAGTGAGGCTATGTAGGGAGACAATCAGAAGGACCAAAGCCCAGCTGGAACTAAACCTGACTCCTGTTTTCAAGGGCAACAAACAAAGTTTCTATAAGTGTATTAGCAATAAAAAGAAGACTGAGGATAATCTCTATCCTCTAGTAGATGGGACCGGTAACATCGTGACCAAGGATGAGGAAAAGGCTGAGGTACTTTATGCCATCTTTGCCTCAGTCTTCAGCAGTAGAACCAGTTGTTCTCTGAGTGCCCAGACCCTTGAGATGGAAGACAAGGATGGGGAGCAGAATGCATCCCCTGTAATCCAAGGGGAAATGGTGAGGGACCTGCTTCAGCACCTGGAGGTACACAAATCAATGGGGCTGGATGGGATCCACCCAAGGGTACTGAGGGAGCTGGTGGAAGTGCTCACCAGCCCACTTTGCATCATTTATGAGAAGTCCTGGCTAACCAGGGAGGTCCCAGCTGACTGGAGGTTGGCAAATGTGACAGCCATCCACAAGAAGGGCAGGAAGGAGGATCCAGGGAAGTACAGGCCGGTCAGTCTGACCTCGGTGCCTGGGAAGGTCATGGAACAGATCATCCTCAGGGCCATTATATGGCACATGCAGGAGAATAGGGTGATCAGGCCCAGTCAGCATGGGTTTGTGAAAGGAAGGTCATGCCTGACAAACCTCATCTCCTTCTATGACAAGGTGACCCACTTAGTGGATGAGGGAAAAGCTGTGGATGTTATCTACCTGGATTTTTGCAAAGCTTTTGACACTGTTTCCCACAGCATTCTCCTGGAGAAGTTGGGTGCTCATGGCCTGGACCAGGTGTACTCTTTGCTGGGTAAAAAACCGTTTGGACGACCATGCCCAGAGAGTGGTGGTGAGTGGAGTTCAATCCAGTTGGTGTCCAGTCACAAGTGGTGTCCCCCAGGGCTTGGTGCTGGGGCCGGTTCTCTTTAAGATCTTTATCAATGATCTGGATGAGGGGATCGAATGCACCCTCAGTAAGTTCGCAGGTGACACTAAACTAGGCGTGAGTGTTGATCTGCTTGAGGGTAGGTTGGCTCTGCAGAGGGATCTGGACAGGCTGGACTAATGGACCGAGGTCAGTGGATGAGGTTCAACAAGTCCAAGTGCTGGGTCCTGCACTTGGGTCACAACAACCCCCTGCAGCACTACAGGATGGGGGTGGTGTGTCTGGAAAGCTGCCCGGCAGAAAAAGACCTGGGTGGACAGCCGGCTGAATGTGAGCCGGCAGTGTGCCCAGGTGGCCAAGAAGGCCAACAGCATCCTGGCCTGTATCAGGACTAGTGTGGCGAGCAGGACTGGGGCAGTGATCATCCCCCTGTACTCGGCCCAGTGAGACCCCACCTCGAGTACTGCGTTCAG
Organism: Vanellus vanellus; assembly: GCF_965231255.1. Taxonomy (NCBI): domain Eukaryota; kingdom Metazoa; phylum Chordata; class Aves; order Charadriiformes; family Charadriidae; genus Vanellus; species Vanellus vanellus. Next base: position 332,535 of record NW_028127759.1, read on the forward strand.
TTTTGGGCCCCTCACTACAAGAAGGACATTGAGGTATTGGAACGTGTCCAGAGAAGGGCAACGAAACTGGTAAGGGGTCTGGAGGACAAATCTTATGAGGAACGACTGAGGGAACTGGGGTTGTTTAGCCTGGAGAAGAGGAGGCTGAGGGGAGACCTTATCACCCTCTACAACTACCTGAAAGGAGGTTGTAGAGAGGTGGGGGCTGACCTCTTCTCCCTGGTGACAAGTGATAGGACCAGAGGAAATGGGTTCAAGTTATGTCAGGGGAGGTGTAGATTGAATATTAGGAAACACTTTTTCACTGAACGGGTTTTTATAATTGGAATAGGCTGCCCAGGGAGGTGGTGGATTCACCATCCCTGGAGGTGATTAAAAAAAGGGTAGATGTGGTACTTAGGGACATGGTTTAGAAGTGGTTTCTGTCAGGGTAGGTTAATGGTTCGATTGATGATCTCAAAGGTCCCTTCCAACCTCAGCAATTCTATGATTCTACAACATGTACTGCTGAATGGTGTTACTGCTGCCTGGGCATTTCCCCTTGTTGAACTTGGTGAAGTTCCCCTCTGCTCCTTTCTCCAGCCTGCTGAGGTCCCTCAGAAGGGCAGCACAACCATCTTGTGTAGCAGCAGCTCCTCTCAGTTTCATATCATCTGCAACCCGCTGAGGGTGAACTCTGCCCCACCATCCAGGCCATTAACCAAGTTGTTAAAGAGTGTTGGTCCCAGTGTCGACTCCCCACGTACAGACATAGTAAATGACCTCTAGCTGGATTGCGCACCTCTGGTCACAACCTTCTGACCCCAGGTGTTCAGCAAGCTTCCAATCAACCGCCCTTTCACAGAACCACAGAATCATAGAACCTATGATAGAGAACTCCTATATTCTTTTCTGTGTTCTCTCTCTAATCATAGAGATCTCCAGTGACAATAATGGCATTGTTCCCCTGTTCAGCCCCACATTGCCTGACAGAATTCGGGGCAGCTACTCAATTTCATGTTCAAACCTAGGCCCAGAGAGCTACATGAGATGCCAAGGCTGGCACGGACCACACGGGACCTACGAGAAAGCGGTCCCCATTGAGGGTGGATGCATCACAGATGCCCCAGACAGCATCGCAGAGAGTGCTATTTGGTGTCTGTTCTGTTGTCTGATGCCGTCACTCAGAGGCATCAGTCAGAGGCATCAGTCACCAGGTCTGTTCAGAGGCAAGGTCTGACCCTTCTCTATCCCACAGCGGCACACATTGCATGGACATGAAGCACATCGCACAGGCGTCTTCACTCACTCCCTTGGTGAAAAGACCAATAACTTGAACAGTGTGCCCGAATACATCTTGTCCTAAAGGAGAGCATCGTCCAGGCCCAGCAATGGTCCATATCAAAACTCAATTGAAACTCAAAAGGAATTCCAGGGCACCAAGATGAGCTTTTGCTACTTCGGGAACAGTTAAAGAAGCCCAAGGGATAATGTAGCAGCACTGCTGAATTTAGTAGGAGTAAGTGTAGGTAGATCTGAGATACTTGATATCCTCTTTTCCTCGGTTACCACCAGCAAGGTCTCCCAGGCCTTTGTGCTTTGAGGCAGGATTCTGGAGGAGAACAACCAGCAGTGGATGGGGATCAAGCCAGGGTTCACATGAGCCAACTACACACTTACCAGTGCGTAGGACCAGAGAGTTTGCATCCAATACTGTTTTTTTCACCAGGAGGTGCTGCTCTGTGATGATCCCAGTAAGAAAGGCACTCAGCCTCCATAAGGGACCTTTGAAACTCTTCTGACATCTACCCAGAGAAGCCTCCAGGTGCATGAGCAGGTTCCCATGAAGAACCGTAAGTATCCTGGCATTCAGTGGCCAGGCAAAGCAACAGGGTGCCAACAGTCTGGAGGATCTTGGGATGACTTCTTATCACAGCTGCCAGGTGGGCCAGGAAGGGTGGTGCTCACCTAGACCAGGTACTGGCCAACATGGAAGAGCTGGTCAGGGTGTGATCATCAGCGTGAGCCCTGGCTGTCGTGACCAGGAAATAGTGGTGTCCCAGGTGCCAAAGTGGAGTGAGAAAGGCCAGCAGCTGAGCACAGATGGGCAGGCTCCAGAGAAGACGACTTTGATGTGTGTGGGAGACTGATACAAGCGGTGCCCTGGGAAGCAGCTCTGAAGGGTGAAGGAGCTCAGGGAATCTCATAGGCCTTACAGGACAGCCTCCTCCAAGGGCAGGAAGGATCTCTCTGAATAGCCATGAAGAGAAACATCCCTCTGAGGAGGCTGCTGGTGTAAAGTGAGTGAGCGCCAGGGCCAAAAAGCAGCAGGCAGGAGGTGGAAGCAGGGGCAGCTGCCAAGGAGGAACTGAGAACCCTTGGCCCAGCATGGAGGGAGGGTGTCAAAGCCAAAGCTGCCATGGGCTGGAGAGTTGCCATGCAAAAGCCCAATGAGCTGATGCAGGCTTGGAGGGTCATGGGGAACAAGTCAGCCTCTGCCGGGAGGCCTGTGACAAGTGGGCACTGCAGAGGTTTGCATCTTGAATGCATGCCTCAGCCTAGGAGAGTGGGGTGCCTCCTGCAAGGGATTGTGCGGGGGCTGTGCCAGTCCATCCATATGGCTCTGGATGGTGCCGACTCTACTTGAAGTCATTCCTCTAAGCCAAATGCATTGGCATTAATGCCAAAGGGGCTAGTTAAAATCAAACCTTTTCTTCCCTTTGTCTCTCTGCTTTGACATCTTTTCACTTTGGCTACACTCCCAAAATCTCTTAAATGAGGCACATCAGACCTGAAGACTAAAGGAAAATTAGGCCCCGACTTGGTTCCTTCGGGTGTTTTGTGTGGGAATGAGCCCTCTGGTGCCGAGTTCCTGAACTACAGCTCCTGAAAGGCTGACCAAGCTTCTGGAGAAGCAGCAAACCTGCAGGTTTCTGAGGGTGTTGGCAGGCCCTGCTGACGTCCCTCACTGAAGAGACCATGGAGGGAATGAGCAGATAATTTGCCATCCCTGGGGGCTGGTGAAGCAGGAAGTTGGAGGAAAATGAAATGTGAAGATCATTGTTAAAGCCCTCAATGTGCTTCGTCAAGCAGGATGACCAAGCCCAGATCCCAACCATCGTGTAAGAGCATAACCTCATCAGCTGAATCAAGTGAATACTTTTGATAAAGTGTCAATGTTTTCCCATGAGATCGAATTGAGGAGTTTTCAGGATGTGCATTGATAGCAAGAGGAGACCTATGGACCTTCCCCTCTATTTGCTTTGTCAGGTCTCCCTCTCTCAGGCTCTGAATTTCATCTCCCTCATCTTTCACTTATTTCCACCTCTCCTAACTAAACCGACCATGTCTGAAGGCACCTTTCCAGTAGTGCATCTGCACAGAAGCACTTGTGATTGCTCTCTAGATCTCTCTTCCCCTTTTTCTTTCATCATTCAGACACCTCTCAACAATTCAGTTGCAGCTTTGAGCTTCAGGCAGTTAAAAGCTTGTGGGTCTTTCCAAAATCTGTGGCTATCAGTCTGCAGGAACCTCTTTAGTTTTGTTGATTTTATAATTTCCATCTGTCTAAATCATTTTTTGCATGGTTATGCATTGTGGAAGGTGAACCCCATTGGGGACAGCTTGTACTTGACATAGAGTTTTTGAGTGTGTTTTGTGAGGCAAATCTTATAACTTATTTGGTTTGTTAGAAATAAGGACAATTCCCTCTTTGCCTTTGTGCTTCCAGGTCTCTAAGGAAAGCAGTGGGCGCTGGTGCAAAGGAGCTGTAACCTCCAGCTGCAGGCTGCGGTGGAGAAGTGTGATGTGAGGCAAAGGGAGGAACGTCCCAGGTGGCTGAGGAGAGACGTGGTGGGGTTGGGGAGAAGCGGAGCAAGGTTGTCTATGCTGTGTCAGACCTCAAGGGACAGCTTCTCTGACCAGTCCAGATCTCCTCAGGAGAGACCCTGGATCAACATCAATCAGAGAGTGCAGCTATAGCCTCTCCTCTATTTTGAAAATAAACAGTCTTTTTTCTTAGAAGCTCTTTGATACCTTTCTCCATAAGTACACTGGGAAACTGTCCAATTAACTGTACAACAGTAGAAGAAAATGGCAGGAAGAGACATGTTTTTTCAGGACTTTCTTCACTGTTACAAGCCCCATGGCATTTTTGCTGCTGAGATCCCTTGAACCTCAAGTACTGAGAGGAGATTGCACAAACCTCTCATGAAGAAGTCACAGTCAGCAGAGAAAAAGCACCTTCAAGTATGACTGAGCCCCACTGAGGGTGGTTACTGACCAAGCCCCCCCAGGGACTCGTTCGAGCAGACAACAGGAGGCCATGATTGCGGGTAGGCAAAGGCCCTGTGGGGGCAGCTGCGCAGCTGAGAAAACCCTGCCTTGGCTTTCTGAAGCACAAAGGCCGAGCCCTGAGTCCCAGGCCCTGGGAAGGCAAATCCTGAGCCAAGGGTTTGGGTGCACCCTTGAAACATCTTTGCCGATGTGGTGGTCACACTGCTCCCACATTTATGCACCCTTGCGTGTTCATCTGACGTCCAGGTTGTGGTGTGCATGGGTGGGGACTAAAGAGAAAGGAGCCCCTTTGTCCCAGTGTAGATCTCGGGCAGGGCTTGGAGCCTGACAGAACCATCTAAGGGGCAATGGGAAAGGGCTCCTGCTGCTGCAGGAAATAGAATGGCTTCCAGAGGATGGGGGATACAAGCCCACCAGGCAGTGATGGGGACCACACAGTATGCTGAGTGCCACACCTCCCATCATGATCCCCATCCAGGACAGGGGTTAGGGGACCAGGCATCTTGGCTCTGCTGGGCGTCTTTCCAGTGAGTCCAGAAATCCCAAACCAGGGGAGAGAAAAGTAGAGACATTTCACTGCTGAGAAGGCAAAAGCTGTCTGAAGCCTTGGGAACACTACTGCAGGCATCCCACCACCTAGGGAAGAGTCCAGGAAAGTTTCCAAGAAGAAGATACCTCACAGGCACCTAACACAGCTACAAACCTGATCCTTGCTTAAAAAGATATTCACAAAGAAATGACTTCACAAACACAGATCCCAGTCACGGGCCTTCTACTGGCCAGTCCAGTGTCCAAGCAGCGGTGACCTCACAAGTAACCTCTTGCTGCTGGCATGTTCCATACATGCTGGCATGCACATATTGTATGTTACATACACACTCCTGCTGCTGACATGTTCTATAGTTGGGACCTCACGAGTACCAAGCCAGGTCATCAACCCTCTGCTGCCCTAAGAGGTGCTCTGAAACACACCACGTCCAACACCTCTGAGCTTGCTCATGGTCTCTCAGGTTCTCTGGCATCAACACCCTCACAGTTGGCATCCTGGCCATACCTGCTGCTGACCTGTTAAGGACTCAGGCAGAAAGGACCTGCAAACACCAAGCTCACCTGTGAGACTGGTGCTGGCCTTTCAGGCACTCAGCGCTGACCTCCATATCCAAACCATGGGCCTGCTGCTGGGCTGTCTGGTACTCATGAAGGAAGGACGTCATGGGCACTGACTTTCATGTCCTCACAGTACCATGTAAATTGAGAGAGGTCTTTGGAGATCATCTACTTCAATCCCCTGCCTAAAGGGAGTCGGCCAGAGCAGGTTGCTCAATAGCATGCCCAGGTCTGTTTTGAATATCTCCATGAATGGACACTCCACAGCCTCTCAGGGCAGCCTGGGCCAGTGTCCTGCACCCTTGGTGCCACAACCTGTTTTCTTAATTCAGGTGGAATTTCCTGGTTTTGAGCCCTGGGACCTAGAGCACGTGCCCTGTGTTGGAACGCTGAGGCAGGTGGGCTTCTTCAACCTGGTGAAACTCCTCCAGCGAGGGTCATCATCGTCACTAGAAGTATTGGAGAGAGACTGATGGGAAATGATAGGTATAAACACATGGAAGGATTTGGCTGAAGAGCCCATTAGACTGCTGAAAGACAAGGGCGGGCTTCTAACTCTCAAGCAGCACCTGGGTAGTTGAGAGGGATCAGACTGAGCGAGCAGTAAGGGGAAGGGGAAACTGGAGAGCAATGGGAAGGACATCGGTCCGGATGGTCTGCTGAGAAGGTGCCTTTAGACCCGGTCATTTTGTCAGGACAGGTGGAAAGCATCAGGAGATTAAATACACAGGAGCACGGGCAAAGTCCTGCAAGGCAAGTCCAGGGGAAGGCCAAGATTTCTTCTCCTGCGATTAAAACACTTCCTGGAAATTCCCATTCTGGCACGGTGGGAAAGAATTGCCATTTTACAAAAAAGATACCATCATCGCAGCTGGTGAAAAGGTGCTCATGTGTTTTGAGAAGTTGCAAGCTGTTCCTGGCAGAGTTCAGCTCTCTGACCGCAGACATCCAGGACCACCTGTAGAAGCCCCGGCGTAGCTGAGTTCTTGTCTGGGACAGGCCAATGTCACACGCGACCTGCAGGAGACCAGAGCCCCTTGGGAGCTGCTGATAGAAGGTGTCAGGGCACCTGCACGGGCACCAGGCATCTGTGTCCCTGTGACTGAAGACATCTGTGTTTGTGTAGCTGCACCCACCCAGGCTCTGAAGATCCCTGTCTGTCCTAGTTTGAGGTAAAACAGAACCATTTTTCTGTTCCGTAATTATACTTCCCAGTGAAGTCTCTTCTAACTAGCTGCACTCTCTGAAATTAGCGGCTCCTTCTTCAGACTGTGTCTGTTTCCAGAGTCACAATACCGCAATGGTGTGCAGAGAGGCTCTCGCTTACGCTCATTGCTATAACAGCCAAGGGCAGCTCACTTGGTTATGTGCCACGTTGGAGGGTCAAAAGCAGAAGAGCGTAGAGGGGTCCCACCTGCGCGGAGGTGCGGACAGGACAGGTGACCCCAAACTGACCAACAGGATCTTCCACCCCATCTGCCCCATGCTCAGTGTAAAAGCTGAGTGGTCAGAGGGTCAGCCCTCTTTCTGCAATGGCCGACGTCTGAGGAGGACTCTGTCCATCTGCCTTTGACCCCGATCCATGTGTTCCTGAATCCAGATCCGGAATCCAGTTCCCGTCCAACACTGAGTCCAGTCTGAGCCTTTCCCAGTGCCTGACGATGATGTCATCATCATCCAGAGAGCTCAATACACTTTACATACAGTGTATCTATAACAGTATTTCCTTTTTAATTATTATTATATTCTTAATATTTTCACGAAAGTAGTTTAGTTTTTAAACCCAAGTGTCTCTTTCTCTGTCTCCCTCCTCTCCTTGGAGACAGAGGTGGTGGAGAGTGTCTGTCTTTCCTTTCAGTACCCAGTGCGGCCCAAACCACAACACACCCTCACAACTGGCATTCAGGCCATGTGCCTTCTGCTGGCCTATCAAGCACTCAGGCAGGAGATGGCCACAGAGCAAACCTCCCCCATGAACAGGGGCGAGTGGCCAGTGCTGGAAGGAGCCGAGGAGAGAGGCTGGGGGTGACGAATGCCCTGGGCACCTTCCCAGTCTGCCCATGGCACCGAGGGCACAGACCGGCCTCCTCTCTCCTGCACCCGCATGTCTCAGCTCCCTGCCACGAGACCGGGCTCTGCACCACACACTCCAGTGGGTGTGTGTCCTCTCCCGGGCACGTCCAAGGCCAGCGCAGCCCCTCCCAGGCTCTCCCCAACTCCCCTGCCCTCTCCCCAGCCCAGCCCCGCAAAGCAGCCCCCTCTGGGCTGGCCCCATGGCTGTGCCCACCACAGGGTGCTGCAGAGCTCTGGCTGCTCCCACCTGCCTCAGCGTTCCAACACAGGGCACGTGCTTTAGGCTCCAGGGCTCAAAACCAGGAAATTCCACCGGAATTAAGAAAACAGGTTGTGGCACCAAGGGTGCAGGGCACTGGCCCAGGCTGCCCTGAGAGGCTGTGGAGTGTCCATTCATGGAGATATTCAAAACAGACCTGGGCATGCTATTGAGCAACCTGCTCTGGCCGACTCCCTTTAGGCAGGGGATTGAAGTAGATGATCTCCAAAGACCTCTCTCAATCTACATGGTACTGTGAGGACATGAAAGTCCAGCGAAAGGCTTTATGTCTAGGGCAGATACTTGTGAGGTCCCTTCTGCCTGAGAAGGCAACAGGCCAGCAGCAGCCCAAGGCCTGGCATGTTATTGTGAGGTCACCTCTGCCAGAGTCCCAGATACCTGAACAGCTGACATCTGCTTTGGATGCTCATTTTGGGGCCACTGCTGTCTCTGCAGGTGACAGGCCAACCCCAGGCTCAAGGCTGGGTTCAGTGCCCATGACGGCCTTCCTTCATGAGTACCAGACAGCCCAGCAGCAGGCCCATGGTCTGGATGTTAATTCTGAGGTCAGTGCTGCCACAATCTCTGACAGGCCAGAAGCAGGCAGATCACCTGGATATGGATTTGGAGGTCAGCGCTCTCTGAGTGCCTGAGAGGCCAGCACCAGCCTCATGGGTGAGCTTGGTGTTTGCAGGTCCTTTCTGCCTGAGTCCTTAACAGGTCAGCAGCAGGCAAATGACCTGAATGCCAACTGTGAGGGTGCTGCTGCCGGAGAACCTGAGAGACCATGAGCAAGCTCAGGGGTGTTGGACGTGCTGTGTTTCAGAGCACCTCTTAGGGCAGCAGAGGGTTGATGACCTGGCTTGGTACTCGTGAGGTCCCAACTATGGAACATGTCAGCAGCAGGAGTGTGTATGTAACATACAATATGTGCATGCCAGCATGTATGGAACATGCCAGCAGCAAGAGGTTACTTGTGAGGTCACCACTGCTTGGACACTGGACTGGCCAGTAGAAGGCCCGTGACCGGGATCTGTGTTTGTGAAGTCATTTCTTTGTGAATATCTTTTTAAGCAAGGATCAGGTTTGTAGCTGTGTTAGGTGCCTGTGAGGTATCTTCTTCTTGGAAACTTTCCTGGACTCTTCCCTAGGTGCTGGGATGCCTGCAGTAGTGTTCCCAAGGTTTCAGACAGCTTTTGCCTTCTCAGCAGTGAAAAGTCTCTGCTTTTCTCTCCCCTGGGTTGGGATTCCTGGACTCACTGGAAAGACGCCCAGCAGAGCCAAGGTGCCTGGTCCCCTAACCCCTGTCCTGGATGGGGATCATGATGGGAGGTGTGGCACTCAGCATACTGTGTGGTCCCCATCACTGCCTGGTGGGCTTGTATGCCCCATCCTCTGGAAGCCATTGTATTTCCTGCAGCAGCAGGAGCCCATTCCCATTGCCCCTTGGATGGTTCTGTCAGGCTCCAACCCCCGAACGAGATCTACACTGGGACAAAGGGGCTCCTTTCTCTTTAGTCCCCACCCATGCACACCACAACCTGGACGTCAGATGAACACGCAAGGGTGCATAAATGTGGGAGCAGTGTGACCACCACATCGGCAAAGATGTTTCAAGGGTGCACCCAAACCCTTGGCTCAGGATCTGCCTTCCCAGGGCCTGGGGCTCAGGGCTCGGCCTTTGTGCTTCAGAAAGCCAAGGCAGGGTTTTCTCAGCCATGCAGCTGCCCCCACAGGGCCTTTGCCTACCCGCAATCATGGCCTCCAGTTGTCTGCTCGAACGAGTCCCTGGGGGATGTTGGTCAGTAACCACCCTCAGTGGGGCTCAGTCATACTTGAAGGTGCTTTTTCTCTGCTGACTGTGACTTCTTCATGAGAGGTTTGTGCAATCTCCTCTCAGTACTTGAGGTTCAAGGGATCTCAGCAGCAAAAATGCCATGGGGCTTGTAACAGTGAAGAAAGTCCTGAAAAAACATGTCTCTTCCTGCCATTTTCTTCTACTGTTGTACAGTTAATTGGACAGTTTCCCAGTGTACTTATGGAGAAAGGTATCAAAGAGCTTCTAAGAAAAAAGACTGTTTATTTTCAAAATGGAGGAGAGGCTATAGCTGCACTCTCTGATTGATGTTGATCCAGGGTCTCTCCTGAGGAGATCTGGACTGGTCAGAGAAGCTGTCCCTTGAGGTCTGACACAGCATAGACAACCTTGCTCCGCATCTCCCCAACCCCACCACGTCTCTCCTCAGCCACCTGGGACGTGCCTCGCTTTGCCTCACATCACACTTCTCCACCGCAGTCTGCAGCTGGAGGTTACAGCTCCTTTGCACCAGCGCCCACTGCTTTCCTTAGAGACCTTGAGGCACAAAGGCAAAGGGGGACTTGTTCTTATTTCTAACAAACCAAATAAGTTATAAGATTTGCCTCACAAAACACACTCAAAAACTCTATGTCAAGTACAAGCTGTCCCAAATGGAGTTCACCTTCCACAGTGCATAACCATGCAAAAAATGATTTAGACAGATGGAAATTATAAAATCAACAAAACTAAAGAGGTTCCTGAAGACTGATAGCCATAGATTTTGGAAAGACCCACAAGATTTTAACTGCCTGAAGCTCAAAGCTGCAACTGAATTGTTGAGAGGTGTCTGAATGATGAAAGAAAAAGGGGAAGAGAGATCTAGAAAGCAATCACAAGTGCTTCTGTGCAGATGCACTACTGGAAAGGTGCCTTCAGACATGGTTGGTTTAGTTAGGAGAGGTGGAAATAAGTGAAAGATGAGGGAGATGAAATTCAGAGCCTGAGAGAGGGAGTCCTGACAAAGCAAATAGAGGGGAAGGTCCATAGGTCTCCTCTTGCTATCAATGCACATCCTGAAAACTCCTCAATTCGATCTCATGGGAAAACATTGACACTTTATCAAAAGTATTCACTTGATTCAGCTGATGAGCTTATGCTCTTACACGATGGTTGGGATCTGGGCTTGGTCATCCTGCTTGACGAAGCACATTGAGGGCTTTAACAATGATCTTCACATTTCATTTTCCTCCAACTTCCTGCTTCACCAGCTCCCTGGGATGGCAAACTTGTCTGCTCATTCCCTCCATGGTCTCTTCAGTGAGGGACGTCAGCAGGGCCTGCCAACACCCTCAGAAACCTGCAGGTTTGCTGCTTCTCCAGAAGCTTGGTCAGCCTTTCAGGAGCTGCAGTTCAGGAACTCGGCACCAGAGGGCTCATTCCCACACAAAACACCCGAAGGAACCAAGTCGGGGCCTAATTTTCCTTTAGTCTTCAGGTCTGATGTGCCTCCTTTAAGAGATTTTGGGAGTGTAGCCAAAGTGAAAAGATGTCAAAGCAGAGAGACAAAGGGAAGAAAAGGTTTGATTTTAACTAGACAGTTTTGCATTAATGCCAATGCATTTGGCTTAGAGGAATGACTTCAAGTAGAGTCGGCACCATCCAGAGCCATATGGATGGACTGGCACAGCCCCGGCACCATCCCTTGCAGGAGGCACCCCCCCTCTCCTAGGCTGAGGCATGCATTCAAGATGCAAACCTCTGCAGTGCCCACTTGTCACAGGCCTCCCGGCAGAGGCTGACTCATTCCCCATGACCCTCCAAGCCTGCATCAGCTCATTGGGCTTTTGCTCCCCAGCACGGCAACTCTCCAGCCCATGGCAGCTTTGGCTTTGACACCCTCCCTCCATGCTGGGCCAAGGCTTCTCAGTTCCTCCTTGGCAGCTGCCCCTGCTTCCACCTCCTGCCTGCTGCCTTTTGGCCCTGGCGCTCACTCACTTTACACCAGCAGCCTCCTCAGAGGCATGTTTCTCTTCATGGCTATTCAGAGAGATCCTTCCTGCCCTTGGAGGAGGCTGTCCTGTAAGGCCTATGAGATTCCCTGAGCTCCTTCACCCTTCAGAGCTGCTTCCCAGGGCACCGCTTGTATCAGTCTCCCACACACATCAAAGTCATCTTCTCTGGAGCCTGCCCATCTGTGCTCAGCTGCTGGCCTTCCTCACTCCTCTTTGGCACCTGGGACACCACTATTTCCTGGTCACGACAGCCAGGGCTCACGCTGATGATCACACCCTGACCAGCTCTTCCATGTTGGCCAGTACCTGGTCTAGGTGAGCACCACCCTTCCTGGCCCACCTGGCAGCTGTGATAAGAAGTCATCCCAAGATCCTCCAGACTGTTGGCACCCTGTTGCCCTGTTGTGTATTCGGGCACACTGTTCAAGTTATTGGTCTTTTCACCAAGGGAGTGAGTGAAGACGCCTGTGCGATGTGCTTCATGTCCATGCAATGTGTGCCGCTGTGGGATAGAGAAGGGTCAGACCTTGCCTCTGAACAGACCTGGTGACTGATGCCTCTGACTGATGCCTCTGAGTGACGGCATCAGACAACAGAACAGACACCAAATAGCACTCTCTGCGATGCTGTCTGGGGCATCTGTGATGCATCCACCCTCAATGGGGACCGCTTTCTCGTAGGTCCCGTGTGGTCCGTGCCAGCCTTGGCATCTCATGTAGCTCTCTGGGCCTAGGTTTGAACATGAAAGTGAGTAGCTGCCCCAAATTCTGTCAGGCAATGTGGGGCTGAACAGGGGAACAATGCCATTATTGTCACTGGAGATCTCTATGATTAGAGAGAGAACACAGAAAAGAATATAGGAGTTCTCTATCATAGGTTCTATGATTCTGTGGTTCTGTGAAAGGGCGGTCGATTGGAAGCTTGATGAACACCTGGGGTCAGAAGGTTGTGTCCAGAGATACGCAATCCATCTAGAGGTCATTTACTACGTCTGTACATGGGGAGTCGACACTGGGACCAGCGCTCTTTAACAACTTGGTTAATGGCCTGGATGGTGGGGCAGAGTTCAACCTCAGCGGGTTGCAGATGATATGAAACTGAGAGGAGCTGCTGCTACACAAGATGGTTGTGCTGCCCTTCTGAGGGACCTCAGCAGGCTGGAGAAAGGAGCAGAGGGGAACTTCACCAAGTTCAACACGGGGAAATGCCCAGGCAGCAGTAACACCATTCAGCAGTACATGTTGTAGAATCATAGAATAGCTGAGGTTGGAAGGGACCTTTGAGATCATCAATCGAACCATTAACCTACCCTGACAGAAACCACTTCTAAACCATGTCCCTAAGTACCACATCTACCCTGTTTTTAAACACCTCCAGGGATGGTGAATCCACCACTTTCCTGGGCAGCCTATTCCAATGTTTAAGAACCCGTTCAGTGAAAAAGTGTTTCCTAATATTCAATCTACACCTCCCCTGACATAACTTGAACCCATTTCCTCTGGTCCTATGACTTGTCACCAGGGAGAAGAGGTCAGCCCCCACCTCTCTACAACCTCCTTTCAGGTAGTTGTAGACGATGATAAAGTCTCCCTTCAGCCTCCTCTTCTCCAGGCTAAAGAACCCCAATTCCCTCCATCGTTCCTCATAAGATTTGTCCTCCAGACCCCTCACCAGTTGTGTAGTCCTTCTCTGGACATGCTCCAACACCTCAATGTCCTTCTTGTAGTGAGGGGCCCAAAACTGAACGCAGTACTCGAGGTGGGGTCTCACCAGTGCTGAGTACAGGGGGATGATCACTGCCCCAGTCCTGTTCGCCACACTATTCCTGGTACAGGCCAGGATGCTGTTGGCCTTCTTGGCCACCTGGGAACACTGTCGGCTCACATTCAGCCGGCTGTCCACCAACACCCCCAGGTCCTTTTCTGCCGGGCAGCTTTCCAGACACACCGCCCCCATCCTGTAGTGCTGCATGGGGTTGTTGTGACCCAAGTGCAGGACCCAGCACTTGGCCTTGTTGAACCTCACACCATTGGCCTCGGCCCATCAGTCCAGCCTGTCCAGATCCCTCTGCAGAGCCAACCTACCCTCAAGCAGATCAGCACGCCCACCCAGTTTAATGTCATCTGCGAACTTACTGAGGGTGCATTCGATCCCCTCATCCAGATCATTGATAAAGATATTAAAGAGAACCGGCCCCAGCACCGAGTCCTGGGCTACAACACTTGTGACTGGACACCAACTGGATTGAACTCCACTCACCACCACTCTCTGGGCATGGTCATCCAAACGTTTTTTTACCCAGCAAAGAGTATACCTGTCCAGGCATAAGCAGCTAACTTCTCCGGGAGAATGCTGTGGGAAACGGTGTCAAAAGCTTTGCTACAATCCAGGTAGATTACATCCACAGCTTTTCCCTCATCCACTAAGTGGGTCACCTTGTCATAGAAGGAGATGAGGTTTGTCAGGCATGACCTGCCTTTCACAAACCCATGCTGACTGGGCCTGATCACCCTATTCTCCTGCATGTGCCATGTAATGGCCCTGAGGATGATCTGTTCCATGACCTTCCCAGGCACCGAGGTCAGACTGACCGGCCTGTACTTCCCTGGATCCTCCTTCCTGCCCTTCTTGTGGATGGGTGTCACGTTTGCCAACCTCCAGTCAGCTGGGACCTCCCTGGTTAGCCAAGACTGCTCATAAACGATGCAAAGTGGCTGGTGATCACTTCCGCCAGCTCCCTCAGTACCCTTGGGTGGATCCCATCTGGCCCCACATATTTGTGTACCTCCAGGTGCTGAAGCAGGTCCCTCACCATTTCCCCTTGGATTGCAGGGGCTGCATTCTGCTCCCCATCCCTGTCTTCCATCTCAAGGGTCTGGGCACTCAGAGAACAACTGGTTCTACTGCTGAAGACTGAGGCAAAGACGGCATTAAGTACCTCAGCTATTTCCTCATCCTTGGTCACGATGTTACCGGACCCATCTACCAGAGGACAGAGATAATCCTGTCTTCTTTTTATTGCTAATACATTTATAGAAACTTTTTTTGTTGCCCTTGACAACAGAAGCCAGGTTTAGTTCTAGCTGGGCTTTGGTCCTTCTGATTTTCTCCCTACACAGCCTCACTACCTCTTTGTAGTCCTCATGAGTGGCCTGCCCTTCCAAAGGCCATAAATCCTCTTTTTCTCCCTAGGTTGCAACCCTAGCTCCCCGTTCAGCCAGGCCGGTCTTTTTCCCAAACGGCTTGTCTTTCGGCACAGGGGGACAGCCTGCTCCTGCACCTTTAAGACTTCCTTCTTGAAAAACATGCAGGCTTCCTGGGCTCCTTTGCCCTGGAGGACTGCCTCCCAGGGGACTTTGTCAACCAGGCTCCTGAAAAGCCCCAAGTCTGCCCCCCGGAAGTCCAGGGTGGCAGTTCTGCTGACAATTATGATAGATGGGACTCCTCGTTTTGAACTACAGAAATTCAACAGACCTCGTAAAGGAATAGTTCATCACTTTAGAGAATTATATTTTTGCGTGTGTGTGTATATATACATTAGAAGACAAATATAACAGTAATTTGAGTGAGACTGCACTTTTAGAGGACTCTAGTGTCTGAATTTGTGACTATATTTACTTTATAGCCAGCTGTGGTGTGTGGGTTTCAAGGTCTCAGCGTTTTCGAGCTTGCCCGGTGCGGGGACCTCAGGAGGGAGACCTCAGCACTTGACCCAAGCTGCCACCACGGTTATTTCATACCATGAGCGTCGTCACATTCAATATAGATTAGAAAGTTTGCTGCAAAGTTCATTCTCTCCCTTCATGGCTGCCATCCTGAGAACTTCTTCCCCAGTGCCAGATCCCCCAGCCCTCCCTCTCCTCCCAAAGCCGTAGCGCTCACCGTGTCCCACATTTACTGTCCACTGCTGGGAGTGCACAGCTTCCGACTGATATTGTTGGCTGAGTGTAGTCCTTGTATATTTTGTATTGGTATCTGGATCCATACTGGTTCTTAAGTGTTATTAATGTAAATTATCCAATCTTTGTCTATTAAATCTGTTGACATTTCCACCCATGTGTTTGCTTGTTTTTTGCCTGATTCCCCTTCCTAGGTGGGCAGGGGTCACTGGGTGACAGAGTGATTGTCTAAAGGACAATAAATTGTGAGGGATTTCTCAAACCATAACACAGGCACAACTTTATGGTGAGGCTCTGGACTTGGTTTCTTCTTCCCCATTGCTCGGGGAAGCCGGGAGGTGGTGTGCGGTTTTCCTACACTCAGCCTCGCTCACCCTCACACCCCACGGCCACCAGGAAGAGCCCTGAGCCACCAGTGAGGGGCAAGACCTGCCTTCCCAGGGCCTGGGGGTCAGGGGTTGGCCTTTCTGCTGCATCAAACCAACCAAGGGGTTCCTCAGCATTACAGCCACCTGCACAGTGCCTTTGCCTACCTGCAGCCACAGCCTCCAGTTATCTCCTCTAACGAGCCCATGGGGAGGCTTTGGCAGTAACGACCCTCAGTGGGGCCAATCAAGGCTTCAAGGTACTTTGCTTCTGACTTGGACTTCTGGAGCACTTTGTTCAGTCTCCTCTCAGTGTCTGAGGTTGATGGAGTCAGGGCCAAATACACCATGGGGCTCGTTAAGGTACAGAAAGTCCTAACGAGCTATTTCTCTCCCTGTAATTTGCTTCAAGTCTTCAATAGAGCTAATTGGAGATGTTTCATAGTGTAATTTAGAAAAAAGATTTTACAGAGAACCTAATAGAAAATGTTTTTTTATTTATTTCAAAGGTTCCTTTTATTAACTTTTCAGTGAGAAAGATGCGATAGAAGCAGTCAGCAGTTGATATTGATGCAGAGGGTCTCCTCAGGAGGTCTGGACAGCCAGGAAAAGCAGTCCCCTGAGGTCTGAGACTGTATGGACAGCCTTGCTCCTCACCTCCCCTTCCTCCCCATCCCTGTCATTGGCCAACTGGGGTTTGCATCACTTTTCCTTACCTCAGACTTCTCCACTGAAGTCTGCAGCTGGGTGTTACAGCTCCATTGCACCATCTCCCTCCTGCGCTCCTCAGAGACCTGGCTGCACCCAGGCACAGGAGGAGTTTTCCTCTTTGCAAGCAGAGAAAAGTAAAGCATGATCAAGTTTGATAAACAATAAAACACCCTCTGCAACCAGATGCTCAGGACAAGCTGCCTCTAATGAGGTTGCTTTGCTACAAGGGATGATCTTATCAGAAATGCTTTAGATGGACAGGTACAAAAAGAGAGATATAAACGTAGTTACAGACTTGGCTAAAGGAGATAATTAGACGACGGAAGGACAGGCAAACTTGTAACTCCCTGAAGCTCAAAGCAGCAGCTGGATAGGTGACAGGAATCTGAATGACCAAAGAGGAAGGGCAGGAGAAAAGTGGAGTGCAATAGAAAAGGCCTTTGTCGGGACAGTCTGCATCTGAAAAGCTGAGTTTAGAAATGGTCATTGTATATAAACAGGTGATACAGGTCTGAAAGATGAGAGACATTCAAACCACTTTATTAACAGGAAGAATAGCGGCAATGAAGTCACAGGGGAAGATCTATACTTCTGTGGAATATCATCTTTGAAAGGTCATTGGATTTGTAGTGGTCTCGTGAGTTGGGTCACGTGTTGGACCCAACTTTGAAGGAGGCCAAAAGTGCAGCTCAGGGAACTACTGGCCCAGAAAGCCAACCACATCCTGGGCTGCATCAAAAGGAGCGTACCCATAATGTGTCCTACAGCCCTAGGCAACAATCCCCGTAGTCCAAATGGTTATCCAGAGAGCTGCTCTCTGTGATTCTTCTTGATGGGTTTCACACCTGGGGCTGATGGCTGTTCCAGGGCAACCCTGGAAGGAGCTGAGCTGAGATGTTCCTTCCTCAGGAGTCTGTAATTGGGGTTTCCATCTGCCACTGTGCCTCTGTGCTCTTCTTGATTTCTGGAGATGGGCTCTTGATGAGCTGATGGCTCTGCTGTGGTGGGTTGGGGAGCAGGACATTAAGTGAGTTACACCCCTGACATTGCTTGTGCCTTCTTCAGTTGCAGATGAGCTTCTTATCACTCAACCTAAAACAATCCAATGAGAACATAAATCTCCTGAGACATCTGCGTTTGGAGGTTATATGCATATTCATTGGTATTATTTAACATAGGAGAGCAGATCATTGGAGTTGCTGTCCAGAAAGGCATCGTGATTGAGGGAAAAGCTATCGTGTTGCACGGGCAATGGCTTCATTCAGGGCCAGTATCACAGCCTTGTTTCTAAGACTGTAGATGAATGGATTTAAGAATGGGTACAGGACAGTGTTCAGCAAAGCTACCATTCTGTTTGCCTCCAAGGAAACATCTCCTGAAGGATGCACATAGAGAGCAATGCAGCTCCCGTATACGATGGCCAAGGTGGTGAGATGGGAAGAACATGTAGCAAAGGCTTTTTTCCTGCCGGAGGCTGCTGGGAGGTGTAGAATACAGGAAAGGATGCCTATGTAAAATGCCAGAGTTAAACATAAGGAACTGAGAACAAGAAACGATAATAAAACTGAGTCTATTTTCCAAATCAGGCTGGTGTCAGAGCAGGACAATTTGAATAAGGGGGAGTTGTCACAAAAAAAATGATGGATCTTGTTCGAACCACAGAAAGTCAGCTTGTAGAGGAGGACCGGACGGTAAGTCAAGAGTGTGATGCCCATGACCCAAGCAGCAAGAACCAAGTGGACGCAGAGCTGAGGCTTCATGATGGCAGTGTAACGCAAAGGCTGGCAGATGGCAACATAGCGGTCAAAGGACATGACAACAAGTAGAACAAACTCTGTACAGCCCAGGGCAAAATAGAAATAGGATTGGGCAAAGCAGCTGCTTAGTGAGATTGTTCTCCTACCAGAACCCAGGATCACAAACAATTTGATGCTCGTGGAGGACGTAAACCATATTTCCAGGAAGGACAGGTTGCTGATGAAAAAGTACATGGGGGTTTGCAGGCGGTGATCCACACACACGAGGAAAATGATGGTTGTGTTCCCCATCACTGTTGTCAGGTATATGAGCAGAAGGACCAGAGAGATAAATAGCTGTAGTCTTTGATCAAGCCCCGAGAAACCCTCGAGGATGAACTCAGTAACTGCAGTTTCATTTTCTGGTCCCATGCTGGATTTCAGTTCATCCTGCCGAGACAGGAACACGGCACAAAGCCAAGTGTGATAATTTCATGGTCTGGATGACAAGGTCTGTCCTTCCTCTTCTACGCCTTTGTTTTCCTGCAGTCTTCCTATAGAACACAGAGATAGTCCTCCAAGCATTTCTCACACCCTGGCTTTTATGTTTTACATTTCAGTCCCCAGAGTATTTGTCATCTTCTTTCTACCTTTTTCAAACACTCACAAAGGGTTCTTTCTGCAGAACAGAAGATTTTAAAGAGGCTTTTAGCCATTTCAGCCCATTCCTGGGAAATTCCAAATTCACTCAGACCTATTGCAAACATCTGTCATACCTATGTGCCAAACTCATCTCTTCTATTGCACAAATGCTAAACCATCAAATCAAATCAAATCAAATCAAATCAAATCAAATCAAATGTGTATGTTGAAAGCTCTTTTTTGTACTTTTCAGTACTTGCCTTTTTGGGCTAGGAATCCCTGAGGATTTGTTGATTTCAAACCAAGTAATATCAAGCACCTCTCTTGTAATCCCCTGCTCTCTTCCACAGATTCTTGCTCTCTTCTTGCTTTCTTCAGGAAAGGGGGAGGGGGTGGAATAGGGACCACATAGAACTTGTCTTCTTCAGTATTCTAAATAATGATTGAAATTTACCATGGTTCCGCACACTCTGTCACACGGTCTCCTCTGACATTCGTCTGTGCCGAAATGCAGTGCTTTCCAAACAGCGGCTCATTGCTATTACTACCAAATGTCCTGACCTAAATGCAGGGCGAGAGAAGAGTGTCTGGAAGAGATTTGTAATCTTTCTTTGGCATGCCAGTTATGGGTTGGGAGGACCCAGCCTCTAGCATTTTCTTGTGTCTCCATTGACTGTAGAGGGAGCCTTGGGGAAACAAGTTCTCATAGGCACCTGCAACGAAGTACATGAAACTCATTATTCGAGTCTCAAATCTCTGACTCATTAACTTAGTGGGTTTTCTTTTTTTACATCAAAATACACATCTAACAGAAGGAAGCACAAGAAAAAATAGCGCATTAAAGACTGATGTTTTTCCCTTCATCTTTGCATTTGCTTTTAGACATAGAAAGAAGCAGAGCAGATGACCCCCCAAATTAGGATGATTCAAAATGGAAGGGGAGGAGAGGGAGGAGAGGAGATGGTGGGTTTGAAGCAGGGATGCAAAGCTTCTCCACAGCCTGTGTTGTCCCCGCAGGCTCTGTCCCAGGGCAGAATGGGTAGCACTCACCCAAGGAGTAAAATGGGAAGTTCAGTATAGGGCGGTGCCCCATGCTTGCATGGACATTTGAGCTTAGGGCTCAGGCTTGTCTTAGAAGCCAATCGCCCGGCTTGTTCTTTGCCTCTAGTCTGGCACAGGGTAATTTCTGCACTGGCTGTGCCTGGAAAACTTTCTGAGGTTAAACCACTGGCTGGATGTGGCTCAGGCTCAGTCACCTACAGCAGGATGAGCATAGTGAGTCAGTGCAACAGAGGTCACAGTCCCAGTTTCCATTTTCTGGGTCAGTTCAAACACCCAAAGGGTTGTGTGTTCTTACTCTGTTGGGTGACACCTAAATTATCTGAAAATAAGAGGAGAGAGCAACGCTCATGTTTCATAGTAGCTGGTGCCCACGCGGGCTGCTCCCGGCAAAGGGACAATGCCGCAGAAGAAGCAGTCTCTACACTGGGCACAGAGGGTCCGATGGCATACAAGTTGGTGGGCTGAGCATGGATAGAGTTGTCATTCCCCAGCAGCTAAAGATGAGCATGGAGCACAACCAGGAGTTCGTAAGGACAGAGTAGTATGAGGGGTTGCAAATGGCGCTGCAGCAAAGGAAACACATCCCAGCACATAGGTTAAACTCAGCTGGGCCCAGGAAGACAGAGGAGAAGGTCTGTGACTTGTAAGCAGCCACAGAGACTGCCAAACATGTTAGGGGAATGACCAAAGTGAACCAAATGGCCAAGAAGGACAAGGTGCTGAGGAAGGGATCCATGGGGGTGTGGTACTAGCGGCAGAGTCAAATGACGGCAATGGTGACTGCATTCCCCGTGACAGTGAGCAGATAAAACACCAGCAGCGGTGTGAAAAGGAGGACTTTCCACTCTGGAATGACTGGAAAGGTCTTCAGGAAAGATGGGGTACGGTTGTGAGGATCCATTTCTGTACCCAGTCAGTTGAATGCATGACAAGGGTAACTAATACCATGTTGTGTTTTTGACCCTTCCTTCCCTTTTCTTGGGCTTCCTCTTCCTTCTTGAAATGGGAGACCAGAACTGCCCTCTGTAAGGATTCTGCTTTTTTCTGTGTTTTTACCCAGTGGCATGAAACAAATATTGATCAAGCCCACTTGTCTTCAGACTCAGGAAGTGCCTCTCCAGCCTTGCTGGCTTGCATGGGTATTCTGGACTGCCAGCTAGGAACTGATATTTCTGGCAAAAGCTGTATGAATTCTGTTACATTTCTCATGGTGGTGTAGCTGGGCATCAAGCCTGTGCAAGTGTGCAGCCAGAGCACTTCAGTCATTAATCCCCTGGGTGGTCCAGGGACCCTCCCAACTCATCATCTACATCGGCAAGAGGAGACACTGGTCTGAGAGAGGGGATTGACATGGAACCAAAGGATTGAGTTGAGTCACCCCCTTCAAAATTAACCCGCTCCAAAATGAGCCAAAATGAGTCACCTTCAAAATTAACTGCTGGACTTGGCAGTGTTAGGTTAACAGTTGGACTCGATGATCTTAAAGGCTTTTTCCAACCTCAATCACTCTATGATTCTATGATCATTTCAGAAGCATCTCTTCTACAGACCCACGCAGCCATTGCAAAAGTCTCCTTGCAATTTCCCTTTAAGCCCTCCCTTGACTAGGATGCCTACAGAACCATAATCCGTGTGTTGCTATATATATACTGAAATCGGCACTCTTGGATAAGTCCCTGTTGTGTGTAGCCCTGGAAAACTCCTTTTGAGTGTAAAGGAAAACAGAACCAGCAAGAAAGTGGTTTGGCAACAAAATAGGAAAACAGAGCAAAGGGGGAAAAAGGGACCGTGTGAGTGGAAACAGGTTTCTAGTCAGCAGGCTTCTCTGATGGAGCCCTGCAGTAGCCTGTGTCCCGTGTTCTCATTGGAGCCGATTTCCAACTACCTTCTGTGCGGGCGCATCCTCTGTTCTTAGTGGGCATGTGTGAATGGCAGTGAACTTCAAGCTGGAATCACCGGTGAGGAGGATACGAGGTCTGTCTTCCAGCAACTGGAGCAGGGCTGCAAACATCCTGGACTCCAGTGCCTGGGTGCAGGCAATGAGGAGACCATGAAGACCAGGGTCCAGCAGCTGGATAGAACCAGTGCCTAAGGCAGACCTGGGTCTTCTCCTAGAGAGACTCATGGGCTGGAGAAGGCTGACTGGCTCTCTCCTGCCCTCTGCACAAGGCTCACGGGACCCTGCTGACCATAGACCTCAACTAAAAGAGCTGAGGAACTCCTGGAGGAACAGCATGGTACAACTTGGCAAAATGGGCTCTGAGTCCTTGCTGGGCCTAACTCTCCAGACTGTACCTGCACCGTTTGATCAGGACACGCTTCTTCAGCTGCCACCAGCCTTAGGTAGGCACCAGTGAGGACCCTCAGCTCCCTTCAGTCAGGGGAGCAGTGTCTGGAAGCAAGCTGTCTTGTAGAGGAAAAAGGTGGCCAGGGTGTCTGCGAGTCACTATCAGAACCCAAGTGGGAAAGGTAAAATGCTCTTGTTTTTGACAGAAAAGCTCATCTGGAGTTAAAGCGTGGGTCAGACCTTAACTAGAGCCAAGAGTGAACGTAAATTTCATCCAGGAAAAAATTCCTTCAGGTGCACTGGCTCAAACCAGATCACTCACAGAATCCCAGGATCACACCGGTAGGGTTTTGGAGGGGGTCTTTGGAGACTCTCTTGTCCCACCCACCTGCTAAACCCCCCTTCAGCTAGTGTGCCTGAAGGGTGGTGGGATCTGCTGAGGGAGGGCTGCTCATGGGCCCCTCGTCCCCCCACTCTGGCGTCACACACATCGAGAGCTACCAACAGCTGGGGCACATCTGGACCAAGGCTTCATGTGTGATCAGAGATGGATCTGCAGAGACCCCCACCAGGAACAGCTACAACCTTACAGTTACAAAAGGACTCTGCTTGTGAAGAAACCATTAGCCTTGGTAACTACATGGTTCCATACTTATGATGCAGGTGGATGGAGACCTCTCTTATGAAGAGAGGCTGAGAGAGTTGGGGTTTTTCAATCTGCAGAAGAGAAGGCTCCAGGGAGACCTTACAGTGGCTTTCCAGTACTTAAAGGGGGCCTAAAAGAAAGCTGGAGAGGGACTTTTTAAAAGGGCATGTAGTGATAGGACGAGGGGGAATGGCTTCAAACTGGAAAAGGGGAGATTTAGGTTGGATATGGGAAAAGAAATTCTTCACTCTGAGGGTGGTGAGACATTGGCACAGGTTGCCCAGAGAAGCTGTGGATGTTCCATGCCTTGAAGCATTCAAGGCCAGGCTGGATGGGGCTTTGAGCAACCTGGACTGGTGGAAGGTGCCCATGACAGGGGGTTGGAACAAGATGATTTTTAAGGTCCCTTCCAACTCTAACCATCCTAGGAGTCTATGATTCTATAACCTGAAACAGGAGATTCTGACCTGGAACAGGAAGAACATCAGACAGACAGACTTTGGAACAAGTTGTCCACACAGGCTATGGAATGTCCACTCTTTGAAGTTTTCAAGACCCTACTGGGACACAGCCCTGACCACCAAGTCTGACTCCACTGGAGACAATGCTCTGTGCAGTTGCTACCCTAAATTATGTCCCTTTGCACTCAGAGGAGAGACCTGAGGGGTCCACTTGTCATGAGGAGCAAGTCAGCAGAGCTTAACCTAAGTCAGCTCCCTTAACCTAAAGCCGGAACCAAGCAGAACCCTGTGCACCATTCCTCTAGGAGGGTGGAGTCCTAACTGTCACTCTAGATCAGCAGCTGAGCTCACTTTAGCCCCCAGCACAGAATCACAGAATCACGGAATAGTCAGGGTTGGAAGGGACCTCTGGAGATCATCTAGTCCAACCCCCCTGCCAGAGCAGGGTCACCTAAAACAGGTTGCACAGGACAGCGTCCAGGCGGGTTTTGAATGTCTCCAGAGTGGGAGACTCCACAACCTCTCTGGGCAGCCTGTTCCAGTGTTCCACTACCCTCAAAGTGAAGAAGTTCCTCCTCATGTTAAGATGGAACTTCCTATGTTCAAGCTTGTGCCCATTACCCCTTGTTCTATCAATGGGCACCACTGAAAAAAGACTCCTCCCATCCCTCTGGCATCCTCCCTGTCCTGGTTTCAGTATTTTAAGTATTTGAAAGCATTAATAAGATCCCCCCTCAGTCTTCTTTTCTCTAGACTAAAGAAACCCAAGTTCCTCAGCCTTTCGTCATATGAAAGATGTTCTAATCCCCTAATCATCTTCGTAGCCCTTTGCTGGACTGTCTCCAGCAGTTCCCTGTCCTTCTTGAACTGGGGAGCCCAGAACTGGACGCAGTACTCCGGATGCGGCCTCAACAGGGCAGAGTAGAGGGGGAGGATGACCTCCCTCGACCTGCTGGCCACACTCTGCTTGATGCACCCCAGGATGCCATTGGCCCTCTTGGCCGCCAGGGCACATTGCTGGCTCATGGTCATTCTGTTGTCCACCAGGACTCCCAGGTCCCTTTCCACAGAACTGCTCTCCAGGAGGTCAGCCCCCAACCTGTACTGATGTGTGGGATTATTCCTCCCCAGATGCAGTACCCTACATTTACCCTGTTGAATTTCAATAGGTTCCTCCCTGCCCAACTTTCCAGCCTGTCCAGGTCACGCTGTAAAGCAGCACAGCCTTCTGGCGTGTCAGCCACTCCTCCCGGTTTAGTGTCATCAGCAAACTTGCTGATGGTACACTCTATCCCTTCATCCAGATCATCGATGAATATATTGAACAGCAAATAAAGCGTCTTGGCCTCTGGGGAAGGTTTGGGTTTCCCCTCTCCTTAAAGGGCAAAGCCTGGCACCCCTGTGGGGGGCTTATCCTGTCCCACGTTCCCAGTCTCCTCAGTTTGGAGTAAATCACTCCTTCTTCCCCACCGACCATTCATGGAGTTTAGAAGGAGAAGCTGTGAGGAGCATCTCATTATAGTTCTGCTCCGTGAGCTGGAAGAGATCACGGCTCATTCCCCGGCTTGTTTCCCCACCTCCGAAGAGCACAGAGGTCCAAGGGAGGGCAGCTCAGGGCTTTCATCCCCCCGGGGCTTCACTTGCACAGGGCTCACTTTCTGTGACACAGAGAGTTGAGCTGCAGCAGGAACCTTCAGGAGCCTCTTCTATAAACCCGGGAGGCACTGCAGAGAAGGGGATATTCAGGTGCTGCTGAAGACTCTCAGAAGGAGATGGTGACAGTTGAGTGCAAGGACAGAGCAGCGACTAAGCCATGGGTCAGGGTCTGCAGGAAGAATTGGAAAGGGGAGGGTGGAATGGAGAAGAGGCAGGAGATAGCCCCCGACCTTGCCTTTCATGCTCCATTCCCCTCAGAGGAAGGGCTGTGACATCCTGCTGGGGACTACAGGTAGGTGCTGGGTTTGCTGAGGCGCGTGTCATTAGTGTGCCAGTGGCTCTTTGCACAGCGGCCACTAGGAAGTGGGACCATGTGTCTTGGTACAGCCCTGTCCTGCACGTCTTCTTATTCCAGCTCACTCTTTCCTCTGGATACCCTCCCTGGGTCCTTGACACCACTGAACAGATACAGGCAGCGTGGTTGTCAGTGCAGAGACAGAGCTGCGGGGCATCAGCTGATGGGCACTCGGACACCTCCGTGGACATGAAGAGGTTGGAGAGGAGGGTATGGGGCCAGCGTGCCAACACACGTCCTTTAATGTCTCAACTCTTATTCTCTCTCTGTCTCTTTCTCCATCTTGCTTGTGTCTTAGGGCTTCACCTCAATGCCTCAGCTCTCTCACAGCTGTCTCTCAGCCATCCACATGGGGTGTGATTTACTGAGAGCACTGACTCTGGGGCACTCTCCCCATGGAAGCACCTTCTGGAACAATGCATCCCAGTGTAGGTGCACTGAATCACTGAGTCAAAGGGCTCCTCCATCCCAGGAACTCTCTGGGCTCTCCAGGTGCCTGCCTTGACCATCTCCAACTCTCTGTCAAATGTGTGAAGTTTGAGGCAGAGCATCATCAGAGACAGTATTTTGTCTGACCCGAGTGGTATGGAAGCCCGGAGAGGTGGTGTGGGCTTTCTCTTTCAGCCACAGGCGTTCCCTGGGCAGGCAATCAGGTGTGTATCAGGCATTTACTGGAAACCTGTGCTTCATAAGGATCCTGCACCTCCTCAGCCCCCACTCACCCCCAGGACACTCTTGTGTCTTCATTGCAGTGCTGAACAGGGAGCCCTGAGCACTCAGGTGGCAATGCTGAGGTCAATGATGTATTCCCCTAAAGGCTTTTTTGCATGATGGAGTTTTCCTCCCTGGCCCATCTTTCTGTTGCTTGAAAGCAGGATTTGGCTAAACCTATGCTGGCTAGTCCTGGCAATAACTTCACGCATCATCATCTAATGTGATCAAATGAACATTCTCTTTCATTCCACAGAAATAGGCACCTCGATGCGGCAACTCACCTCTCTAATCAGAGGAGATTCTTCAAAGAAGAGCAGTTTGGCCCTCTCAAAGAACCTTTTCTTGCCCATAGTGCCCCTAAACCAAGTCGGAATTCAGTCAAATGGGGGAAAACCTCCATGTTGTCTCTGGCAGTGACTTCTTCCCAGTTCATTTTCACAAAAAACACAGAAACGCATGCCCTTCCCCAGGTTCCCTTCCTGCCTCATGGGGAAAAGAAGGTCCTACGGCACTTCATGGAGAAAGAAGAATGGGACAACCAGACCTCACCAGTGGTGTTCCTCCTGCTGGGCTTGAGTAACGTCCCCAAGCTTCAGGTGCCTCTCTTCATCCTCTCTCTCATGATCTACACGGTGACCATGTTTGGCAACATCCTCGTTGTTGTGCTGGTGGTGGCACATTGGCATCTTCACACTCCCATGTACTTCTTCCTGGGGAATTTATCCAGTGTAGAAATCTGCTATACCTCCACTATCCTGCCCAGGCTGCTGGCCAGCTTCCTAACCAGGGACAGAACCATTTCTGCTCAAGGCTGCATGACGCAGTTCTTTTTCTTTGGCTGTTTTGCAGGTGCTGAGTGCTACCTGCTGGCCACCATGTCCTATGATCGGTACTTGGCCGTATGTCAACCCCTGCTCTATGCAAGCCTCATGAACTGGAAGCTCTGTCTCCAGCTGGCGGCTGGGTCCTGGCTAGCAGGATTACTGATGTCTACCATAGTCACTGGACAATTTTCCAAGTTACACTTCTGTGGTCCCAATGCAATTGATCACTTCTTCTGTGATTTTGCCCCGTTGCTAGAGCTCGCCTGCAGTGACACCACCGTGCTTAGACTGGTGACTTTCATAATCTGTTTTCTGGATGTAGTCGTCCCGTTTGTAGTCACTTTGGTATCCTACATCTGCATCATAGCTGCAATCCTGAGGATCCCGACCACCATGGGGAGGCAGAAGGCCTTCTCCACCTGCTCCTCTCACCTCATGGTGGTCACTGTTTTCTATGGCACCCTCGTCGTTGTCTATATGATACCCAGGACAGCCTCACTGAGGCAGCTCAATCAAGTGCTCTCCTTTTTCTACACCATCCTCACGCCCATGGTCAATCCTCTCCTCTACAGCCTGCGGAACAGGGAGGTCAAGGGGGCTCTAGGAAATGCACTCAGAAAAACTGTGGCCTGCGTCGAGAGCTCATACTAGTTGAGATCCACCAGGAAGACACAGGTTGTGGGTCTCCTTTGACCAAGCATGGACAATTCATAAGTGCATATTTTGTGTCCCAGGTCCATCTTTAGAAGTGCAGAATCTGTGGACTGGTTGTGGAATGAGAAGCGGGAGAGATGAATTTGTGTCTTAAAGAAATACAGGTCTGGTGTTGAAGAGTGTCAAATCTTCCCTGGCTTGCTTCCTTCTTTAAAGTAAACACGATTGTGATCCTGCAGGTGGGAGCTGTGAAATGCCACACCTGCCCAGGAGTGGGAGAAAACTTACGCTAAACATGCTGTTTCCTCTTCCGTTACCCAGCCAAGCTGAGGGCTGCCATTCTTGCATGCCTAGGACTCCTCAGGGCACCTCCCTATTGGCAGTGAGAAGTGGGCAGCTGAATCAAGCCCCGCTAGTGGACACGTCTAAATTCCAGTAGATGCATGCCAGCCCTCGTGTTCTCTGGGCTTCCTAGCAGAGGACAACTGTGAAAGCTAGTCTGACAGGGTCACCCCCCCCCGAAAGAAAAACCAAGATCCATCTTCAGAAGAAAGGCAAACAAGCTGGGTCTTGGCTTCCCAATGTTTGAACACAGCAATCATCACTTTCCCCCTTCTTTCCTCCTCCTAATCTGCCTCCCCCTCTCCGACCCTCCTCTCCCAATGTCATTACTATTTTGTTTCCCACTGGCTGACTGAGGTATGGCAAACTCAGTCCTCCTTTTTTCTTCTTTCTTGCATGAGAGAACAAGGTCAGCTCCTGAGGCATGACTGAGTACACACACCCCCAGCAGCGGGCGTGCCCCATTTCCTGCCCTGAGGCATGCACACAAGATGGAAATGTCTCCATCATCCCTGATTTGCGCAAGGGCCTTCGGCCCTGACATACTGCCACAACACACTTATTCCTCCTCCAAGCACAGACGAAAATTCCTTCCCACTTCCAGGCTCAAATCACAGTTGCAAGAATTTGCTGCCCTTCAGAAGAGGCCTTGAGCTTCTTGGATCTTCTTGGTGCTCATGGCAATGTTCTTGGCTGCCTCCAGGGTTGATGGGCTTCTTGTCTATAGCAAGGACATTATGACAAACTTTTAGGAAATGTTTGCTTTTCTGTCATTCCGACATGTAGAAAGAGTAGACATACATAGAAAAGAGTGAAATACACGGAAATGGATGCTGAGCTAAGGGACAGTAAGAACCAGGTGAGATACCCCCATAGCTGTGGCTTCCTGGCAAGAAGCCCATCCTGCAAAGGGGCTCCAGCCTCTGCCGCTCTGGAGTGGGGAATCAGCAGTGTCCATGCCACCTGAGGACTCAAACAGTGCCTTTTGAAAGACCACCCTTCCTCTGAACTGCTTTGGATTTGTTCTTGAGGATGGGGTATCACGGCTCACGCTGCAAATACTGATTTCACTGGCACTGCCCAGAGCGGCTGTCCAAGATGTAAACTGCTGCATTTAGATTTAGGCAGATTAATGTTTGTGGGTGACTTTGGATTGTTCTTTTGTGATTGGTGGGGCTTTTGTTTGTTTAGTTTTGGGGGAGGGTGTTACTTTTTTAGATACTGATAGGGAACTCACACAACCGCCTGAAGGATTGTTGGAGGATTACTGACAGAAGGCCCCGCATTTCTTGCATCTCAAGGCATGAGATGCCAGAGGCCAAGGGAAAGATGGTTTGGGCACTACCTTGGGATTTGAGGAACAGATATGTGCTCCCCTCTCGCAACACCCTGCTCTCCTCAGTGAGGGCTGTGAGAAACTCTGCCAACCAGGTCTGAACTCACATTTGTCTCAGGTAACTTATGTCTAACTGCAGCCAATGTGGTCCAGCCAGCTCAGGATTTGAGTTTCCATTGGAGGACAAATCATTTCAATTCACACTTCTTTTCCATCTTCACTCTGACACTGAATGTTGTGTGACACAACTGTCCTGGCTCTCCGGGCAGGATGGGCAAAAGTTTGATACCTGAACGGGAACTTTTGCCCTTGCTGGAAATAGGAACGCAGCAGGCTCGAGCCAAGAGACCCAAGAAACAAAACTTCCCATAGGGCCAACTAATGAAAACGTGCCACAGGCTGTGGGACCTTCTCTTTACTGACAGAGAATTAGTGAGTCTAGAAAATACAGCTTCACCTATTTTTCCCTTTCTTGTAACTTGGTTCTCAGAATTTATGTAGAATAGAATCATGGAATCATAGAATCATAAAATCATGGAATACTTTAGGTTGGAAGGGACCTTTAGGATCATCGACTCCAACTGTTAACCAAGTCCACCACGAAACCATGTCCCTCAGCACCACCCCAACATGTCTTTTCAATACCTCCAGGGATGGTGACTCAACCCCTTCCCGGGTAGCCTGGTCCGATGCTTGATAACCCTCTCAGTCAAGACGTTTTTCCTAATGTCTAATCTAAACCTCCCCCAGTGCAACTCGAGCCCAATTCCTCTTGTCCTATCGCTTGTTACTTGGTAGAAGAGACCAACCCTCACCTGGCTACAACCTCCTTTCAGGTAGTTGTAGAGAGCAATAAGGTCTCCCCTCAGCCTGCTTTTCTCCAGGTTAAAAACCCCCAGTTCCTTCAGACACTTTGAATCTGCTTTGCCACTTTGAAACTGCCTCTGAAAAACTAGCTCAGGATATGTTTTTTATATTTGATTGAGCCCCAATTAATGTGCTGCATTTAAGTGAGTTTCCATACCTGGAGCAGCTTTGCACAATGTCTGCTCAAAGAGGAGAAATAGCTCAGCCTGCAGTTGGAAATGGGTGAAGCTGGGGGCAATAAATGTGTTTCTTCAGATAATATTTGGTACGCATAAAATACAAAAAGGTTGTGAAGGTGAATGGGCAGGAAAGAAAGGGAAAACTGGTCACCCAGTGGAGCTCTGCAAGAGGAGGATGGAGCTGTACATAACATGAGGCCATGCAAGTGGGATCAGCATGAAGAGAAGACAACTTTTGTAGGGAAGATGTTGCAAGGGAGTACCTTGACTTCGCCCAACTGCAAAACAGAGTTTGGGCATAGGGCAGAAGTGACAAGCAGAGGTGTCCTGTGCTAAAAGGACTTCTCTGAGAGAAGGCTTGTGGGATTTTTGTTGCAGAGATTTGAGGCAGTCCTTTCAAGATCTAAGGTGGCTGAGGTTTGGAAAGAAGGAAGAATCAGAATGCATCTCAAGGATAGTTTGGAATTAGTTGTACTATTTTTTGTCTCTCTTATAATGTAAAGATTACAATAGTGTCCTTAAGTCATCCATGCTCCATATCTTTGTTCCCTCCTTTTATGAAGAGAGGGAGGTGGAATAGGGGAGTAGTTTCTCAGGCCGACGGACAGATCCCCGGTTAGTGAAAAGGCACAAAGGCAGGCAAATCGGTGATCACACCAGAAGATTACCTGCGTTTCCATTCTCGGAAGTCCAAGCTGTGCAGCAGAGAGCTCAGAGCTGCCTTCATCTGCCCCGCATTCCAGCATGGAAAATGAAACTAATCTAGTCCAAAGGTTGGGTTTGATTCTCTTCACATCCTAAAGCACCACATGGGGCCGGAGACAGGCAGGACACTGAAAGAGGAATCACACTTCCCCACTTCCCTGGACAAAATCTTAGGTGCTTGTGGGAATCTCAGGAGGCATGGCATACCGATTTCTGGGTTCAACGAGCTGGTCAAATGCCTTGTCCCCGTGTCTGTAATGGTGGCTTCGATGTTGGGCTCTCGTGTGCAGAGTCTGCACAGGGACGCTGCTGTTTCTTGAGCAACCTGCTTGACCTCAGAACTAGCCCTGCTTGGAACTAAAGGTCGAAGTAGAGACCCACTGATCACAGGACAGTTCCACTCTGAATTGTCCCATGGGCATCTGCTGTAGCCACCCTCACATCCAGGCTCAGGGAAGGGCTGTAGGGAAAGGGTCTGTTGGGGTCTCTGGTCCAGCCTCCCACCAAAGGGTGGGAAATCGCCAACCTCAGACTCTGGTCAGCTGTGACTGTGGAGCTGAAACCTGAAAACCTCCAAACATGGAGATCAAAGATCCTCTGGGAGGGTCCCGCTGCGGTGCAGCACCACCCTCCTACTCAGTTCTCACTCTTATGTCCTCCAGGTCATTATAAACATTTCAAACAGGGCAGGTTATGGTATCGACCCCTGCAGGACCCTACTGGCGAGATACCTCCAGACATAGTACCATGCAGGAACCACGTGCCTCCAAGCCCAGCAGTTCAGATCGTATTTTACCCACCTGCTTATCTACCCATGCAGATTCTACTGTCCTCAGTTAGAAACAAGGTGGGGGTGATGCTGAATGCCCTTCTGACTTCCCAGTAAAAGTTACCGCTCTCTCTGCCCAGCAATCCTGTCCTTTCAGCACAGAAAGCAAAGAGGATGGCCAAGTGCGATCTGCTCTGGGTAAATCCCGTCACCTTCTGTTTCAAACACACAGAAGAAGTCCCTGAGTGGACATGCTCTGGGGCACAGCCTTCAGCTCCCCTGCTAATCCTTTGGGGCATGCATGTTTTGGGCGCTGCCAGTGAGCAGACAATTCCACCAGTCTCCGTGATCTTCCAAAGACAAAGCAGAGTGACCACTGTGACACTGGCTGCCCCCTCAGCTCCCTCAGCTTCCGCCCCTCCTGTCCATAGACTGGTAAGGATTGTGTTTGCTCGAGGACTTGACCCCAGCCATTGCTGGTGGTTCTCCTGCAGGTTCCATCCTTGAGTCCGAGGCCTGGGAGACCTTGCTGGGGCAGACTGAGGCAAAGAGGACATGGAGTATCTCAGATCTATCAGCACCAGTTCTTACGAAACTCAGCAGTGGCCACACAGTGGCTTTGTTTCTCCTTGAACTGTTCCTGAAGGAGTAAACACTCATTCTGGTGCCCTTGAATTGCCTTTTGGGGTTAGATTGAATTGTGATCTGGACTATAGCTGAGCTTGGAGGAGGCTGTCCTTGAAGACCAGCTGGACTGAGCTCTGCCACCATGTCACAGCTCTGTCTGCCACAGGAACGGCTCCAGCTCGTCCTGTCTGTGCCCCTGGCTGAGATCATTGCTGCACGTTTGGGCTGAAGCCCCCCGAGCTGTGGCAACAGGCAGGTGGTGACTTGCCATAAGGAATCCTGGTGTGCAAAGCCCTGTGTGTGCTATTGATGGGACAAGAAGAGGGGGTACTCATGGCCAGCTCTTCTTCTGCTGGGAGAAATGACACAGCTGGCAGTAAGTGTCTCTGCCCACCTGAGGGAGGGAACATGAGAGATTGCATCAGCCTTTTTCACAGGCGGTTCCCCTGGAGCCCCAGAGACACCTCCAGGGAGCCCAGAGGGGACAGAGAGAGTGCCACCGTGGGCTGGTCCTCTGCTGCTGAGCTGGGCCGGTCTGCTGGGACGGAGGGAGCTCCTGGCAAGCGGGCAGCGCTGCAGAGAGACAGCTCTGCCCAGGAGCAGCTCCTCTGCACAGCGCAGCAGGGCTGAGGGCACTGTCTGCAGGCAGCGAGGGCAGAGCAGAGTGTTCACCAGGGGAGGCATCTCCACAGCCCTCGGCACAGTAAGTCTCTAGCTGCGGGGCAGCTGCAGCTGCAGCTCCTGGCACCATCTACAGCTGGCACCTTCCATGGCTGGGGCAAAGGAGAAGGACGTGCTCCAGAGCAGGGCTTCCCTGCCCCACCATCAGAGGCACAGGGCACGATGGCTGCCTGCTCCTGGGGACGTCTGCAGGAGGTGACACTGGGTGTGCAGGCAGGGGTGGGCAGAGCTGTCCTTGCCAGCAGGGTCCCTGCACCCCGGGGGCTGTGTGCCGGGGCAGGGGCTCTGCCGCCTGCTAGGGTATGCTCTCAGCCTGCCCGGGGAGCTCCCATGGCGCTGTGTGGAGAAGCTGTGGGTGGAAGGAGTGACCGCCAGTGAGGCAGATTACTTCTGCTTTTGCAAGGGAACTGCAGGGTTGAGGACTGCTCCCAGCTCCAGGTCACCCCAAGGACATTTGCAGAGGGTTCTTTTGAAAAACAATGTCAAGGAACTATTCACCTGCAAGGGAACAAATCTGTGCTGTAAGTTTTCTCCTCTTGGTCGGCTGGATGGGCAGGGAGAGATAGGAATGGATTTCTCCACCGTGCACAAGGCTCTGAGACCCCATTTGTTGATAGGACTTGTCTGAGGTTCTCGTTAACCCCTGCACACGAAGATGTCCCTGGGCAGTGCCCTGCTGCCAGGAGGGGTCTGCAGGGCAGAGCTGTGCACGCAGCAGGCGTAATGGGGTCTGTGAGCATGAAGAGGGAGGAGATATGGGGAGAGAGAAACAGGTCCTGGCCAAGACAAGCTCCAGGTAAGAGAGTCATGGGCAGGGAGGAAGAGAGGCGGGCTCCCAGAAATGCTGTGGGAAGGGGGATACAGGCATCTCCCTGCCCTCCCCGACAGTGCAGATGCCTTCCCTGGAGCAACCCCTGGTCCCCTCGCTCACACAGCAGAGCCTCTGCCCTTCGTGTCATGCGGGTTTGGTCATGAGTTGCCTTTCCAGCAACCTGACCACCACAGAGGAGATATGCTCAAGTGTCCGACTGTGTCTCCCTCACCTGCCTGCCCTGGCAGAGGTACTTTGGCATTCCCTCTTCTCCCGTCTGCCCTTGTTCTTACTGTTACACTCCCTGGTGGGGGGGACTAAGGATTGAAGCGCAGCTGAGACACCAACACTGCACGTACTTTCGTGCACGTATGTCCATGGAGGAAAAGCAGCCAACTTGCATCCTGTCTGCCTTTGGCGCTCTGGGAATCACAGTGTATGTGGCTGGAAATGACCTGATCGTGCCTTCAGGATGAGCAAATTTAAGATAAGTGATTCCTTGTTTGAGGGGTCCTGCTGGGCTGCAGGCTGCCCTCCAGAAGGACACAGTTCTCCCACGGCATCTCTGTGTTATCTAGCAGTCCCACAGAGAAGACATCGTGGTGCTAAAGCCATGGAAACGCTGCTGGGCAGCTGTCTGTGGGCAGCTGTAATGAGCCCTCTGTGTCCCTGGCTGGGAGGGCAGAGCTGAGGTCTTCCTCAGGTATGATTAGAGGGGCTGAGGGCTTTAGAGAGATGCACTTGGAAGGCACATTCCTCTGCTCTCACCAGTGCCACAGAATCGTAGACTCCTAGAATGGTGTGGTTGGAAGGGGCCTTTACGGGTCACCTAGTCAACCCCCTGCAATGACAGCCCGTTTGTGTCTCAGGACCCACAAGGCGCAGCAGGATTTCTGTCTTAAAAACACTCCTAAGGTGTGTTGGGGCAACTAAAACAGTACGAACACAACAACATCCCCACAGCTCTGCTCTGCAGTCGGGTGCATTGGGAGCCACAATGCTGAACAGCTCTTGGCTATCAAAAGTGGATTTAATCTGAGATCACCCCAAGTTCCTATTTTCCTTTTGCTGTAGGACAGGTCTGAGTCCTGCAGAGCCAACAGCAGAACCTCCTGTTCTCTGGGGCACCCTCAGACAGCACCAATCTCAGCTCACAAAAGGTCTTCCTGGAAAGGTAAAAGTGGTTTGGGGGTGTTTTATGAGAAATTGAATAGATTATACTCAGAGAATTCCAGCTCTGGAGCCCCAAACAAAAGAAGGGCATGGACCTGTTGGAGTGGGTCCAGAGGATGGCCACAAAGATGATCAGAGGGCTGGAGGCCCTCTCCTATTAGGACAGGCTGGGAGAGTTAGAGTTTCTCAGCCTGGAGAAGAGAAGGCACCAGGGAGAACTTATTGTGGCCCTCCAGTAACTAAAGGGGCTACAGGAGAGCTGGGGAAGGACATTTTACAAGGGCATGTAGACATAGGCTGAGGGGGAATGGCTTTCAACTGGAAGAAGGTAGATTTATATTAGGAAGAAATTTTTCACTTTTATGGTGTTAAGGCACTGGAATAGGTGTCCCAAAGAAGTTGCGGAAGCTCCAACCCTGGAGGTGTTCAAGGCCAGGCTGGATGGAGCTTTGAGCAACCTGGTGTGGTTGGAGGTGTCCCTGCCCATGGCAAGGGGGTTGCAACTCAGTGATCTTCAAGGTCCCTTGCAACCTAAACCATTCTATGATTCTATGAATTCTACCCTAACTTGTCACTGTCTTTACATTCTGAAAAGGTCCCTGTGCCCAAAAGAAGAAAATGCCCAATGGCAGCTCCATCACCCACTTCCTCCTCCTGGCATTTGCAGACACACGGGAGCTGCAGCTCTTGACCTTCTGGCTCTTCCTGGGCATCTACCTGGCTGCCCTCCTGGGAAACGGCCTCATCATCACCGCCATCGCCTGCGACCACCACCTCCACACCCCCATGTACTTCTTCCTCCTCAACCTCTCTGTTCTGGACCTGGGCTGTATCTCCACCACTCTCCCCAAAACCATGGGCAATTCCCTCTGGAACACCAGGGCCATCTCCTATGCAGAATGTGCTGTCCAGGTATTTTTCTTTTTCTTTTTTATTTCAACTGAGTATTTTCTCCTCACCGTCATGGCCTATGACCGCTACGTTGCCATCTGCCATCCCCTGCACTACGGGACCCTCCTGGGCAGCAGAGCTTGTGTCCGCATGGCAGCAGCTGCCTGGGGCAGTGGGTTCCTCAATGCTATGCTGCACACGGCCAATACATTTTCACTGCCCCTCTGCCAGAGCAATGCCCTGCACCAGTTCTTCTGTGAAATCCCCCACATCCTCAAGCTCTCCTGCTCACACTCCTACCTCAGGGAAGTTGGACTGATTGTAGTTAGTGTCTGTTTAGCATTGGGGTGTTTTGTTTTCATTGTGGTGTCCTATGTGCAGATTTTGAGGGCGGTGCTGAGGATCCCCTCTGAGCAGGGACAGCACAAAGCCTTTTCCACGTGTGTCCCTCACCTGGCCGTGGTCTCCCTCTTTCTCAGCACTGGAGTGTTTGCCCACCTGAAGCCCCCCTCCATCTCATCCCCATGTCTGGATGTGGTGGTGTCATTTCTGTACTCGGTGGTGCCTCCAGCAGTGAACCCCCTCATGTACAGCATGAGGAACCAGGAGCTGAAGGATGCCCTGTGGAAACAGGGCCAGTGGACGCTGTTTCACTGACAGTAACGTGCAGCCCCTTCTCTGTACATTGCCCAGGGCTTATCTTAGGCTGTGAGTCTGGTTTTTTGTTTTGTGATAATCCTGCTTATAGATAAATTTCTGAGTTTATGCTGCTTGTCCTGAGGCTTGATCCTACTGTGTCTGACCCTTGCACAACACAGAGTCAGGTGTGGTCTGACAGATAACAGCTCTTCAATAAAAGGGTATCTCCCAAGTGCAGTGCCTGAGGGATGGACTGTTCCTCCAAAGTTGCTTCCAAGAATATGTTCAAGGAATTGGTCTTTTAATGAATCTCTTCTCCGTGTGTTCTCAACGTTTTTGGAGCTAAACTGATGGTACTATTGGGTTCCACTGCACCAAATATTCTGGATTTAAAAGCGCTCTTCTTGGTTTCAAATTGCAGGGGAGACAGTCCATGACCTCCCATTACCTCCTCAGTCTTCTTCATGTATGACAGGACTGACGGCATATAGAGGATGTTCTGGAAATGCATTTTTTAGGGGGAGGGGAGGCGGGATTAGGGACTCGACATATGCCTTTGGGCTGGAACGGATTGAGACTCCGAAGGTGAAACACCCTCAAAGGTAAAGTCCACCAATATAAAGCACTGAATCAATTTGTCCACGCACAGGGACGCTGCAGTGCCGAGGGAGTCAGCAGGGCCTCATCAGGCACAGGGAGGGGAGACGGTGAAGATGCAGGAGGTGCCTGAGGGAACCCCAGGGCCAGGACTGCTGTGCTGTCCTGGGGCGTGGGGCTGACTGGGGAGAGAAGGGGGCAAATTCAGTCAGGGCTGGGGATGAGGCACAATATGAATTCCAGAGAGGCAGAGAGTGACCAGCCTCTTTTTCCTCGTTCCCTCAGCACCAGCACGAGCCCTGGGGCTGATGGGCAGGCTGACCTCCTTGTCTGCCCCCCAGGAGCTGCTGCACCCTTGGGAGGATCTGGGGCTGTGCAGTGAGTGCCCAGAGCTCTGCATCACCCTGCGGCGGGCAGTGCTGTGGGGCCAGTCCAGACTGGGCTGCTGGGCTGGGCTGTCCTGGGGAGAGGGCAGGGGAGGTGGGCAGAGCTGGGCAGGGGCTGGGGAGCTATCAGGGTGGCTGAAGTTCCCTCTGAGGACCAGGGCTTGTGAATGTGAGCCTACTCCAATCTGCCTATAGAGGACCTTATCCACTCGGTCTTCCTAGTACCCCCTACGTACCCTACCTTCCACTACTTGTCCCTCCTCAACCTCTCTGTTCTTGACCTGGGCTCCATCTCCACCACTCTCCCCAAAATCATGGCCAATTCCCTCTGGGACACCAGGGTCATCTCTTATGCAGGATATGCTACACGGGCCTTGCTGTTTGTCTTTTTCATTTCAGCAGAGTTTTCTCTCCTCACCATCATGGCCTATGACCGCTACGTTGCCATCTGCCAACCCCTGCACTACGGGACCCTCCTGGGCAGCAGAGCTTGTGTCCACATGGCAGCAGCTGCCTGGGGCAGTGTTTTTCCCTATGCTGTGCTGCACACGGCCAATACATTTTCACTGCCCCTCTACCAGGGCAATGCCCTGCACCAGTTCTTCTGTGAAATCCCCCACATCCTCAAGCTCTCCTGCTCACATTCAGACTACCTCAGGGAAGTTGGGCTTCTGGTGCTTAGTGTCTTACTAGCATTCGGGGCTTTTGCTTTCATTCTCTTTTCCTATATGCAGATCTTGAGGTCTGTGCTGAGGATCCCCTCGGAGCAGGAATGGCACAAAGCCTTTTCCACGTGCCTCCCTCACCTGGTTGTGATCTCCCTGTTTATCAGCACTGCCATGTTTGCCTACCTGAACCCCCCCTCCATTTCCTCCCCATCTCTGGACCTGTTCGTGTCATTTCTGTACTCAGTGGTGACTCCAGCAGTGAACCCTCTCATCTACAGCATGAGGAACCAGGAACTCAAGGACGCCCTGTGGAAACTGATGACTGGTATCTTGTCAGAAGCAGCAATGAACTGCCCATCTTCTACATATCGCACATGATGTAACTCATTACAGGCCCAGATTGTCTTTAGTACTTTTTTTCCTTTCATTTATTTGGTTTTTAGCTTTTCTGGGTTTTGTTAATGCTGTCAATAAAAGTGAAGAATCATCCTTTATCCTATTGCTATGTCAGGATCCGTCTGTGTTGTGGGAGCCACAGACTTCGCGTAGATAAGAAGCTCTTCTCTCTTTGTTTTTAAAAAAATGAAGGACCCTGCACTGACTTGTTTGTCTGATATCCTTTCTCCGAGAACTTCTCTGGAGCTGCAGGGGCCACGTCTGTGTGCTGAGGTGAAGGGGGCAGGAGCCACCCGACCTGGGTCTGCCTCCCAGCCTGACCAGCATGGCCCTGGGCACCACAGCCCCCGGCTCTGCAGAGCCGCACCACCAGCTCGGGGGCTGTGGGACGCCTGGGGAGGGGGTGCAGGAACGGCTGGCCAGGCCAGCACGGATGAGCTGTCTCAGGAAAAGGCTCCGAGGGAAGATGGGCTGTGGTGGAAGAAGAGCAGGGCACCGTGTGTGTGCAGGGCAGCCATGAAAAGAGGAACCCTTTGCTCTGGTGGGACAGCTCACGGCAGGCTGCCCTGTCCCTGGGGCCAAAGGACCTTCCTGAGGGTGCCCTGGGCCAATTCTCTCATGCCATCCTGGGAAGGACGTTTGGCACGGGGGGCTGCAAGCTGCCTGGGGTGGGTATCTCCTCAGCATGAAGGCTGGGTGGACCATTGCCAATGGGGCTGCTCTGCTGGTCTGTGCTGGGAGAGAGCAGGAGGTGTCCAGATTCAGGGAGGGTGTGGGCTGGCGGGGCTGGCAAGTGCCCCAGAGAGGAAAACCTCAGGGAAGAGCTGAACTGGGGGAGTGTGCAGGGTGGGGGCACATAGCAGTGTCCTGGCACAGCTGGGCTCCTGCGAGAGACATGATGGACCAGCAGAGCAGGGTCTGGGCTGTGCCTGTGCTCACTGGACACCCCGGGGAAGTTGTCCCAGCGCCATCATCACAGAATCGCACTATCACGGAATTTCCTATATTGGAGAAGACCTGTAAGATCACATAGTCTAATCATTAACCTAACACAGACAAGCCCACCACTAAACCATGTCCCTCAGCACAATAACTACATGACCCTTAAACACCTGCAGGGATGGGGACTCCACCACTGCCCTGGGTAACGCATTCTAATGCCTGATGACCCTTTCAGTAAAGAAATTCTTCCTAATACCCAGTCAAAACTTCCCTTGGCTCAACTTGAAACATTTCTTCTTGTTCTAACACCCGTTACCTGACAGAACACGTCGACCCCCACCTCTCTGCCACCTCCTTTCAGATATGTTTAGAGAGCGATAAGGTCTCCAATCAGCCTCTTTTTCTCCAGGCTAAACCACCGCAGTTCCCTCAGCCGCTCCTCATAAGACATGTGCTCCAGACCCCTCACCCGTTTCGTTGCCCTTCTCTGGACACGCTCCAGCGCCTCAACGTCCTTTTTGTGGTGAGGGGGCCGAAAGTGAACACAGTACTCAAGATGCGGCCTCCCCAGTGCCCAGTACAGGGGGAAAATCACCTCCCTGGTCCTACTGGCTACACTAGTCCTGATACACGCCACGATGCCGGTGGGCTTCTTGGCCACCTGGGCACACTGCTGGCTCATGTTCACCTGCTATCAACCAACAACAGAGGTCCCTCTCTGTGAGCAGCTTTCCAGACTCTCCTCCCCAAGCCT
This sequence comes from Vanellus vanellus, assembly GCF_965231255.1. NCBI lineage: Eukaryota > Metazoa > Chordata > Aves > Charadriiformes > Charadriidae > Vanellus > Vanellus vanellus. Next base: position 372,834 of record NW_028127759.1, read on the forward strand.
GTAGCATTGGCGGGGGTTGTTGTGGCCAAAGTGTGAGACGCAGCACTTGGCCTCATTGAAACTCCTACAGTCTGCCTTGGCCCATGGGTCCAGTCTGTCCGAATCCCTCTGCAGAGCCTCCCTACCCTCAGGCAGATCAACACTCCCACCCAGCTTGGTGTCATCTGCAAACTGACTGAGGGAGCACTCCATCCCCTCATCCCGATCATTGATAAAGAGGTTAAACAGGACTAGCCCCAGCACTGAGCCCTGGGGGACACCACTCCTGACCGCCCGCCAACTGCAATTAACTCCGTTTACCACCACTCTCTGGGCACGGCCTTCCAGACAGTTTTTTACCCAGCAAAGCGTGTGCCCATCCGAGCCATGAGCAGCCAGTTTCTCCAGGAGAATGCTGTGGGAAACAGTGTCAAAGGCTTTACTAAAGTCCAGATAGACAACATCCACAGTCTTTCCCTCATCCACTGAGCGCGTGACCACGTTGTAGAAGGAGATCAGGTTAGTCAAGCAGGACCTGCCTTTCATAAATGCCTTTGATAATGTGGCACTGAGTTCCACCTGTCTATATCAGATTTTATCCCACAGCGAAGGACCGCAAAACTAGAAAGGGCTACTGCAAATGTGCCAAGAGAATTGGAAAAAGCCATTAATGAGGGCAGGCAGTATGACAGCCTTAGAGGAAGAAATCAAATTATTATCAAAAATGGTAATATAGAATGGCTTAGCTCTAGAGCACCCTTTAGAAGTACAGGACAGAGTAGGTGCGTTCTTGAAGAACAGCTGCTGGGGTTTTTATGTCAGTCAAGACCAGAAAAACAAAACTGAGAGAAACAAGAGAAAGACTCATTTAAAAATATTACACAAAATAGGGCAGGGATCTCCCCTAAATCTCTTTGGGTGGCTAACCTCTTGGCTCCCAGACTTAGGAACAGGACTGTGAACTGAAAGGATTTGGGTTGTTGTATTCACTCTCTTGTTTTGCTTTCTAATTAGATGGGTGTGTATTACCTTATGAACTTGATTTACGACTTAAATAATGAAGAGTATAGTGTGATCCTGACGGTGAAAGGAAAAGGAGGGACTGTTAGGAAAATCTCATTCCCGAACTATTGTAACAATTACTCTTTAGAGTATGAAATTGTATGAACTTTCTTAAGATATACAGCATTTCTATTGCGTACTGCATAGCCGTGGTTCAGTCAGCATGACTACAGGACCCAGCTCATTGTCGGGAGGAGAAGACAGCCCCCAGCCTGAAGAAGAAAGGATACCCCAGCACTGCGCGGATGACGCCAGCCTCCCAGCCCCTCTGACACCCCTGTGAAACCCTCCCCTGATCTGGCATCAGAGATAAGGAACTGCAGCAAGACCGACTCCAGGGACGTCTCCATTAGGAGAGCAGCAGGTGGATGATGATGCCACAGCATGAGAGTTGCTTTGCCAAACAGCAGCCTGTGTGTGCGTGTTACGTAGCGATCACTCAAATTGTGTTGTACCTGAATGCTCTAAAGGTATAAGAACCATGTGTGAAACTGCATTTGGGGTGTCCCAATTTGACTGGGACCACTCGTGCTCGTGAACAGAGAATCACTCGTGTAATTCCATACTTTGTGTCCCAGTCTCTCTCCTGGGACAGCATGGGCAGTTGGAAAGTTTTCATGATGTTATCCTCGAAGGCCGAGAATTGTCCCCAGGGGTGGCACAGAAGGCATTTGACTGCCTTTATGGTGCTGTCCTCCCAGGCAATGATCGTTCAGGAAAGACTCTGACTGAAACCATGACTCGAATAGGACTGCCTCAAGAACATGAGAGAGATGTGCCATCCTCCCCTATGCAAGATGCTCCCCCTTTCGAGCCCAGTCGAAAGGAACGGGTGGTTTGCAAACTCTTTTGGGCAAGGATTTCCGATGCTTGTGCAATGCCTCACACAACTGTGGCCTGGGCACTCATAGACAACACATACCTGATCATTTCCATAGTGTCAGTGTCAGTGTGTGTGCCTTCGGAAACCATGCACGTGCCAACAAGCAATGGGATTTGGGTAAGTGGCGTGTATGTACAGTGAATATGAACTTCAAATTTATACCCTTGTGAAGGCAGGATTTCAAAAGTTTCAAGCAAAGTCCTTACTGTCAAAAATGCTGAGTTTATTTTTTCTAAGGTAAGAATAACCTAGACTTTCTTTGTTTTAAATAAATGCCCTCTGTCCCCCCTTCCACTCTTCCTTGCCCAGCAAGACTGCAACCTGCTGCCTCCTGTTCTGCGGGCCCTGAGCCATCCATTGCAGAACAGCCTTGAACACGGCCTCTTCTTTCCCACGGAGCTCCTCCTTCTGCAGAACGCAAAGGAAGTCATTGACGGAGAGCTCCAGAAACTCTCTCGACACCCTGGTCACCCCCTCCAAGTGATGGAGGATGAAAGCATGGGCTTCTTCTCGCAGGTCAATAATAAAGTCAATAATAAAGGCAGTAGTAATACTCGGTGAATCTCCAGATGCCGACGCAGTTCTCCAAGCACAGCTGGGACTTTAAGAACTCGCAGCACAGTCTGACGATGCCCATGACGTTGAACTGGTCGGCCGCTATCAGCAAACGTTCAACGTTGATGGCCTTGACCGGTACTGTGCCGATGTAGGCGTACTTGGTAATGAGCCGCATCATTTCAGGCGAAGTGCCGGGGATTTTATAGACGACGTTCCCGGCATTGCTCCAGCGGGTGGAAAACAAAGCCCTTTTCAGGGCTTTTTTCAAAGCAAAGCAGTGCTGGGGGAAAAGGATCTTTCTGCATTAAACCCGGACCCCGTTATCCTGTGTGCCTCCTTCCCGGGGCACCAATTTGGGCATGTGCAGTAGCCACGTTGGGAGGCCGTGGGGCTTATTAATTCATGTGTTACGAGCCGGTTGTTTTAACAAGGAGTCACCGCCTCCAGCTGTGCACAGAGAGCCACAGGGCCAGTGCCCTCCTTGCTTCAACAAGACCACCAGAGAATGGCGCTGTGTGGGGAAGGAACACCTCCCGCCCCACGGCAGACAAGCCCGGCTGGCCATGCTCCAGCCCTGCACCGCATCGGGGGGTTCGTCAGACACCGCTTCCAGCGCTGCTGTGAGATCTTGGGTTGGGGATGAATTCCGGTGTCCAGGAAGGCACCAGGACTGTGGGGAAGTGCTGGAAAAGAGGTTCAGTGCCGAGGGAAGCACTGGAGAGACAGTAAGGCAGCGTGACATAGCCTGGGAAATGCTGTGTGTCCCCATCCCCTCTTGTTCCAAGCACTGACCTGAAGTATTGACTGTAGCTACAGAGGATGTTCTTCTCATCACTGAACTCAATGCCACCCACGCTGATAACCACATCGCAGAGTCTCTCCTCCGAACAAAGCTCACTGAAGACGGTGCAAAGCACAGCACTCATCTTCCTCTCCCTGGGTGAGGATGAGTGTCGCTGGGAGCCAAGCTATCGCCCACGTCACAGCCTGTGGCAGTGGAAGGTGCTTCTTCTGGAGGTGCTACAGCGCTTTGTCCGTGCCCTCCCTCCAATACCGTCTCCCAACCCCTGCCTGTCTGGTGGCTCTGGAATGTGCCCCAAAGTGAAATCACAGGCGCAGGGGAGACCCGGGACCGGCAGTGAGCCCCTTTGCAGCTGGTGCTTTACCTCCATATTGATTCATGGGTGGTGGCAAATGCTCTGTGGGGGTGGTTACAGCAGTGGGAGCAGAGCAACTGGCAGTGCAGAGGTAGACCCATCTGGGCTGCTGAACTGTGGCAAGACATTGCTGCCCGGATAGAGAATCTGGTTGTGAAAGTACATCATGTAGATGACCACGTACCCAAAGGTCAGGCCACTGAGGAACATCAAAACAACCAGCAGGTGGATCAGGCTGCTAAGATTGAAGTGGCTCAGGTGGACATGGACTGGCAACGTAAGGGTGAACTATTCATAGCTTGGTGGGCCCATGACGCATCAAGCCATCAAGGAAGAGATGTGACATATAGATGGGCTTGTGACCAGGGGGTGGACTTGGCCACGTTCACTATTGCACAGGTTATCCACGAATGTGAAACATGTGCTGCAATTAAGCAAGCCAAGCTGTTAAAGCTTCTTTGATATGGAGGACGTTGGCTGAAATATAAATACGGGGAGGCCTGGCAGATTGGTTCTATCACACTCCCTCAAACCCGCCAAGGCAAGCGCCACGTGCTCAGAACGGTGGAAGCAAACACCGGATGGCTGGAAACACACCCTCTGCCCCATGCCACCGCCCTGAACAACTATCCTGGGTCTTGAAAAGCAAGTCTGATGGCGACATGGCACCCCAGAGAGAATTGAGTCAGACAGTGGGACTCATTTCCAAACAGCCTCATAGACACCTGGGCCAAAGAGAATGGCATTGGGCGGGTGTATCACATCCCCTACCATGCACGAGCCTCTGGGAAAATGAAACAATACAACGGACTGCTATAAACTACGCTGAGAGCCATGGGTGGTTGGACCTTCAAAAGTCGGGATACACATTTGGCAAAGGCCACCTGGTTAGGTAACATTTGAGGATCTGAATATGTTTGGGGAGAGAGTCTGGGTTATTCCTGACACAAGCAAAGGCAAAACTATCTGTGGGATTGCTTTTTTTTAAGGCCCTGAGTGCACTTGGTGGGTGATGCAGGAGGATGGGGATGATCGATGTGTTCCTCAAGGGGATTTGATTTTGGTGAGAATGGCCAATGAATCAAATGATATGATATTTATTGCTAAATTACCACTATATGTCATCACTGATACGGTTGCTATATGCTCTATCTATGGCATTGCAGTGAAAGTGACCTAAATTAATGAAGAATGAACTTTGATGAAACTGAGCAAAGCGCAGAAGTGATGGAACCAGAAGTGGCTGCAGCAACTGGCACTTGGGAATTGTCTTGAGATCAACATCTTCAACCCACAGATGATGGGCATGGGCCATGCCGGCTACACCAGCTGCAAGCTCCAGATGCAGCACGCAACAAGTCAACACCACACACCACGTCTCCTGCCGGGAAAGACAGTTACAACAGATGGAGCCCAAAGTCATGGACTAAATGAACTCAAGGGACATTTCAGTGAGATGGGCCATGGACTAAGGGAATGATATCTGTGTGCATATACACATATATCAAAGACAGGAAAATGGTGGTGATTTATGGAAAAGTGTAAGACCTGGGCATGAGGTAGATGGTATAGAATAAGGGGCGGACGCTGTCCTGGTTTTGCCTGGGATAGAGTTAATATCCTTCCTGGTAGCTGCTGTGTTTTGGATTGACTATGAGAATAACATTGATAACTCATATTGTTTTAGTTGTTGCTGAGTGATGCTTATATTGTCACGGACTTTTTCAACTTCCTGTGGAAGGTGGGGGGCGACAGACAAGACAAGCTGGCCAAAGGAATATTCCATCCCATAGATGTCATGCTCAGTATATAAATGGGAGTTAGCAGGGGGGCAGGGATCAGTGATCACATCTCCGGACAGGCTGGGGAGTTAATTATTGGGAAGTGTCAGCAATTTGTGTTGCATCACTTTATTTTGTTTATTATTATTATTATTTTTAGTAGTAGTAGTAATAATATCTTTTCTGTTACTGTTCTTTTAAACAATATTTATCTCAGCCCATGTCTTTTTTTTCTGTTTCTCCCTTTTCTCCCTATTCTGCCTGGGACATCCCATTTCATTTAAGAGCTGTTATCTGACCAGCTACATCTGACTCAGTGTTGTGTAAGGGTCAGACCCAGTAGGATCAAGCCTCAGAAAAAGTAGTATAAACCCAGAAAAATATCAATAAGCAGGATTATCAAAAGAGAAAAATTCAGGCTCGTGGTCTAAGATAAACTCTGGGCGGTGGGTTATTGTCGGTGGGTTATTGTCGGTGAAACAGCGCCCATTGGGCCTGTTTCCACAGGGCATCCTTGAGCTCCTGGTTCCTCATGCTGTAGATGAAGGGGTTCATTGCTGGAGGCACCACCGAGTACAACACTGCCACCACCAGGTCCAGAGATGGGGAGGAGATGGAGGGGGGCTTCAGGTGGGCAAACATGGCAGTGCTGATAAAGAGGGAGACCACGGCCAGGTGAGGGACACACGTGGAAAAGGCTTTGTGCCGTCCCTGCTGTGAGGGGATCCTCAGCACCGCCCTCAGGATCTGTACATAGGACACCACAATGAAAACAAAACACACAAATGCTAAACAGACACCAAGCACAAGAAGCCCAACTTCCCTGAGGTAGGAGTGTGAGCAGGAGAGCTTGAGGATGTGGGGGACTTCACAGAAAAACTGGTCCATGGCATTGCCCTGGCAGAGGGGCAGTGAAAATGTATTGGCCGTGTGCAGGAAAGAATTGAGAAACCCACTGGCCCAGGCAGCTGCTGCCATGCGGACACAAGCTGTGCTGCCCAGGAGGGTCCCGTAGTGCAGGGGATGGCAGATGGCAACATAGCGGTCATAGGCCATGATGGTGAGGAGAAAATACTCAGCTGAAATAAAAAAGAGAAAGAAAAAGAGCTGGACAGCACATCCTGCATAGGAGATGGCCCTGATGTTCCAGAGGGAGTTTGCCATGGCTTTGGGTAGAGTGGTAGAGATGGAGCCCAGGTCAAGAACAGAGAGGTTGAGGAGGAAGAAGTACATGGGGGTGTGGAGGCGGTGGTCGCAGGCGATGGCGGTGATGATGAGGCCGTTTCCCAGGAGGGCAGCCAGGTAGATGGCCTGGAAGAGCCCGAAGGTCAAGAGCTGCAGCTCCCGTGTGTCTGCCAATGCCAGGAGGAGGAAGTGGGTGATGGAGCTGCTGTTGGACATTTGCTGCCTCTGGGCAGGGGGACCTGTCCAAGGAGGAAAAGGCAGTGACAAACTGGGAGAGACTTCTCTGAGGAAATCCCCATGCCACTCCTCACAGAAATCCCCCTCCCACAGCTGAATGAGGAATGACCCAGCTCATTCCCAACCCCACAAACTCAGTGACACTCTCTCTTATCAGGTAAAATACTGCTTCGACACCTACTTTCCATGAGGGCACCTCTGGGGCACGAGTCAGAGGCAGAGTCAGAGGCAGAAGAGAAGCTGACCCACACCTCCTCCCAACTCCTGAGATGCAGGGTTCAACAGAGGGGTGGGGAAACGAGGAGAAAAGCGTCTGTGCTCTGAAAAAAGGAAGCGAGGAGAGGGAGTCAGGCAGGCGTGCAGTGAAGCCTTCTCCTCAGTGACAGTGTCTCCAGACAGAGACACTGCAGGGCACTTGCTTTTATGTTGTGCATCACTTGTAGGACAATCACACATCTCCTTGACTGCAGGTGCAGCTGCCGAGAAGGCATCTCGGGCTCTGGACCCACTGGCTGTGGGGCGGGTGTGAGAGGAGAGCAGAGGCTTCCTGCCGAGAAGTTGTCTGAAGGTCAGGGGGTGGCCGGAGGTGCCAGGATCCCCCCTGCCTGGGCACTTCTGGCAGCAGCTCCCTCTCTGTCCCTGCCTGTGTCTGGGCTGCCAGGAGCTGCCCCTGCCTGGAGCTGCTTCTCTGCCCCCTGGGTCTCCTCCCTGCCAGTGCCCCAGAGCCCATCCCACCCGCTGTGTGCTCAGCTCTGCCCTGCAGACCCCTCCTGGCAGCACAGCGCTGCCCGGGGGCATCTCTGGGTGTGCGGGGGCTCAGGAGGGCTTCAGGGAAGAGCTAACGAGAACGGGGGTCTCTGTGCCTTCTCCACAAAGGAGAAATCCACTCCCACCTCCCACTGCCCACCCAGCAGCTGAGAGGAGAAATCCCACAGCACAGACTTGTTCCCTTTCAGGGGAAAGGTGCCTCGATGTCCTTCTTCAAAACGGGCCTTCTGCAAATATCCTGGGGGTGATGTGGATCTGGAGCAGCCCTGACCCACACAGGTCCATCTCAGCAACAGAAGGCATCTGCCTTGCTGGCAGTCACTCCTTCCACCCACTGCTTCTCCCCACAGAAGCTCCGTGGGAGCTCCCCGGGCAGGCGGAGAGCTGACCCTGGCAGAGTCCCTGCCCCAGCACACAGCCCCCGGGGTGCAGGGACCCTGATGGCAAGGAGAGCCCTGCCCACCCCTGCCTGCACACCCCTACGCACACCTCCACAACCATCCCCAGCAGAAGGCAGCCCTCGGGCCCCCTCCCTCTCACCGGGCAGCAGGGAAGCCCTGCTCTGGAGCACATCCTCCTCCTCTATAGCAAAGAAACTAAGAGAGTCCTCCTGACAGAGCCCAGCAGCTCTCAGATGGACCAGCTTGAGGAGATCCCTCCAGGGACTGGAGCTGCATTGCCCGGCACCCCGAGACTTACCACGCAGAGGGCGGTGAAGATTTCTGCCCCAGTGAGCTCTCAGCACCCCCCACTCCCAACTGCCTTTAAGCTCTCTCTGCCTCGCAGGTCTCCTCTCGCTGCCTGCAGGCAGTGCCCCCAGCCCTGCTCCTGGGCAGAGAGGTCTCTCTGCAGTGCTGCCCGCTTGCCAGGAGCTCCCTCCGGCCCAGCAGCCCGGCCCAGCTCAGCAGCAGAGGACCAGCCCACGGTGGCACTCTCTCTGTCCCCTCTGGGCTCCCTGGAGGTGTCCCTGGGGCTCCAGGGGAACCCGCTGGAAAACAGCCTGAAGGAGTCCCTCGTGTTCCCACCCTTAGTTGTGGAGAGAGACTTATTTCTAGCTGTTGCAAATTTAAGTCTAAGAGTAACTGTTTTGGTTTAGTATTAGACATGACAGCAGGATAATGCCAGGGAGCAATGTCCTTTTCTTCTTTGGAGGGAAGGGATTCAGCTGAGTCAATGGAGGCTTCTCAGCCTGGGTTTGTAGTCCCTGGGGCTACAAGAGCTCCATCCCATGCCCACCACAAACCCCCAGCAGGTGGCATTCCTCTGGCCTCACTTCACGTGGGCACAAGAGCAGCTCCTGCATGAGAGCTCCTGGTCTCAGCTCACTTGTGAATGAATGGAGAGGGAGGGCAGGAGGAAGATGTTCGGACACAGACACCTGGGGACATCTGTGGTGCCAGAGGTGACCAAGAGGCATGTTGGGAACTGCAAGCTCTATTGGAGCAGTTCAGAGAGACAGGGCAGCACCTGGGGGCATCTTGGTGGAGGCTGGAGGGAAATCCCTTTGGCCAACTTCAATGACAGAAGGTGTCCACGTGGAGCACATGTGCCCCTGTAACTCTTCCTTCTGCCCAGGGCAGCCCATAGAGGGATTCAGCTGACCAAATGGAGTCGTGCGGCATGGGCAGAGTTAAGTCTCTCTCTTCTCCATCAGTTGTCTTTTCCACATGTCCCTGGAGTAGAATGGCAGGTGTCTCACGTGCATCCCTTCATTGCCTGACCTAATTCAGGGCAGCTGAACCTCAATTTAGTTTACAAATTCAGGGCTGTAGTGGTAGGGGAGGTGCCAGGGCTCTCCAGCACAACTGCATGTGCCTGACAGGGACAGCCGAGGTCCTGTACAGGAACCCCGTCCCCATCCAGCCTGGCTGTGTGACAGCCATCACCCAGAGCATCTCAGACAGGGTGGGTGCCTTTCGGCCACTGACTGAGTCCCACCCCTGCACTGGCACAAGCTCTGTCCCTTTCTCTCTCCAGAGAAACTGGGCAGCACCTGAACAGCAAGCACATCACACCAGGGTCTCCTCTCGTGTTCCTTCACTCTCAAACCATGCTGGTTCTTCTCTCCTGAATTGTTTAGCCATCCCCTTGATGATACAATCATGGATCAGGCCAATGATTTTCACAGTGGGCCTGAATCACAGCATGTTCACACCAAGGACATTTTCAACACCATCTTGTTCTTCCTCACACCAGCTTCATCTCCACCACAGAGTTTGCTCCCTTTGTGTGCACCTCAGTTCCTCTTCACACTGCCCTTTGCCATCCACTCCAGCATGTCTCTGCTCTGAAGCAAAACCTTTGCGCAACTGAGGTCTTGGGGCCTTGGAAGCACGTCTTGCGAGTCTGCTCTCAGCCCAAGTGTGCCACAGCTGAGGTGCTGCAGCCCAGCCATGCCCCAAGGTCTTCAGCCTGGGCACAGAGAGGAGGAGCTGGAGCTGTGTGTGCCATCTCTTCATTCCACTTGGAGGGAAGAAGAGCTGAGGGGTGTTTGGACATCTCCCATGACTGGGGTGCTGTGATGGGTGGGTGCAGGATGATCAGGAGGCCAGAAATTTTGAGAGAGGCTTGCCCTAAGGGTGAAGGACCTGCTTAGATTTGTGGAGCTCCTCTAGGTGATAAATAAGCTGGGTGAACCAGTAAGGGTCAGAAAAGAGACTGGTAAGGGTTACATTGTGGTGGGAGACAACAAACCTATTTACATCACCCTGTCAACTTTAATTGCCCTGGCATTCGCTGGAAGGGGACCACAACTGCATGCAAACTGTCCTGGAGTCTTCTCGAGAACATTGGCCAAGACACAGCTGAGGACCCCAGTCTTTATAGCACAGCTGCCAGATTGGCCAACAATGGTAATGCTCATCTGCATCTGTTAATTTCCATGAAGGTAGAACTGGACATGGACATGTAAAGAATGTCAGCTTTGGCTATCATGTCCATGAAATAGTGGGGTCTCTCCTCCCAAAAGGACGGAGAATAGAAGAATGTAGATGCTAGACCTCAGAGGAGCAGTCTTTGGCCTTGTCTTGTGACTTTTAGTCGGGGAGCCCATGTGAGCAGCACAGAAGGGCAGCAGAGCTCAGTATACCTCATCTGCAAGGACAGCATGTGTCAAGTATGAGAGTGTAGTCATACCAATAGTCAGAAAAAAACAAGCCCAGCTGTCAGGAGAGGAGCTTGGGGAAACAGAAAATTCATGGGGAAGCTCTATAAAGAAAATGAAGCATGCGAGATGAGGAGGCATGTGTTAAAACAAAGGAAGAATTCAGAAATACGGTTGGTTTTAGAAAAGCCACAGGTCCTCTAGAGCTGACACTTGCACGGAAGTTCAAGGGCATAAGGATAAGCTGTTACTACTCCAGGAACTTTGAAAGAAGAATTGAACATCGTGTGTGACCACTGCTGAATTCGGTAAGAGCATGTGTAGATCCAAGTTTTTCTGTGTTCTCTTCTCTCCTCCTTCTTCACCAGCAAGGCCTCCCAGTTCCATGTGCCTAAGAGGCAAAACCCCATGCAAAACCCAGCAGTGGATGGAGATCAAGTCTGGGGATACTTAGCTAAGGTCAACCCTTAGTAGTCCATTGGACCAGATGGGATGAATCTAAAGATGTTGGGAGAGCAGCCCAATGTCACAAGAGGGCTGCTGTGATACATTTTGGAAGGTCATCATGACTGAAGAATCCACATGCATTGTCAGGAAGTCACAGGCATTGCCAAAGCCTCAGAAAACCACAGTGCTGGCAGGAAGGAAGCAGGCACAGGAGTAGGAGTGTGTAGCTGTGGTGGGGACAGCCAAGGGCATTGGTGGGGCTTTGACACCCAAACAGAACTGAGAGACTTGTCTGCTCAGCTATGGCTTCTGTCTCTCCCACTGTGCGCCATGAGAGGACACCAGATTCTGACAGCTCCAGTGCATTTTTTCTCCTCACCTGCCCTCCACAGAGCCTGGGACGTGCGCTACCGCTGATCTGCACCTGGTGTTACACATTCCCACATTGCATTGCCCCCAGGAAGAGCCAAGAGTATTTCAAGAGGCCGAGGATACCCCTTCCCAGGGGATGGGGCTCTGGGCTTGACCATTCTGCTTGGTGAAGCACATCAAGGGTTTTCACAGGGGTCTTCACATTTAAATTTCCTCCTGTACCAAGTGCCTTCGACTTCCTGCTTTACCAGTCCCCAGAGACAGGTGCTTTGTCTGCTCATTCCCTCCATGGTCTCTTCAGTGAGGGACGTCAGCAGGGCCTGCCAACACCCTCAGAAACCTCCAGGTTTGCTGCTTCTCCAGAAGCTTGGTCAGTCTTTCAGGATCTGCAGTTCAGGAACTCGGCACCAGAGGGCTCATTCCAACACAAAACACCCGAAGGAACCAAGTCAGGGCCTAAATTTCCTTTAGTCTTCAGTTCTGATGTGGCTCATTAAAGATTTGGGGAGTGCAGTCAAAGTGAAAAGATGTCAAAGCAGAGAGACAAAGGGAAGAAAGGTTTGATTTTAACTAGCCCCTTTGGCATTAATGCCAATGCGTTTGGCTTAGAGGAATGACTTCAAGTAGAGTCGGCACCATCCAGAGCCATATGGATGGACTGGCACAGCCCCCGCACCATCCCTTGCAGGAGGCACCCCCCTCTCCTAGGCTGAGGCATGCATTCAAGATGCAAACCTCTGCAGTGCCCACTTGTCACAGGCCTCCCGGCAGAGGCTGACTCATTCCCCATGACCCTCCAAGCCTGCATCAGCTCATTGGGCTTTTGCTCCCCAGCACTGCAACTCTCCAGCCCATGGCAGCTTTGGCTTTGACACCTTCCCTCCATGCTGGGCCAAGGGTTCCCAGTTCCTCCTTGGCAGCTGCCCCTGCTTCCACCTCCTGCATGCTGTCTTTTGGCCCAGGCGCTCACTCACTTTACACCAGCAGCCTCCTCAGAGGCATGTTTCTCTTCATGGCTATTCAGAGAGATCCTTCCTGCCCTTGGAGGAGGCTGTCCTGTAAGGCCTATGAGATTCCCTGAGCTCCTTCACCCTTCAGAGCTGCTTCCCAGGGCACCGCTTGTATCAGTCTCCCACGCACATGAAAGTCATCTTCCATGGAGTCTGCCCATCTGTGCTCTGCTGCTGGCCTTCCTCACTCCTCTTTGGCACCTGGGATGCCACTATTTCCTGGTAACGAGGGACCTCAGCAGGCTGGAGAAAGGAGCAGAGGGGAACTTCACTGGGTTCAACAAGGGGAAAAGCCCAGGCAGCAGTAACACCATTCAGCAGTACCTGTTGTAGAATCATAGAATCATAGAATTGCTGAGGTTGGAAGGGACCTTTAAGGTTGTCAAGTCCAACCATTAACCTACCCTGACAAAAACCATTTCTAAACCATGTCCCTAAGTACCGCATCTCCCCTTTTTTTAAACATCTCCAGAGATGGTGAAACCACCACCTCCCTGGGCAGCCTATTCCAATGCTTGATAACCCTTTCAGTGAAAAAAGTGTTTCCTAATATCCAATCTAAACCTTGCCTGGCATAACTTGATCCCATTTCCTCTTGTCCTATCCCTTGTCACCAGGGAGAAGAGGTGGCTCATATTCAGTTGACTGTCCACAAACACCCCCAGGTCCTTTTCTGCCGGGCAGCTTTCAAGCCACTCCGCCCCAATCCTGTAGTGCTGCATGGGGTTGTTGTGATGCAAGTGCAGGACCTGGCACTTGGACTGGTTGAACCTATCACCATTGGCCTTGGCCCATCAGTCCAGCCTGTCCAGATCCCTCTGCAGAGCCAACCTACCCTCAAGCAGATCAGCACGCCCACCTAGTTTAATGTCATCTGCGAACTTACTGAGGGTGCATTCGATCCCCTCATCCAGATCATTGATAAAGATATTAAAGAGAACCGGCCCCAGCACCAAGCCCTGGGATACAACACTTGTGACCAGACACCAACTGCATTGAACTCCATTCACCACCACTCTCTGGGCACGGCCATCCAGATGGTTTTTTACCCAGCGAAGAGTACACCTGGTCCAGGCCATGAGCACCCAACTTCTCCAGGAGAATGCTATGGGAAACGGTGTCAAAAGCTTTGCTACAATCCAGGTAGATTACATCCACAGCTTTTCCCTCATCCACTAAGTGGGTCACCTTGTCATAGAAGGAGATGAGTTTTGTCAGGCATGACCTGCCTTTCACAAACCCATGCTGACTGGGCCTGATCACCCTATTCTCCTGCATGTGCCATGTAATGGCCCTGAGGATGATCTGTTCCATGACCTTCCCAGGCACCGAGGTCAGACTGATCGGCCTGTAGTTCCCTGGATCCTCCTTCCTGCCCTTCTTGTGGATGGGTGTCACGTTTGCCAACCTCCAGTCAGCTGGGACCTCCCTGGTTAGCCAGGACTTCTCATAAATGATGCACAGTGGGCCGGTGAGCACTTCCGCCAGCTCCCTCAGTACCCTTGAGTGGATCCCATCCAGCCCCATAGATTTGTGTACCTCCAGGTGCTGAAGCAGGTCCCTCACCATTTCCCCTTGGATTACAGGGGCTTCATTCTGCTCCCCATCCCTGTCTTCCATCTCAAGGGTCTGGGCACTTAGAGAACAACTGGTTCTACTGCTGAAGACTGAGGCAAAGATGGCATAAAGTACCTCAGCCATGTCCTCATCCTTGGTCACTATGTTACTGGTCCCATCTACTAGAGGACAGAGCTTATCCTCCGTTTTCTTTTTATTGCTAATGCATTTATAGAACCTGTTTTTGTTGCCCTTGACAACAGAAGCCAGGTTTAGTTCTAGCTGGGCTTTGGTCCTTCTAATTTTCTCCCTACATAGCCTCACTACCTCTTTGTAGTCCTCATGAGTGGCCTGCCCTTCCAAAGGCCATAAATCCTCTTTTTCTCCCTACGTTGCAACCCTAGCTCCCCGTTCAGCCAGGCCGTTCTTTTTCCCCGACAGATTGTCTTTTGGCACAGGGGGACAGCCTGCTCCTGCGCCTTTAAGACTTCCTTCTTGAAAAACATGCAGGCTTCCTGGGCTCCTTTGCCCTGGAGGACTGCCTCCCAGGGGACTTTGTCAACCAGGCTCCTGAAAAGCCCCAAGTCTGCCCTCCGGAAGTCCAGGGTAGCAGTTCTGCTGACAATTACGATAGATGGGACTCCTCGTTTTGAACTACAGAAATTCAACAGACCTCTTAAATGAATAGTTCATCACTTTAGAGAATTATATTTTTGCGTGTGTGTGTATATATACATTAGAAGACAAATATAACAGTAATTTGAGTGAGACTGCACTTTTAGAGGACTCTAGTGTCTGAATTTGTGACTATATTTACTTTATAGCCAGCTGTGGTGTGTGGGTTTCGATGTCTCAGCGTTTTCGAGCTCGCCCGGAGCGGGGACCTCAGGAGGGAGACCTCAGCACTCGACCCAAGCTGCCACCACGGTTATTTCATACCATGAGCGTCGTCACATTCAATATAGATTAGAAAGTTTGCTGCAAAGTTCATTCTCTCCCTTGATGGCTGCCATCCTGAGAACTTCTTCCCCAGTGCCAGATCCCCCAGCCCTCCCCCTCCTCCCGAAGCTGTAGCGCTCGCAGTGTCCCACATTTACTGTCCACTGCTGGGAGTGCACAGCTTCCGACTGATATCGTTGGCTGAGTGTAGTCTTTGTATATTTTGTATTGGTATCTGGATCCATATTGGTTCTTTGGTGTTAGTAATGTAAATTATCCAATCTTTGTCTATTAAATCTGTTGACATTTCCACCCATGTGTTTGCTTGTTTTTTGCCTGATTCCCTTTCCTGGGTGGGCAGGGGTCATCGGGTGACAGAGTGATTGTCTAAAGGACAATAAATTGTGAGGGGTTTCTCAAACCATAACACAGGCACAACTTTATGGTGAGGCTCTGGACTTGGTTTCTTCTTCCCCAGTGCTTGGGGAAGCCGGGAGGTGGTGTGCGGTTTTCCTACACTCAGCCTTGCTCACCCTCACAACCCACTGCCCCCAGGAAGAGCCCTGAGCCACCAGTGAGGGGCAGGACCTGCCTTCCCAGGGCCTGGGGGTCAGGGGTTGGCCTTTCTGCTGCATCAAACCAACCAAGGGGTTCCTCAGCATTACAGCCACCTGCACAGTGCCTTTGCCTACCTGCAGCCACAGCCTCCAGTTATCTCCTCTAACGAGCCCATGGGGAGGCTTTGGCAGTAACGACCCTCAGTGGGGCCAATCAAGGCTTCAAGGTACTTTGCTTCTGACTTGGACTTCTGGAGCATGTTGCTCAGTCTCCTCTCAGTGTCTGAGGTTGATGGAGTCAGGGTCAAATACACCATAGGGCTCATTAAGGTACAGAAAGTCCTAATGAGCTATTTCTTTCCCTGTCATTTGCTTCAAGTCTTCAATAGAGCTAATTGGAGTTGTTTCATACTGTAATTTAGAAGGAAGATTTTAAAGAGAACCTAATAGAAAATATTTTTTTTTTTTATTTCAAAGGTTCTTTTTATTAGCTTTTCAGTTAGAGAAGAGGTGATAGAAGCTGTCAGCAGTTGATATTGATGCAGAGAGTATCCTCAGGAGGTCTGGAGAGCCAGGAAAAGCAGTCCTCTGAGGTCTGAGACTGTATGGACAGCCTTGCTCCTCACCTCCCTGTCCTCCCCATCCCTGTCATTGGCCAACTGGGATTTGCATCACTTTTCCTTACCTCAGACTTCTCCACTGAAGTCTGCAGCGGGGTGTTACAGCTCCATTGCACCATCTCCCTCCTGCGCTCCTCAGAGACCTGGCTGCACCCAGGCACAGGAGGAGTTTTCCTCTTTGCAAGCAGAGAAAAGTAAAGCATGATCAAGTTTGATAAACAATAAAACACCCTCTGCAACCAGATGCTCAGGACAAGCTGCCTCTAATGAGGTTGCTTTGCTACAAGGGATGATCTTATCAGAAATGCTTTAGATGGACAGGTACAAAAAGAGAGATATAAACGTAGTTACAGACTTGGCTAAAGGAGATAATTAGACAACTGAAAGACAGGCAAACTTGTAACTCCCTGAAGCTCAAAGCAGCAGCTGGATAGGTGACAGGAATCTGAATGACCAAAGAGGAAGGGCAGGAGAAAAGTGGAGTGCAATAGAAAAGGCTTTTGTCGAGACAGTCTGCATCTGAAAAGCTGAGTTTAGAAATGGTCATTGTATATAAACAGGTGATACATGTCTGAAAGTTGAGAGACATTCAAACCACTTTATTAACAGGCAGAATAGTGGCAATGAAGTCACAGGGGAAGATCAATACTTCTGTGGAATATCATCTTTGAAAGGTCATTGGATTTGCAGAGGTCTCTTGTGAGAGAGGACAATCAAGTGTTGGACCCAACTTTGAAGGAGGCCAAAAGTGCAGCTCAGGGAACTACTGGCCCAGAAAGCCAACCACATCCTGGGCTGCATCAAAAGGAGCGTACCCATAATGTGTCCTACAGCCCTAGGCAACAATCCCCGTAGTCCAAATGGTGATCCAGAGAGCTGCTCTCTGTGATTCATCTTGATGGGTTTCACACCTGGGGCTGATGGCTGTTCCAGGGCAGCCCTGGAAGGAGCTGAGCTGAGCTGTTCCTTCCTCAGGAGTCTGTAATTGGGGTTTCCATCTGCCACTGTGCCTCTGTGCTCTTCTTGATTTCTGGAGATACGCTCTTGATGAGCTGGTGGCTCTGCTGTGGTGGGTCGGGGAGCAGGACATTAAGTGAGTTACACCCCTGACATTGCTTGTGCCTTCTTCAGTTGCAGATGAGCTTCTTATCACTCAACCTAAAACAATCCAATGAGAACATAAATCTCCTGAGACATCTGCGTTTGGAGGTTATATGCATATTCATTGGTATTATTTAACATAGGAGAGCAGATCATTGGAGTTGCTGTCCAGAAAGGCATCGTGATTGAGGGAAAAGCTATCATGTTGCACGGGCAATGGCTTCATTCAGGGCCAGTATCACAGCCTTGTTTCTAAGACTGTAGATGAATGGATTTAAGAATGGGTACAGGACAGTGTTCAGCAAAGCTACCATTCTGTTTGCCTCCAAGGAAACATCTCCTGAAGGATGCACATAGAGAGCAATGCAGCTCCCGTATACAATGGCCAAGGTGGTGAGATGAGAAGAACATGTAGCAAAGGCTTTTTTCCTGCCGGAGGCTGCTGGGAGGTGTAGAATACAGGAAAGGATGCCTATGTAAAATGTCAGAGTTAAACATAAGGAACCAAGAATGACAAACGAAAATAAAACCGAGTCTATTTTCCAAATCAGGCTGGTGTCAGAGCAGGACAATTTGAATAAGGGGGAGTTGTCACAAAAAAAATGATGGATCTTGTTCGAACCACAGAAAGTCAGCTTGTAGAGGAGGACCGGACGGTAAGTCAAGAGTGTGATGCCCATGACCCAAGCAGCAAGAATCAAGTGGACGCAGAGCTGAGGCTTCACGATGGCAGTGTAACGCAAAGGCTGGCAGATGGCAACATAGCGGTCAAAGGACATGACAACAAGTAGAACAAACTCTGTACAGCCCAGGGCAAAATAGAAATAGGATTGGGCAAAGCAGCTGCTTAGTGAGATTGTTCTCCTACCAGAACCCAGGATCACAAACAATTTGATGCTCGTGGAGGACGTAAACCATATTTCCAGGAAGGACAGGTTGCTGATGAAAAAGTACATGGGGGTTTGCAGGCGGTGATCCACACACACGAGGAAAATGATGGTTGTGTTCCCCATCACTGTTGTCAGGTATATGAGCAGAAGGACCAGAGAGAGAAATAGCTGTAGTCTTTGATCAAGCCCCGAGAAACCCTCGAGGATGAACTCAGCAACTGCAGTTTCATTTTCTGGTCCCATGCTGAATTTCAGTTCATCCTGCCGAGACAGGAACACGGCAGAAAGCCAAGTGTGATAATTTCATGGTCTGGATGACCAGGTCTATCCTTCCTCTTCTACGCCTTTGTTTTCCTGCAGTCTTCCTATAGAACACAGAGATAGTCCTTCAAGCATTTCTCACACCCTGGCTTTTATGTTTTACATTTCAGTTAGAGTCCCCAGAGTATTTGTCGTCTTCTTTCTACCTTTTTCAAACACTCACAAAGGGTTCTTTCTGCAGAACAGAAGATTTTAAAGAGGCTTTTAGCCATTTCAGCCCATTCCTGGGAAATTCCAAATTCACTCAGACCTATTGCAAACGTCTGTCATACCTGTGTGCCAAACTCATCTCTTCTATTGCACAAATGTTAAACATCAAATCAAATCAAATCAAATGTGTATGTTGAAAGCTCTTTTTTGTACTTTTCAGTACTTGCCTTTTTGGGCTAGGAATCCCTGAGGATTTGTTGATTTCAAACCAAGTAATATCAAGCACCTCTTTTGTAATCCCCTGCTCTCTTCCACAGATTCTTGCTCTCTTCTTGCTTTCTTCCGGAAAGGGGGAGGGGGTGGAATAGGGACCACATAGAACTTGTCTTCTTCAGTATTCTAAATAATGATTGAAATTTACCATGGTTCCGCACACTCTGTCACACGGTCTCCTCTGACATTCGTCTGTGCCGAAATGCAGTGCTTTCCAAACAGCGGCTCATTGCTATTACTACCAAATGTCCTGACCTAAATGCAGGGCAAGAGAAGAGTGTCTGGAAGAGATTTGTAATCTTTCTTTGGCATGCCAGTTATAGGTTGGGAGGACCCAGCCTCTAGCATTTTCTTGTGTCTCCATTGACTGTAGAGGGAGCCTTGGGGAAACAAGTTCTCATAGGCACCTGCAACGAAGTACATGAAACTCATTATTCGAGTCTCAAATCTCTGACTCATTAACTTACTGTTTGGTTTTTTTTTCATCAAAATACACATTTAACAGAAGGAAGCACAAGAAAAAATACATGCAATAAAGACTGATGTTTTTCCCTTCATCTTTGCATTTGCTTTTAGACATAGAAAGAAGCAGAACAGATGACCCCCAAAGTTAGGATGATTCAAAATGGAAGGGGAGGAGAGGGAGGGGAGGAGATGGTGGGTTTGAAGCAGGGATGCAAAGCTTCTCCACAGCCTGTGTTGTCCCCGCAGGCTCTGTCCCAGGGCAGAATGGGTAGCACTTACCCAAGGAGTAAAATGGGAAGTTCAGTATAGGGCGGTGCCCCATGCTTGCATGGACATTTGAGCTTGGGGCTCAGGCTTGTCTTAGAACCCAATCGCCCGGCTTGTTCTTTGCCTCTAGTCTGGCACAGGGGAATTTCTGCACTGGCTGTGCCTGGAAAACTTTCTGAGGTTAAACCACTGGCTGTATGCGGCTCAGGCTCAGTCACCTACAGCAGGATGAGCATAGTGAGTCAGTGAATCAGAGGTCACAGTCCCAGTTTCCATTTTCTGGGTCAGTTCAAACACCCAAAGGGTTGTGTGTTCTTATTCTGTTGGGTGACACCTAAATTATCTGAAAATAAGAGGAGAGAGCAACGCTCATGTTTCATAGTAGCTGGTGCCCACGCGGGCTGCTCCCGGCAAAGGGACAATGCCGCAGAAGAAGCAGTCTCTACACTGGGCACAGAGGGTCCGATGGCATACAAGTTGGTGGGCTGAGCATGGACAGAGATGTCATTGCCCAGCAGCTAAAGATGAGCATGGAGCACAACCAGGAGTTCGTAAGGACAGAGTAGTATGAGGGGTTGCAAATGGCCCTGCAGCAAAGGAAACACATCCCAGCACATAGGTTAAACTCAGCTGGGCCCAGGAAGACAGAGGAGAAGGTCTGTGACTTGTAAGCAGCCACAGAGACTGCCAAACATGTTAGGGGAATGACCAAAGTGAACCAAATGGCCAAGAAGGACAAGGTGCTGAGGAAGGGATCCATGGGGGTGTGGTACTAGCGGCAGAGTCAAATGACGGCAATGGTGACTGCATTCCCCGTGACAGTGAGCAGATAAATCACCAGCAGCAGTGTGAAAAGGAGGACTTTCCACTCTGGAATGACTGGAAAGGTCTTCAGGAAAGATGTGGTACGGTTGTGAGGATCCATTTCTGTACCCAGTCAGTTGAACGCGTGACAAGGGTAACTAATACCATGTTGTGTTTTTGACCCTTCCTTCCCTTTTCTTGGGCTTCCTCTTCCTTCTTGAAATGGGACACCAGAACTGCCCTCTGTAAGGATTCTGCTTTTCTCTGTGTTTTTACCCAGTGGCATGAGACAAATATTGATCCAGCCCACTTGTCTTCAGACTCAGGAAATGCCTCTCCAGCCTTGCTGGTTTGCATGGGTATTCTGGACTGCCAGCTAGGAACTGATATTTCTGGCAAAAGCTGTATGAATTCTGTTACATTTCTCATGGTGGTGTAGCTGGGCATCAAGCCTGTGCAAGTGTGCAGCCAGAGCTCTTCAGTCATTAATCCCCTGGGTGGTCCAGGGACCCTCCCAACTCATCATCTACATCGGCAAGAGGAGACACTGGTCTGAGAGAGGGGATTGACATGGAACCAAAGGATTGAGTTGAGTCACCCCCTTCAAAATTAACCAGCTCCAAAATGAGCCAAAATGAGTCACCTTCAAAATTAACTGCTGGACTTGGCAGTGTTAGGTTAACAGTTGGACTCGATGATCTTAAAGGCTTTTTCCAACCTCAATCACTCTATGATTCTATGATCATTTCAGAAGCATCTCTTCTACAGACCCACGCAGCCATTGCAAAAGTCTCCTTGCAATTTCCCTTTAAGCCTTCCCTTGACTAGGATGCCTACAGCACCATAATCCGTGTGTTGCTATATATATACTGAAATCGGGACTCTTGGATAAGTCCCTGTTGTGTGTAGCCCTGGAAAACTCCTTTTGAGTGTAAAGGAAAACAGAACCAGCAAGAAAGTGGTTTGGCAACAAAATAGGAAAACAGAGCAAAGGGGGAAAAAGGGACCGTGTGAGTGGAAACAGGTTTCTAGTCAGCAGGCTTCTCTGATGGAGCCCTGCAGTAGCCTGTGTCCCGTGTTCTCATTGGAGCCGATTTCCAACTACCTTCTGTGCGGGCGCATCCTCTGTTCTTAGTGGGCATGTGTGAATGGCAGTGAACTTCAAGCTGGAATCACCGGTGAGGAGGATACGAGGTCTGTCTTCCAGCAACTGGAGCAGGGCTGCAAACATCCTGGACTCCAGTGCCTGGGTGCAGGCAATGAGGAGACCATGAAGACCAGGGTCCAGCAGCTGGATAGAACCAGTGCCTAAGGCAGACCTGGGTCTTCTCCTAGAGAGACTCATGGGCTGGAGAAGGCTGACTGGCTCTCTCCTGCCCTCTGCACAAGGCTCACGGGACCCTGCTGACCATAGACCTCAACTAAAAGAGCTGAGGAACTCCTGGAGGAACAGCATGGTACAACTTGGAGTCACTATCAGAACCCAAGTGGGAAAGGAAAAATGCTCTTGTTTTTGACAGAAAAGCTCCCCTGGAGTCAAAGCGTGGGTCAGACCTTAACTAGAGCCAAGAGTGAACGTAAATATCATCCAGGAAAAAATTCCTTCAGGTGCACTGGCTCAAACCAGATCACTCACAGAATCCCAGGATCACACCGGTAGGGTTTTGGAGGGGGTCTCTGGAGATTGTCTTGTCCCACCCACCTGCTAAACCCCCCTTCAGCTAGTGTGCCTGAAGGGTGGTGGGATCTGCTGAGGGAAGGCTGCTCATGGGCCCCTCGTCCCCCCGCTCTGGCCTCACACACATGGAGAGCCACCAGCAGCTGGGGCACATCTGGAGCAAGGCTTCATGTGTGATCAGAGATGGATCTGCAGAGACCACCACCAGGAACGGCTACAACCTTACAGTTACAAAAGGACTCTGCTTGTGAAGAAACCATTAGCCTTGGTAACTACATGATTCCATTCTTATGATGCAGGTGGATGGAGACCTCTCTTATGAAGAGAGGCTGAGAGAGTTGGGGTTCTTCAGTCTGCAGAAGAGAAGGCTCCAGGGAGACCTTACAGTGGCTTTCCAGTACTTAAAGGGGACCTACAAGAAAGCTGGAGAGGGACTTTTTACAAGGGCATGTAGTGATAGGACGAGGGGGAATGGCTTCAAACTGGAAAAGGGGAGATTTAGATTGGATATGGGAAAAGAAATTCTTCACTCTGAGGGTGGTGAGACACTGGCACAGGTTGCCCAGAGAAGCTGTGGATGTTCCATACCTTGAAGCGTTCAAGGCCAGGCTGGATGGGGCTTTGAGCAACTTGGACGGGTGGAAGGTGCCCATGGCAGGGGGTTGGAACAAGATGATTTTTAAGGTCCCTTCCAACTCTAACCATCCTAGAAGTCTATGATTCTATAACCTGAAACGGGAGATTCTGACCTGGAACAGGAAGAACATCAGACAGACAGACATTGGAACAAGTTGTCCAGGCAGGCTATGGAATGTCTACTCTTTGAAGTTTTCAAGACCCTACTGGGCCACAGCCCTGACCACCAAGTCTGACTCCACTGGAGACAATGCTCTGTGCAGTTGCTACCCTAAATGATGTCTCAGGGTCCTTCTCTCCCTTTTCACTCAGAGGAGAGACCTGAGGGGTCCACCTGTCATGAGGAGCAAGTCAGCAGAGCTGAACCTAAGTCAGCTCCCTTAACCTAAAGCCGGAGCCAAGCAGAACCCTGTGCACCATTCCTCTAGGAGGGTGGAGTCCTAACTGTCACTCTAGATCAGCAGCTGAGCTCACTTTAGCCCCCAGCAAGTGAAGCACCTTGGCCTCTGGGGAAGGTTTGGGTTTCCTCTCTCCTTAAAGGGCAGAGCCTGGCACCCCTGTGGGGGACTTATCCTGTCCCACATTCCCAGTCTCCTCAGCTTGGAGGAAATCACTCCTTCCTCCCCACTGACCATTCGTGGAGTCTAGGAGATCCGTGAGGAGCATCTCATTATAGTTCTGCTCCGTGAGCTGGAAGAGATCACGGCTCATTCTCCGGCTTGTTTCCCCGCCTCCGAAGAGCACAGAGGTCCAAGGGAGGGCAGCTCAGGGCTTTCATCCCCCCGGGGCTTCACTTGCACAGGGCTCACTTGCTGTGACACAGAGAGTTGAGCTGCAGCAGGAACCTTCAGGAGCCTCTTCTATAAACCCGGGAGGCACTGCAGAGAAGGGGATATTCAGGTGCTGCTGAAGACTCTCAGAAGGAGATGGTGACAGGTGAGTGCAAGGACAGAGCAGTGACTAAGTCATGGGTCAGGGTCTGCAGGCAGAATTGGAAAGGGGAGGGTGGAATGGGGACGAGGCAGGAGATAGCCCCCAGACCTTGCCTTTCATGCTCCATTCCCCTCAGAGGAAGAGCTGTGACATCCTGCTGGGGACTACAGGTAGGTGCTGGGTTTGCTGAGGTGGGTGTCATTAATGTGCCAGTGGCTCTTTGCACAGCGGCCACTAGGAAGTGGGACCATGTGTCTTGGTACAGCCCTGTCCTGCATGTCTTCTTCTTCCAGCTCACTCTTTCCTCTGGATACCCTCCCTGGGTCCTTGACACCACTGAACAGATACAGGCAGCGTGGTTGTCAGTGCAGAGACAGAGCTGCGGGGCATCAGCTGATGGGCACTCGGACACCTCCGTGGACATGAAGAGGTTGGAGAGGAGGGTATGGGGCCAGCGTGCCAACACACGTCCTTTAATGTCTCAACTCTTATTCTCTCTCTGTCTCTTTCTCCATCTTGCTTGTGTCTTAGGGCTTCACCTCAATGCCTCAGCTCTCTCACAGCTGTCTCTCAGCCATCCACATGGGGTGTGATTTACTGAGAGCACTGACTCTGGGGCACCCTCCCCATGGAAGCACCTTCTGGAACAATGCATCCCAGTGTAGGTGCGCTGAATCACTGAGTCAAAGGGCTCCTCCGTCCCAGGAACTCTCTGGGCTCACCAGGTGCCTGCCTTGGCCATCTCCAACTCTCTGTAAAATGTGTAAAGTTTGAGGCAGAGCATCATCAGGGACAGTGTTTTGTCTGACCCGATTGTTATGGAAGCCCAGAGAGGTGGTGTGGGCTTTCTCTTTCAGCCACAGGCGTTCCCTGGGCAGGCAACCAGGTGCGTATCAGGCATTTACTGGAAACCTGTGCTTCATGAGGATCCTGCACCGCCTCAGCCCCTACTCACCCCCAGGACACTCTTGTGTCTTCATTGCAGTGCTGAACAGGGAGCCCTGAGCACTCAGGTGGCAATGCTGAGGTCCAGGTGCTGCGCTGCTGCAGGGAGGCAGCCCAAATGCACCCAGAAATGTAAGGTGAGGAGGAAGAGATGTCCAGCAAATGATCGTCACCCCTGTCCTTTTTGCCTCCTCCTTGTGCAACATCGCTTTTCCTCATTTGGCTTAGAACCTCAGGTACCTCTTCTCTGGAATCCTGTTTTTCCCACCCTTCTCTCCCAAGTTCATATCTGCTTGTGAGTGTCCTGTCTAACAGACCCTTTGCAGTGCCTTCAGCTACCAAGCTAGTAAGTCCTGGCCACTCTTGGTCAGTGGAAAGAGATGGACTGTCCAGGGACAGAATTGCGTCATCAGAAAGCAAATGTTTCAGGGAGTTGAGACCTCTAGCCCTCTTCGCTGTCCATTCTTCCTCAGTGGAAAGAAGCTGTCTATGGCACGATGCGTTCCCCTAAAGGCTTTTTTGCATGATGGAGTTTTCCTCTCTGGCCCGTCTTTCTGTTGCTTGAAATTTGGCTAAAACCTATGCTAGGTACTCCTGGCAATAACTTCACGCATCACAATCTAATATGATCAAATGAACATTCTCTTTCATTCCACAGAAATAGGCACCTCGATGCGGCAACTCACCTCTCTAATCAAAGGAGATTCTTCAAAGAAGAGCAGTTTGGCCCTCTCAAAGAACCTTTTCTTGCCCTTTTGCCAGGAATAGTGCCCTAAACCAAGTCGGAATTCAGTCAAATGGGGGAAAACCTCCATGTTGTCTCTGGCAGTGACTTCTTCCCACTTCATTTTCACAAAAAACACAGAAACGCATGCCCTTCCCCAGGTTCCCTTCCTGCCTCATGGGGAAAAGAAGGTCCTACAGCACCTCATGGAGAAAGAAGAATGGGACAACCAGACCTCACCAGTGGTGTTCCTCCTGCTGGGATTGAGTAACGTCCCCAAGCTTCAGGTGCCTCTCTTCATCCTCTCTCTCATGATCTACATGGTGACCATGTTTGGCAACATCCTCGTTGTTGTGCTGGTGGTGGCACATTGGCATCTTCACACTCCCATGTACTTCTTCCTGGGGAATTTATCCAGTGTAGAAATCTGCTATACCTCCACTATCCTGCCCAGGCTGCTGGCCAGCTTCCTAACCAGGGACAGAACCATTTCTGCTCAAGGCTGCATGACGCAGTTCTTTTTCTTTGGCTGTTTTGCAGGTGCTGAGTGCTACCTGCTGGCCACCATGTCCTATGATCGGTACTTGGCCGTATGTCAACCCCTGCTCTATGCAAGCCTCATGAACTGGAAGCTCTGTCTCCAGCTGGCGGCTGGGTCCTGGCTAGCAGGATTACTGATGTCTACCATAGTCACTGGACAATTTTCCAAGTTACACTTCTGTGGTCCCAATGCAATTGATCACTTCTTCTGTGATTTTGCCCCGTTGCTAGAGCTCGCCTGCAGTGACACCACCGTGCTTAGACTGGTGACTTTCATAATCTGTTTTCTGGATGTAGTCGTCCCGTTTGTAGTCACTTTGGTATCCTACATCTGCATCATAGCTGCAATCCTGAGGATCCCCACCACCATGGGGAGGCAGAAGGCCTTCTCCACCTGCTCCTCTCACCTCATGGTGGTCACTGTTTTCTATGGCACCCTCGTCGTTGTCTATATGATACCCAGGACAGCCTCACTGAGGCAGCTCAATCAAGTGCTCTCCTTTTTCTACACCATCCTCACGCCCATGGTCAATCCTCTCCTCTACAGCCTGCGGAACAGGGAGGTCAAGGGGGCTCTAGGAAATGCACTCAGAAAAACTGTGGCCTGCGTCGAGAGCTCATACTAGTTGAGATCCACCAGGAAGACACAGGTTGTGGGTCTCCTTTGACCAAGCATGGACAATTCGTAAGTGCATATTTTGTGTCCCAGGTCCATCTTTAGAAGTGCACAATCTGTGGACTGGTTGTGGAATGAGAAGCGGGAGAGATGAATTTGTGTCTTAAAGAAATACAGGTCTGGTGTTGAAGAGTGTCAAATCTTCCCTGGCTTGCTTCCTTCTTTAAAGTAAACACGATTGTGATCCTGCAGGTGGGAGCTGTGAAATGCCACACCTGCCCAGGAGTGGGAGAAAACTTACGCTAAACATGCTGTTTCCTCTTCCGTTACCCAGCCAAGCTGAGGGCTGCCATTCTTGCATGCCTGGGACTCCTCAGGGCACCTCCCTATTGGCAGTGAGAAGTGGGCAGCTGAATCAAGCCCCGCTAGTGGACACGTCTAAATTCCAGTAGATGCATGCCAGCCCTCGTGTTCTCTGGGCTTCCTAGCAGACGACAACTGTGAAAGCTAGTCTGACAGGGTCACCCCCCCGAAAAGAAAAACCAAGATCCATCTTCAGAAGAAAGGCAAACAAGCTGGGTCTTGGCTTCCCGATGTTTTAACACAGCAATCATCACTTTTCCCCCTCTTTCCTTCTCCTAATCTGCCTCCCCCTCTTCAACCCTCCTCTCCCAATGTCATTACTTTTTTGTTTCCCACTGGCTGACTGAGGTATGGCAAATTCAGTCCTCCTGTTTTCTTCTTTCTTGCACAAGAGAGCAAGGTCAGCTCCTGAGGCATGACTGAGTACACACACCCCCAGCAGCGGGCATGCCCCATTTCCTGCCCTGAGGCACGCACACAAGATGGAAATGTCTCCATCATCCCTGATTTGCGCAAGGGCCTTCGGCCCTGACATACTGCCACAACACACTTATTCCTCCTCCAAGCACAGACGAAAATTCCTTCCCACTTCCAGGCTCAAATCACAGTTGCAAGAATTTGCTGCCCTTCAGAAGAGGCCTTGAGCTTCTTGGATCTTCTTGGTGCTCATGGCAATGTTCTTGGCTGCCTCCAGGGTTGATGGGCTTCTTGTCTATAGCAAGGACATTATGACAAACTTTTAGGAAATGTTTGCTTTTCTGTCATTCCGACATGTAGAAAGAGTAGACATACATAGAAAAGAGTGAAATACACGGAAATGGATGCTGAGCTAAGGGACAGTAAGAACCAGGTGAGATACCCCCATAGCTGTGGCTTCCTGGCAAGAAGTCCATCCTGCAAAAGGGCTCCAGCCTCTGCCGCTCTGGAGTGGGGAATCAGCAGTGTCCATGCCACCTGGGGACTCAAACAGTGCCTTTTGAAAGACCACCCTTCCTCTGAACTGCTTTGGATTTGTTCTTGAGGATGGGGTATCACGGCTCACGCTGCAAATACTGATTTCAGTGGCACTGCCCAGAGCAGCTGTCCAAGATGCAAACTGCTGCATTTAGATTTAGGCAGATTAATGTTTGTGGGTGGCTTTGGATTGTTTTTTTTGTGATTGGTGGGGCTTTTGCTTGTTTAGTTTTGGGGGAGGGTGTTAATTTTTTTAGATACTGATAGGGAACTCACACAACCGCCTGAAGGATTGTTGGAGGATTACTGACAGACGGCCCAGCATTTCTTGCATCTCAAGGCATGAGATGCCAGAGGCCAAGGGAAAGATGGTTTGGGCACTACCTGGGGATTTGGCGAACAGATACTTGCTCCCCTCTCGCAACACCCTGCTCTCCTCAGTGAGGGCTGTGAGAAACTCTGCCAACCAGGTCTGAACTCACATTTGTCTCAGGTAACTTATGTCTAACTGCAGCCAATGTGGTCCAGCCAGCTCAGGATTTGAGTTTCCATTGGAGGACAAATCATTTCAATTCACACTTCTTTTCCATCTTCACTCTGACACTGAATGTTGTGTGACACAACTGTCCTGGCTCTCCGGGCAGGATGGGCAAAAGTTTGATACCTGAACGGGAACTTTTGCCCTTGCTGGAAATAGGAACGCAGCAGGCTCGAGCCAAGAGACCCAAGAAACAAAACTTCCCATAGGGACAACTAATGAAAACGTGCCACAGGCTGTGGGACCTTCTCTTTACTGACAGAGAATTAGTGAGTCTGGAAAATACAGCTTCACCTATTTTTCCCTTTCTTGTAACTTGGTTCTCAGAATTTATGTAGAATAGAATCATGGAATCATAGAATCATGGAATCATAGAATCATGGAATCATAGAATCATAAAATCATGGAATCGTTTAGGTTGGAAGGGACCTTTAGGATCATCGAGTCCAACTGTTAACCAAGTCCACCACGAAACCATGTCCCTCAGCACCATCCCAACATGTCTTTTCAATACCTCCAGGGATGGTGACTCAACCCCTTCCCGGGTAGCCTGGTCCGATGCTTGATAACCCTCTCAGTCAAGACGTTTTTCCTAATGTCTAATCTAAATCTCCCCCAGTGCAACTCAAGCCCAATTCCTCTTGTCATATCGGTTGTTACTTGGTAGAAGAGACCAACCCTCACCTGGCTACAACCTCCTTTCAGGTAGTTGTAGAGAGCAATAAGGTCTCCCCTCAGCGTCCTTTTCTCCAGGTTAAAAACCCCCAGTTCCTTCAGACACTTTGAATCTGCTTTGCCACTTTGAAACTGTCTCTGAAAAACTAGCTCAGGATACGTTTTTTATATTTGATTGAGCCCCAATTAATGTGCTGCATTTAAGTGAGTTTCCATACTTGGAGCAGCTTTGCACAATGTCTGCTCAAAGAGGAGAAATAGCTCAGCCTGCAGTTGGAAATGGGTGAAGCTGGGGGCAATAAATGTGTTGCTTCAGATAATATTTGGTACGCATAAAATACAAAAAGGTTGTGAAGGTGAATGGGCAGGAAAGAAACGGAAAACTGGTCACCCAGTGGGGCTCTGCAAGAGGAGGATGGAGCTGTACATAACATGAGGCCATGCAAGTGGGATCAGCATGAAGAGAAGACAACTTTTGTAGGGAAGATGTTGCAAGGGAGTACCTTGACACCTTGACTTCGCCCAACTGCAAAACAGAGTTTGGGCATAGGGCAGAAGTGACGGGCAGAGGTGTCCTGTGCTGAAAGGACTTCTCTGAGAGAAGGCTTGTGGGATTTTAGTTGGAGAGATTTGAGGCAGTCCTTTCAAGATCTAAGGTGGCTGAGCTTTGGAAAGAAGGAAGAATCAGAATGCATCTCAAGGATAGTTTGGAATTAGTTGTACTATCTTTTGTCTCTCTTATAATGTAAAGATTACAGTAGTGTCCTTAAGTCATCCATGCTCCATATCTTTGTTCCCTCCTTTTATGAAGTGAGTGAGGTGGAATAGGGGAGTAGTTTCTCAGGCCAACGGAAAGATCCCAGGTTAGTGAAAAGGCACAAAGACAGGCAAATCGGTGATCACACCAGAAGATTACCTGTGTTTCCATTCTCGGAAGTCCGAGCTGTGCAGCAGAGACCTCAGAGCTGCCTTCATCTGCCCCGCATTCCAGCATGGAAAATGAAACTAATCTAGTCCAAAGGTTGGGTTTGATTCTCTTCACATCCTAAAGCACCACATGGGGCCGGAGACAGGCAGGACACCGAAAAAGGAATCACACTTCCCTGGACAAAATCTTAGGTGCTTGTGGGAATCTCAGGAGGCATGGCATATCGATTTCTGGGTTCAACGAGCTGGTCAAATGCCTTGTCCCCGTGTCTGTAATGGCGTCTTTGATGTGTGGCTCTTGTGTGCAGACTCTGCACAGGGACGCTGCTGTTTCTTGAGCAACCTGCTCAGCCTCAGAACTAGCCCTGCTTGGAACTAAAGGTCGAAGTAGAGACCCACTGATCACAGGACAGTTCCACTCTGAATTGTCCCATGGGCATCTGCTGTAGCCACCCTCACATCCAGGCTCAGGGAAGGGCTGTAGGGAAAGGGTCTGTTGGGGTCTCTGGTCCAGCCTCCCACCAAAGGGTGGGAAATCGCCAACCTCAGACTCTGGTCTGCTGTGACTGTGGAGCTGAAACCTGAAAACCTCCAAACATGGAGATCAAAGATCCTCTGGGAGGGTCCCGCTGCGGTGCAGCACCACCCTCCTACTCAGTTTTCACTCTTATGTCCTCCAGGGCATTATAAACATTTCAAACAGGGCAGGTTATGGTATCAACCCCTGCAGGACCCTACTGGTGAGATATCTCCAGGCACAGTACCACGCAGGAACCACGTGCCTCCAAGCCCAGCAGTTCAGCTGGTTTTTTTTACCCACCTGCTTATCTACCCATGCAGATTCTACTGTCCTCAGTTAGAAACAAGCTGGGGGTGATGCTGAATGCCCTTCTGACTTCCCAGTAAAAGTTACCGCTCTCTCTGCCCAGCAATCCTGTCCTTTCAGCACAGAAAGCAAAGAGGATGGCCAAGTGCGATCTGCTCTGGGTAAATCCTGTCACCTTCTGTTTCAAACACAGAAAAAGGCCCTGAGTGGACATGCTCTGGGGCACAGCCTTCAGCTCCCCTGCTAATCCTTTGGGAGTTTCTGAAAGGGGCATGCACGTTTTGGACGCTGCCAGTGAGCAGACAATTCCCCCAGTCTCCGTGATCTTCCAAAGACAAAGCAGAGTGACCACTGTGACACTGGCTGCCCCCTCAGCTCCCTCAGCTTCCGCCCCTCCTGTCCCATAGACTGGTAAGGATTGTGTTTGCTCGAGGACTTGACCCCAGCCATTGCTGGTGGTTCTCCTGCAGGTTCCATCCTTGAGTCCGAGGCCTGGGAGACCTTGCTGGGGCAGACTGAGGCAAAGAGGACATGGAGTATCTCAGATCTATCAGCACCTGTTCTTATGAAACTCAGCAGTGGCCACACAGTGGCTTTGTTTCTCCTTGAACTGTTCCTGAAGGAGTAAGCACTCATTCTGGTGCCCTTGAATTGCCTTTCAGGGTTAGATTGAATTGCAATCTGGACTATAGCTGAGCTTGGAGGAGGCTGTCCTTGAAGACCAGCTGGACTGAGCTCTGCCACCATGTCACAGCTCTGTCTACCACAGGAACGGCTCCAGCTCGTCCTGTCTGTGCCCCTGGCTGAGATCATTGCTGCACGTTTGGGCTGAAGCCCCCCGAGCTGTGGCACCAGGCAGGTGGTGACTTGCCATAAGGAATCCTGGTGTGCAAAGCCCTGTGTGTGCTATTGATGGGACAAGAAGAGGGGTTACTCATGGCCAGCTCTTCTTCTGCTGGGAGAAATGACACAGCTGGAAGTAAGTGTCTCTGCCCGCCAGAGGGAGGGAACATCAGGGATTGCATCAGGCTGTTTCCCAGCAAGTTCCCCTGGAGCCCCAGGAACACCTCCAGGGAGCCCAGAGGGGACAGAAAGAGTGCCAGCGTGGGCTGGTCCTCTGCTGCTGAGCTGGGCTGGGCTGCTGGGACAGAGGGAGCTCCTGGCAAGCGAGCAGCGCTGCAGAGAGACAGCTCTGCCCAGGAGCAGCTCCTCTGCACAGCGCAGGAGGGCTGAGGGCACTTCCTGCAGGCAGCGAGTGCAGAGCGGAGTGTTCACCAGGGGAGGCATCTCCACAGCCCTCGGCACAGTAAGTCTCTGGCTGCGGGGCATTGCAGCTGCAGCTCCTGGCACCATCTAAAACTGGCACCTTCCATGGCTGGGGCAAAGGAGAAGGACGTGCTCCAGAGCAGGGCTTCCCTGCCCCACCATCAGAGGCACAGGGCACGATGGCTGCCTGCTCCTGGGGACGTCTGCAGGAGGTGACACTGGGTGTGCAGGCAGGGGTGGGCAGGGCTGTCCTTGCCAGCAGGGTCCCTGCCCCCCGGGGGCTGTGTGCCGGGGCAGGGACTCTGCCGCCTGCCAGGGTATGCTCTCAGCCTGCCCGGGGAGCTCCCACGGCACTGTGGGGAGAAGCTGTGGGTGGAAGGAGTGACCGCCAGTGAGGCAGATTACTTCTGCTTTTGCAAGGGAACTGCAGGGTTGAGGACTGGTCCCAGCTCCAGGTCACCCCAAGGACATTTGCAGAGGGTTCTTTTGAAAAACAATGTCAAGGAACTATTCACCTGCAAGGGAACAAGTCTATGCTGTGAGTTTTCTCCTCTTGGTCGGCTGGATGGGCAGGGAGAGATGGGAATGGATTTCTCCACCGTGCACAAGGCTCTGAGACCCCATTTGTTGATAGGACTTGTCTGAGGTTCTCGTTAACCCCTGCACACGAAGATGTCCCTGGGCAGTGCCCTGATGCCAGGAGGGGTCTGCAGGGCAGAGCTGTGCACGCAGCAGGCGGAATGGGGTCTGTGAGCATGAAGAGGGAGGAGATATGGGGAGAGAGAAACAGGTCCTGGCCAAGACAAGCTCCAGGTAAGAGAGTCATGGGCAGGGAGGAAGAGAGGCGGGCTCCCAGAAATGCTGTGGGAAGGGGGATACAGGCATCTCCCTGCCCTCCCCGACAGTGCAGATGCCTTCCCTGGAGCAACCCCTGGTCCCCTCGCTCACACAGCAGAGCCTCTGCCCTTCGTGTCATGCGGGTTTGGTCATGAGTTGCCTTTCCAGCAACCTGACCACCACAGAGGAGATATGCTCAAGTGTCCGACTGTGTCTCCCTCTCCTGCCTGCCCTGGCAGAGGTACTTTGGCATCCCCTCTCTCCCGTCTGCCCTTGTTCTTACTGTTACACTCCCTGGTGGGGGGGGGCTAAGGATTGAAGCGCAGCTGAGACACCAACACTGCACGTACTTTCGTGCACGTATGTCCATGGAGGAAAAGCAGCCAACTTGCATCCTGTCTGCCTTTGGCGCTCTGGGAATCACAGTGTATGCGGCTGGAAATGACCTGATCGTGCCTTCAGGATAAGCAAATTTAAGATAAGTGATTCCTTGTTTGAGGGGTCCTGCTGGGCTGCAGGCTGCCCTCCAGAAGGACACAGTTCTCCCACGGCATCTCTGTGTTATCTAGCAGTCCCACAGAGAAGACATCGTGGTGCTAAAGCCATGGAAACGCTGCTGGGCAGCTGTCTGTGGGCAGCTGTAATGAGCCCTCTGTGTCCCTGGCTGGGAGGGCAGAGCTGAGGTCTTCCTCAGGTATGATTAGAGGGGCTGAGGGCTTTAGAGAGATGCACTTGGAAGGCGCATTCCTCTGCTCTCACCAGTGCCACAGAATCGTAGACTCCTAGAATGGTGTGGTTGGAAGGGGCCTTTACGGGTCACCTAGTCAACCCCCTGCAATGACAGCCCGTTTGTGTCTCAGGACCCACAAGGCGCAGCAGGATTTCTGTCTTAAAAACACTCCTAAGGTGTGTTGGGGCAACTAAAACAGTACGAACACAACAAAATCCCCACAGCTCTGCTCTGCAGTCTGGTGCATTGGGAGCCACAATGCTGAACAGCTCTTTGCTATCAAAAGTGGATTTAATCTGAGATCACCCCAAGTTCCTATTTTCCTTTTGCTGTAGGACAGGTCTGAGTCCTGCAGAGCCAACAGCAGAACCTCCTGTTCTCTGGGGCACCCTCAGACAGCACCAATCTGAGCTCACAAAAGGTCTTCCTGGAAAGGTAAAAGTGGTTTGGGGGTGTTTTATGAGAAATTGAATAGATTATACTCAGAGAATTCCAGCTCTGGAGCCCCAAACAAAAGAAGGGCATGGACCTGTTGGAGTGGGTCCAGAGGATGGCCACAAAGATGATCAGAGGGCTGGAGGCCCTCTCCTATTAGGACAGGCTGGGAGAGTTAGAGTTTCTCAGCCTGGAGAAGAGAAGGCACCAGGGAGAACTTATTGTGGCCCTCCAGTAACTAAAGGGGCTACAGGAGAGCTGGGGAAGGACATTTTACAAGGGAATGTAGACATAGGCTGAGGGGGAATGGCTTTCAACTGGAAGAAGGTAGATTTATATTAGGAAGAAATTTTTCACTTTTATGGTGTTAAGGCACTGGAATAGGTGTCCCAAAGAAGTTGCGGAAGCTCCAACCCTGGAGGTGTTCAAAGCCAGGCTGGATGGAGCTTTGAGCAACCTGGTGTGGTTGGAGGTGTCCGTGCCGATGGCAAGGGGGTTGCAACTCAGTGATCTTCAAGGTCCCTTGCAACCTAAACCATTCTATGATTCTATGAATTCTACCCTAACTTGTCACTGTCTTTACATTTTGAAAAGGTCCCTGTGCCCAAAAGAAGAAAATGCCCAATGGCAGCTCCATCACCCACTTCCTCCTCCTGGCATTTGCAGACACACGGGAGCTGCAGCTCTTGACCTTCGGGCTCTTCCTGGGCATCTACCTGGCTGCCCTCCTGGGAAACGGCCTCATCATCACCACCATCGCCTGCGACCACCACCTCCACACCCCCATGTACTTCTTCCTCCTCAACCTCTCTGTTCTGGACCTGGGCTGTATCTCCACCACTCTCCCCAAAACCATGGGCAATTCCCTCTGGAACACCAGGGCCATCTCCTATGCAGGATGTGCTGTCCAGCTCTTTTTCTTTTTCTTTTTTATTTCAACTGAGTATTTTCTCCTCACCGTCATGGCCTATGACCGCTACGTTGCCATCTGCCATCCCCTGCACTACGGGACCCTCCTGGGCAGCAGAGCTTGTGTCCGCATGGCAGCAGCTGCCTGGGGCAGTGGGTTCCTCAATTCTCTCCTGCACACGGCCAATACATTTTCACTGCCCCTCTGCCAGGGCAATGCCCTGCACCAGTTCTTCTGTGAAATCCCCCACATCCTCAAGCTCTCCTGCTCACACTCCTACCTCAGGGAAGTTGGGCTGATTGTAGTTAGTGTCTGTTTAGCATTGGGGTGTTTTGTTTTCATTGTGCTGTCCTATGTGCAGATTTTGAGGGCGGTGCTGAGGATCCCCTCTGAGCAGGGACGGCACAAAGCCTTTTCCACGTGTGTCCCTCACCTGGCTGTGGTCTCCCTCTTTCTCAGCACTGGAGTGTTTGCCCACCTGAAGCCCCCCTCCATCTCCTCCCCATGTCTGGATGTGGTGGTGTCATTTCTGTACTCAGTGGTGCCTCCAGCAGTGAACCCCCTCATCTACAGCATGAGGAACCAGGAGCTGAAGGATGCCCTGTGGAAACAGGCCCAGTGGACGCTGTTTCACTGACAGTTACGTGCTGCCCCTTCTCTGCACATTGCCCAGGGCTTATCTTAGGCTGTGAGTCTGTTTTTTTGTTTTGTGATAATCCTGCT
This sequence comes from Vanellus vanellus, assembly GCF_965231255.1. Classification (NCBI taxonomy): domain Eukaryota; kingdom Metazoa; phylum Chordata; class Aves; order Charadriiformes; family Charadriidae; genus Vanellus; species Vanellus vanellus. Next base: position 408,576 of record NW_028127759.1, read on the forward strand.
TATAGATAATTTTCTGAGTTTATGCTGCTTGTCCTGAGGCTTGATCCTACTGTGTCTGACCCTTGCACAACACAGAGTCAGGTGTGGCCTGACAGATAACAGCTCTTCAATGAAAGGGCATCTCCCAAGTGCCGTGCCTGAAAGATGGACTGTTCCTCCAAAGTTGCTTCCAAGAATATGTTCAAGGAATTGGTCTTTTAATGAGTCTCTTCTCCGTGTGTTCCCAACGTTTTTGGAGCTAAACTGATGGTATCATTGAGTTCCACTGCACCAAATATTCTGGATTTAAAAGCGCTCTTCTTGGTGTCAAATTGCAGGGGAGACAGTCCATGAGCTCCCATTACCTCCTCAGTCTTCTTCATGTATGACAGGACTGACGGCATATACAGGATGTTCTGGAAATGCATTTTTGAGGGGAAGGGGAGGCGGGATTAGGGACTCGACATATGCCATTGGGCTGGAACGGATGGAGACTCCAAAGGTGAAACACCCTCAAAGGTAAAGTCCACCAATATAAAGCACTGAATCAATGTGTCCACGCACAAGGACGCTGCAGTGCCGAGGGAGTCAGCAGGGACTCATCAGGCACAGGGAGGGGAGAGTGGGGAGATGCAGGAGGTGCCTGAGAGAACCCCAGGGCCAGGTCTGCTGTGCTGTCCTGGGGCGTGGGGCTGACTGGGGAGAGAAGGGGGCAAATTCAGTCAGGGCTGGGGATGAGGCACAATATGAATTCCAGAGAGGCAGAGAGTGACCAGCCTCTTTTTTCTCATTCCCTCAGTGCCAGCACGAGCCCCGGGGCTGATGGGCAGGCTGACCTCCTTGTCTGCCCCCCAGGAGCTGCTGCGCCCTTGGGAGGATCTGGGGCTGTGCGGTGAGTGCCCAGAGCTCTGCATCAGCCCGCGGCGGGCAGTGCTGTGGGGCCAGTCCAGACTGGGCTGCTGGGCTTGGCTGTCCTGGGGAGAGGGCTGTGAGGTGGGCAGAGCTGGGCAGGGGCTGGGGAGCTATCAGGGTGGCTGAAGTTCCCTCTGAGGACCAGGGCTTGTGAATGTGAGCCTACTCCAATCTGTCTATAGAGGGCCTTATCCACTCGGTCTTCTTGGTACCCCCATGTACTTCTCCCTCCTCAACCTCTCTGTTCTTGACCTGGGCTCCTTCTCCACCACTCTCCCCAAAATCATGGCCAATTCCCTCTGGGACACCAGGGTCATCTCTTAGGCAGGACGTGCTACACGGGCCTTGCTGTTTGTCTTTTTCATTTCAGCAGAGTTTTCTCTTCTCACCATCATGGCCTATGACCGCTACGTTGCCATCTGCCATCCCCTGCACTACGGGACCCTCCTGGGCAGCAGAGCTTGTGTCCGCATGGCAGCAGCTGCCTGGGGCAGTGGGTTCGTCAATTCTCTCCTGCACACGGCCAATACATTTTCACTCCCCCTCTGCCAGGGCAATGCCCTGCACCAGTTCTTCTGTGAAATCCCCCACATCCTCAAGCTCTCCTGCTCACATTCAGACTACCTCAGGGAAGTTGGGCTTCTGGTGCTTAGTGTCTTACTAGCATTCGGGGCTTTTGCTTTCATTCTCTTTTCCTATGTGCAGATCTTGAGGGCTGTGTTGAGGATCCCCTCGGAGCAGGGACGGCACAAAGCCTTTTCCACGGGCATCCCTCACCTGGTTGTGATCTCCCTGTTTATCATCACTGCCATGTTTGCCTACCTGAAGCCCCCCTCCATTTCCTCTCCATCTCTGGACCTGTTGGTGTCATTTCTGTACTCAGTGGTGACTCCAGCAGTGAACCCTCTCATTTACAGCATGAGGAACCAGGAACTCAAGGATGCCCTGTGGAAACTGATGACTGGTATCTTGTCAGAAGCAGCACTGAACTGCCCATCTTCTAACATATCGCACATGATGTAACTCATTACAGGCCCAGATTGTCTTTAGTACTTTTTTTCCTTTCATTTATTTGTTTTTTAGCTTTTCTGGGTTTTGTTAATGCTGTCAATAAAAGTGAAGAATCATCCTTTATCCTATTGCTATGTCAGGATCCGTCTGTGTTGTGGGAGCCACAGACTTCGCGTAGATAAGAAGCTCTTCTCTCTTTGTTTTTAAAAAAATGAAGGACCCTGCACTGACTTGTTTGTCTGAGATCCTTTCTCCAAGAACTTCTCTGGAGCTGCAGGGGCCACGTCTGTGTGCTGAGGTGAAGGGGGCAGGAGCCACCCGACCTGGGTCTGCCTCCCAGCCTGACCAGCATGGCCCTGGGCACCACAGCCCCCAGCTCTGCAGAGCCGCACCACCAGCTCGGGGGCTGTGGGACACCTGGGGAGGGGTGCAGGAACGGCTGGCCAGGCCAGCACGGATGAGCTCTCTCGGGAAAAGGCTCTGAGGGGAGATGGGCTGTGGTGGGAGAAGAGCAGGGCACCGTGTGTGTGCAGGGCAGCCATGGAAAGCGGAACCCTTTGCTCTGGTGGGACAGCTCGGGGCAGGCTGCCCTGTCCGTGGGGCCAAAGGACCTTCCTGAGGGTGCCCTGGGCCAATTCTCTCATGCCATCCTGGGAAGGACGTTTGGCAGGTGGGGCTGCAAGCTGCCTGGGGCAGAGATCTCCTCATCATGCCGGATGGGTGGAAATTCTCACTGGCCTCTGTGTCCTGCTGTGGGACCAGTCCCAATGGGGCTGCTCTGCTGGTCTGTGCTGGGAGAGGGCAGGAGGTGTCCAGATTCAGGGAGGGTGTGGGCTGGCGGGGCTGGCAAGTGCCCCAGAGAGGAAAAACCTCAGGGAAGAGCTGAAGTGGGGGAATGTGCAGGGTGGGGGCACACAGCAGTGTCCTGGCACAGCCGGGCTCCTACAATGGACATGAGGGACCAGCAGAGCAGGGTCTGGGCTGTGCCTGTGGTCAATGGACACGCCGGGGAAGTTGTCCCAGGGCCATCATCACAGAATCACAGTACCACAGAATTTCCTAGATTGGAGAAGACCTGTAAGATCACATAGTCCAATCATTACCCTAACACTGACAAGCCCATCACTAAACTATGTCCCTCAGCACAATAACTACATGACCCTTAAACACCTGCAGGGATGGGGACTCCACCACTGCCCTGGGTAATGCATTCCAATGCCTGATGACCCTTTCAGTAAAGAAATTCTTCCTAATACCCAGTCAAAACTTCCCTTGGCGCAACTTGAACCATTTCTTCTTGTTCTAACACCCGTTACCTGACAGAACACGTCGACACCCACCTCTCTGCAACCTCCTTTCAGATATGTTTAGAGAGCGATAAGGTCTCCAATCAGCCTCTTTTTCTCCAGGCTAAACCACCGCAGTTCCCTCAGCCGCTCCTCATAAGACATATGCTCCAGACCCCTCACCCGTTTCGTTGACCTTCTCTGGACACGCTCCAGCGCCTCAATGTCCTTTTTGTGGTGAGGGGGCCGAAAGTGAACACAGTACTCAAGATATGGCCTCCCCAGTGCCCAGTACAGGGGGCAAATCACCTCCCTGGTCCTACTGGCTACACTAGTCCTGATACAGGCCACGATGCCGGTGGGCTTCTTGGCCACTTGGGCACACTGCTGGCTCATGTTCAGCTGCTATCAACCAACAACAGAGGTCCCTCTCTGTGAGCAGCTTTCCAGACACTCCTCCCCAAGCCTGTAGCATTGGCGGGGGTTGTTGTGGCCAAAGTGTGAGACGCAGCACTTGGCCTCATTGAAACTCCTACAGTCTGCCTTGGCCCATGGGTCCAGTCTGTCCGAATCCCTCTGCAGAGCCTCCCTACCCTCAGGCAGATCAACACTCCCACCCAGCTTGGTGTCATCCGCAAACTGACTGAGGGTACACTCCATCCCCTCATCCCGATCATTGATAAAGACGTTAAACAGGACTGGCCCCAGCACTGAGCCCTGGGGGACACCACTCCTGACCGCCCGCCAACTGCAATTAACTCCGTTTACCACCACTCTCTGGCCACGGCCTTCCAGACAGTTTTTTACCCAGCAAAGCGTGTGCCCATCCGAGCCATGAGCAGCCAGTTTCTCCAGGAGAATGCTGTGGGAAACAGTGTCAAAGGCTTTACTAAAGTCCAGATAGACAACATCCACAGTTTTTCCCTCATCTACTGAGCGCGTGACCACGTTGTAGAAGGAGATCAGGTTAGTCAAGCAGGACCTGCCTTTCACAAATATCTTTGATAATGTGGGACTGAGTTCCACCTGTCTGTATCAGATTTTATCCCACAGTGAGTCTGCAAAACTAGAAAGGGCTACTGCGAATGTGTCAAGAGAATTAGAAAAAGCCATTAATGAGGGCAGGCAGTATGACAGCCTTAGAGGAAGAAATCAAATTTTTATCAAAAATGGTAATATAGAATGGCTTAGCTCTAGAGCACCCTTTAGAAATACAGGACACAGTAGGTGCGTTCTTGAATAAGAGCTGCTGGGGTTTTTATGTCAGTCAAGACCAGAAAAACAAAACTGAGAGAAACAAGTGAAAGACTCATTTAAAAATATTACACGAAATAGGGAAGGGATCTCCCCTAAATCTCTTTGGGTGGCTAACCTCTTGGCTCCCAGACTTAGGAACAGGACTGTGAACTGAAAGGATTTGGGTGGTTGTATTCACTCTCTTGTTTTGCTTTCTAATTAGATGGGTGTGTTTACAGTGTAGTATTACCTTATGAACTTGAGTTACGACTTAAATAATGAAGAGTATAGTGTGACCCTGACGGTGAAAGGAAAAGGAGGGACTGTTAGGAAAATCTCATTCCCGAACTATTGTAACAATTACTCTTTAGAGTACGAAACTGTATGAACTTTCTTAAGATATACAGCGTTTCTATTGCGTACTGCATAGCCATGGTTCAGTCAGCATGACTACAGGACCCAGCTCATTGTCGGGAGGAGAAGACAGGCCCCAGCCTGAAGAAGAAAGGATACTCCAGCACTGCGCGGATGACGCCAGCCTCCCAGCCTCTCTGACACCCCTGTGAAACCCTCCCCTGATCTGGCATCAGAGATAAGGAACTGCAGCAAGACCGACTCCAGGGACGTCTCCATTAGGAGAGTAGCAGGTGGATGATGATGCCACAGCATGAGAGTTGCTTTGCCAAACAGCAGCCTGCGTGTGCGTGTTAAGTAGCGATCACTCAAATTGTGTTGTACCTGAATGCTCTAAAGGTATAAGAACCATGTGTGAAACTGCATTTGGGGTGTCCCAATTTGACTGGGACCACTCGTGCTCGTGAACAGAGAATCACTCGTGTAATTCCATACTTTGTGTCCCAGTCTCTCTCCTGGGACAGCATGGGCAGTTGGAAAGTTTTCATGATGTTATCCTCGAAGGTCGAGAATTGTCCCCAGAGGTGGCCCAGAAGGCACTTGACTGCCTTTATGGTGCTGTCCTCCCAGGCAATGATCGTTCAGGAAGGACTCTGACTGAAACCATGACTCGAATAGGACTGCCTCAAGAACATGAGAGAGATGTGCCATCCTCCCCTACGCAAGATGGTCCCCATTTCGAGCCCAGTCGAAAGGAACGGGTGGTTTGCAAACTCTTTTGGGCAAGGATTTCTGATGCTTGTGCAATGCCTCACACAACTGTGGCCTGGGCACTCATAGACAACAGATACCTGATCATTTCCATAGTGTCAGTGTCAGTGTGTGTGCCTTCGGAAACCATGCACGTGCTAACAAGCAATGGGATTTGGGTGAGTGGTGTGTATGTTCAGTGAATATGAACTTCAAATTTATACCCTTGTGAAGGCAGGATTTCAAAAGTTTCAAGCAAAGTCCTTACTGTCAAAAATGCTGAGTTTATTTTTTCTAAGCTAAGAATAACCTAGACTTTCCTTGTTTTAAATAAATGCCCTCTGTCCCCCCTTCCACTCTTCCTTGCCCAGCAAGACTGCAACCTGCTGCCTCCTGTTCTGCAGGTCGTGAGCCATCCATTGCAGAACAGCCTTGAACATGGCCTCTTCTTTCCCACGGAGCTGCTCCTTCTGCAGGACGCACAGGAGGTCATTGACGGAGAGCTCCAGAAACTCTCTCGACACCCTGATCACCTTTTCCAAGTGATGGAGGATGAAAGCATGGGCTTCTCCTCGCAGGTCAATAATAAAGTCAATAATAAAGGCAGTAGTAATACTCGGTGAATCTCCAGATGCCGACGCAGTTCTCCAAGCACAGCTGGGACTTTAAGAACTCGCAGCACAGTCTGACGATGCCCATGACGTTGAACTGGTCGGCCGCTATCAGCAAACGTTCAACGTTGTCGGCCGTGACCGGTACTGTGCCGGTGTAGGCGTACTTGGTAATGAGCCGCATCATTTCAGGTGAAGTGCCGGGGATTTTATAGACAACGTTCCCGGCATTGCTCCAGTGGGTGGAAAACAAAGCCCTTTTCAGGGCTTTTTTCAAAGCAAAGTAGTGCTGGGGGAAAAGCATCTTTCTGCATTAAACCCGGACCCCGTTATCCCCTGTGCCTCCTTCCTGGGGCACCAATTTGGTCATGAGCAGTAGCCATGCTGGGAGGCCGTGGGGTTTATTAATTCATGTGTTACGAGCCGGTTGTTTTAACAAGGAGTCACCACCTCCAGCTGTGAACAGAGAGCCACAGGGCCAGTGCCCTCCTTGCTTCAACAAGACCACCAGAGAATGGCGCTGTGTGGGGAAGGAACACCTCCCGCCCCACGGCAGACAAGCCCGGCTGGCCATGCTCCAGCCCTGCACCGCATCGGGGGGTTTGTCAGACACCGCTTCCAGCGCTGTTGTGAGATCTTGGGTTGGGGATGAATTCCAGTGTCCAAGGAGGCACCAGTACTGTGGGGAAGTGCTGGAAAAGAGGTTCAGTGCCGAGGGAAGCGCTGGAGAGTCACTAAGGCAGCGTGACACAGCCTGGGAAATGCTGTGTGTCCCCATCCCCTCTTGCTCCAAGCACTGACCTGAAGTATTGACTGCAGCTACAGAGGATGTTCTTGTGAGCACTGAACTCAATGCCATCCACGCTGATAACCACATCGCAGAGTCTCTCCTCCAGGCAAAGCTCACTGAAGGCGGTGCAAAGCACAGCACTCATCTTCCTCTCCCTGGGTGAGGATGAGTGTCGCTGGGAGCCAAGCTATCGCCCACGTCACAGCCTGTGGCAGTGGAAAGTGCTTCTCCTGGAGGTGCTACAGCGCTTTGTCCGTGCCCTCCCTCCAATATCGTCTCCCAACCCCTGCCTGTCTGGTGGCTCTGGAATGTGCCCCAAAGTGAAATCACAGGCGCAGGGGTGACCCGGGACCGGCTGTGAGTCCCGTGCAGCTGGTGCTTTACCTCCATGTTGATTCATGGGTGGTGGCAAATGCTCTGTGGGGGTGGTTACAGCAGTGGGAGCAGAGCACCTGGCAGTGCAGAGATAGACCCATCTGGGCTGTTGAACTGTGGCAAGACATTGCTGCCCGGATAGAGAATCTGGTTGTGAAAGCACATCATGTAGATGACCACTACCCAAGGGTCAGGCCACTGAGGAACATCAAAACAACCAGCAGGTGGATCAGGCTGCTAAGGTTGAAGTGGCTCAGGTGGACAAGGACTGGCAACGTAAGGGTGAACTATTCATAGCTTGGTGGGCCCATGACGCATCAAGCCATCAAGGAAGAGATGTGACATATAGACGGGCTTGTGACCAGGGGGTGGACTTGGCCACGTTCACTATTGCACAGGTTATCCACGAATGTGAAACATGTGCTGCAATTAAGCAAGCCAAGCTGTTAAAGCTTCTTTGATATGGAGGACGTTGGCTGAAATATCAATATGTGGAGGCCTGGCAGATTGGTTCTATCACACTCCCTCAAACCCGCCAAGGCAAGCGCCACGTGCTCACAACGGTGGAAGCAAGCACCGGACGGCTGGAAACACACCCTCTGCCCCATGCCACTGCCCTGAACAACTATCCTGGGCCTTGAAAAGCAAGTCTGATGGCGACATGGCACCCCAGAGAGAATTGAGTCAGACAGTGGGACTCATTTCCAAACAGCCTCATAGACACCTGGGCCAAAGAGCATGGCATTGGGCGGGTGTATCACATCCCCTACCATGCACGAGCCTCTGAGAAAATGAAACAATACAACGGACTGCTATAAACTACACTGAGAGTCATGGGTGGTAGGATCTTCAAAAGTCGGGATACACATTTGGCAAAGGCCACCTGGTTAGGGAACATTTGAGGATCTGAATATGTTTGGGAAGAGAGTCTGGGTTATTCCTGACACAAGCAAAGGACAAACTATCTGTGGGATTCCTTTATTTTAAGGCCCTGAGTGCACTTGGTGGGTGATGCAGGAGGATGGGGATGATCGATGTGTTCCTCAAGGGGATTTGATTTTGGTGAGAATGGCCAATGAATCAAATGATATGATATTTATTGCTAAATTACCACTATATGTCATCACTGATACGGTTGCTATATGCTCTATCTATGGCATTGCAGTGAAAGTGACCTAAATTAATGAAGAATGAACTTTGATGAAACTGAGCAAAGCGCAGAAGTGATGGAACCAGAAGTGGCTGCAGCAACTGGCACCTGGGAATTGTCTTGAGATCGACATCTTCAACCCACAGATGATGGGCATGGGCCATGCCGGCTACACCAGCTGCAAGCTCCAGATGCAGCACGCAACAAGTCAACACCACACACCACGTCTCCTGCCGGGAAAGACAGTTACAACAGATGGAGCCCAAAGTCATGGACTAAATGAACTCAAGGGACATTTCAGTGGGATGGGCCATGGACTAAGGGAATGATATCTGTGTGCATATACACATATATCAAAGACAGGAAAATGGTGGTGATTTATGGAAAAGTGTAAGACCTGGGCATGAGGTAGATGGTATAGAATAAGGGGCGGACGCTGTCCTGGTTTTGCCTGGGATAGAGTTAATATCCTTCCTGGTAGCTGCTGTGTTTTGGATTGACTATGAGAATAACATTGCTAACTCATATTGTTTTAGTTGTTGCTGAGTGATGCTTATATTGTCACGGACTTTTTCAACTTCCTGTGGAAGGTGGGGGGCGACAGACAAGACAAGCTGGCCAAAGGAATATTCCATCCCATAGATGTCATGCTCAGTATATAAATGGGAGTTAGCAGGGGGGCAGGGATCAGTGATCACATCTCCGGACAGGCTGGGGAGTTAATTATTGGGAAGTGTCAGCAATTTGTGTTGCATCACTTTATTTTGTTTATTATTATTATTATTTTTAGTAGTAGTAGTAATAATATCTTTTCTGTTACTGTTCTTTTAAACAATATTTATCTCAGCCCATGTCTTTTTTTTCTGTTTCTCCCTTTTCTCCCTATTCTGCCTGGGACATCCCATTTCATTTAAGAGCTGTTATCTGACCAGCTACATCTGACTCAGTGTTGTGCAAGGGTCAGACCCAGTAGGATCAAGCCTCAAAAAAAGTAGTATAAACCCAGAAAAATATCAATAAGCAGGATTATCAAAAGAGAAAAATTCAGGCTCGTGGTCTAAGATAAACTCTGGGCGGTGGGTTATTGTCGGTGGGTTATTGTCGGTGAAACAGCGCCCATTGGGCCTGTTTCCACAGGGCATCCTTGAGCTCCTGGTTCCTCATGCTGTAGATGAAGGGGTTCATTGCTGGAGGCACCACCGAGTACAACACTGCCACCACCAGGTCCAGAGATGGGGAGGAGATGGAGGGGGGCTTCAGGTGGGCAAACATGGCAGTGCTGAGAAAGAGGGAGACCACGGCCAGGTGAGGGACACACGTGGAAAAGGCTTTGTGCCGTCCCTGCTGTGAGGGGATCCTCAGCACCGCCCTCAGGATCTGTACATAGGACACCACAATGAAAACAAAACACACAAATGCTAAACAGACACCAAGCACAATCAGCCCAACTTCCCTGAGGTAGGAGTGTGAGCAGGAGAGCTTGAGGATGTGGGGGACTTCACAGAAAAACTGGTCCATGGCATTGCCCTGGCAGAGGGGCAGTGAAAATGTATTGGCCGTGTGCAGGAGAGAATTGAGAAACCCACTGGCCCAGGCAGCTGCTGCCATGCGGACACAAGCTGTGCTGCCCAGGAGGGTCCCGTAGTGCAGGGGATGGCAGATGGCAACATAGCGGTCATAGGCCATGATGGTGAGGAGAAAATACTCAGCTGAAATAAAAAAGAGAAAGAAAAAGAGCTGGACAGCACATCCTGCATAGGAGATGGCCCTGATGTTCCAGAGGGAGTTTGCCATGGCTTTGGGTAGAGTGGTAGAGATGGAGCCCAGGTCAAGAACAGAGAGGTTGAGGAGGAAGAAGTACATGGGGGTATGGAGGCGGTGGTCGCAGGCGATGGCGGTGATGATGAGGCCGTTTCCCAGGAGGGCAGCCAGGTAGATGGCCAGGAAGAGCCCGAAGGTCAAGAGCTGCAGCTCCCGTGTGTCTGCCAATGCCAGGAGGAGGAAGTGGGTGATGGAGCTGCTGTTGGACATTTGCTGCCTCTGGGCAGGGGGACCTGTCCAAGGAGGAAAAGGCAGTGACAAACTGGGAGAGACTTCTCTGAGGAAATCCCCATGCCACTCCTCACAGAAATCCCCCTCCCACAGCTGAATGAGGAATGACCCAGCTCATTCCCAACCCCACAAACTCAGTGATACTCTCTCTTATCAGGTAAAATACTGCTTCGACACCAACTTTCCATGAGGGCACCTCTGGGGCACGAGTCAGAGGCAGAGTCAGAGGCAGAAGAGAAGCTGACCCACACCTCCTCCCAACTCCTGAGATGCAGGGTTCAACAGAGGGGTGGGGAAACGAGGAGAAAAGCGTCTGTGCTCTGAAAAAAGGAAGCGAGGAGAGGGAGTCAGGCAGGCGTGCAGTGAAGCCTTCTCCTCAGTGACAGTGTCTCCAGACAGAGACACTGCAGGGCACTTGCTTTTATGTTGTGCATCACTTGTAGGACAATCACACATCTCCTTGACTGCAGGTGCAGCTGCCGAGAAGGCATCTCGGGCTCTGGACCCACTGGCTGTGGGGCGGGTGTGAGAGGAGAGCAGAGGCTTCCTGCCGAGAAGTTGTCTGAAGGTCAGGGGGTGGCCGGAGGTGCCAGGATCCCCCCTGCCTGGGCACTTCTGGCATCAGCTCCCTCTCTGTCCCTGCCTGTGTCTGGGCTGCCAGGAGCTGCCCCTGCCTGGAGCTGCTTCTCTGCCCCCCGGGTCTCCTCCCTGCCAGTGCCCCAGAGCCCATCCCACCCGCTGTGTGCTCAGCTCTGCCCTGCAGACCCCTCCTGGCAGCACAGCGCTGCCCGGGGGCATCTCTGGGTGTGCGGGGGCTCAGGAGGGCTTCAGGGAAGAGCTAACGAGAACGGGGGTCTCTGTGCCTTCTCCACAAAGGAGAAATCCATTCCCACCTCCCACTGCCCACCCAGCAGCTGAGAGGAGAAATCCCACAGCACAGACTTGTTCCCTTTCAGGGGAAAGGTACCTCGATGTCCTTCTTCAAAACGGGCCTTCTGCAAATATCCTGGGGGTGATGTGGATCTGGAGCAGCCCTGACCCACACAGGTCCATCTCAGCAACAGAAGGCATCTGCCTTGCTGGCAGTCACTCCTTCCACCCACTGCTTCTCCCCACAGAAGCTCCGTGGGAGCTCCCCGGGCAGGCGCAGAGCTGACCCTGGCAGAGTCCCTGCCCCAGCACACAGCCCCCGGGGTGCAGGGACCCTGATGGCAAGGAGAGCCCTGCCCACCCCTGCCTGCACACCCCTATGCACACCTCCACAACCATCCCCAGCAGAAGGCAGCCCTCGGGCCCCCTCCCTCTCACCGGGCAGCAGGGAAGCCCTGCTCTGGAGCACATCCTCCTCCTCTATAGCAAAGAAACTAAGAGAGTCCTCCTGACAGAGCCCAGCAGCTCTCAGATGGACCAGCTTGAGGAGATCCCTCCAGGGACTGGAGCTGCATTGCCCGGCACCCCGAGACTTACCACACAGAGGGCGGTGAAGATTTCTGCCCCAGTGAGCTCTCAGCACCCCCCACTCCCAACTGCCTTTAAGTCTCTCTGCCTCGCAGGTCTCCTCTCGCTGCCTGCAGGCAGTGCCCCCAGCCCTGCTCCTGGGCAGAGCTGTCTCTCTGCAGTGCTGCCCGCTTGCCAGGAGCTCCCTCCGGCCCAGCAGCCCGGCCCAGCTCAGCAGCAGAGGACCAGCCCACGGTGGCACTCTCTCTGTCCCCTCTGGGCTCCCTGGAGGTGTCCCTGGGGCTCCAGGGGAACCCGCTGGAAAACAGCCTGAAGGAGTCCCTCGTGTTCCCACCCTTAGTTGTGGAGAGAGACTTATTTCTAGCTGTTGCAAATTTAAGTCTAAGAGTAACTGTTTTGGTTTAGTATTAGACATGACAGCAGGATAATGCCAGGGAGCAATGTCCTTTTCTTCTTTGGAGGGAAGGGATTCAGCTGAGTCAATGGAGGCTTCTCAGCCTGGGTTTGTAGTCCCTGGGGCTACAAGAGCTCCATCCCATGCCCACCACAAACCCCCAGCAGGTGGCATTCCTCTGGCCTCACTTCACATGGGCACAAGAGCAGCTCCTGCATGAGAGCTCCTGGTCTCAGCTCACTTGTGAATGAGTGGAGAGGGAGGGCAGGAGGAAGATGTTCGGACACAGACACCTGGGGACATCTGTGGTGCCAGAGGTGACCAAGAGGCATGTTGGGAACTGCAAGCTCTATTGGAGCAGTTCAGAGAGACAGGGCAGCACCTGGGGGCATCTTGGTGGAGGCTGGAGGGAAATCCCTTTGGCCAACTTCAATGACAGAAGGTGTCCACGTGGAGGACAAGTGCCCCTGTAACTCTTCCTTCTGCCCAGGGCAGCCCATAGAGGGATTCAGCTGACCAAATGGAGTCGTGCGGCACGGGCAGAGTTAAGTCTCTCTCTTCTCCATCAGTTGTCTTTTCCACATGTCCCTGGAGTAGAATGGCAGGTGTCTCACGTGCATCCCTTCATTGCCTGACCTAATTCAGGGCAGCTGAACCTCAATTTAGTTTACAAATTCAGGGCTGTAGTGGTAGGGGAGGTGCCAGGGCTCTCCAGCACAACTGCATGTGCCTGACAGGGACAGCCGAGGTCCTGTACAGGAACCCCATCCCCATCCAGCCTGGCTGTGTGACAGCCATCACCCAGAGCATCTCAGACAGAGTGGGTGCCTTTGGGCCACTGACTGAGTCCCACCCCTGCACTGGCACAAGCTCTGTCCCTTTCTCTCTCCAGAGAAACTGGGCAGCGCCTGACCAGCAAGCACATCACACCAGGGTCTCCTCTCATGCTCCTTCACTCTCAAACTATGCTGGTTCTTCTCTCCTGAATTGTTTAGCCATCCCCTTGATGATAGAATCATGGATCAGGCCAATGATTTTCACAGTGGTCCTGAATCACAGCATGTTCACACCAAGGACATTTTCAACACCATCTTGTTCTTCCTCAGACCAGCTTCATCTCCACCACAGAGTTTGCTCCCTTTGTGTGCACCTCAGTTCCTCTTCACACTGCCCTTTGCCATCCACTCCAGCATGTCTCTGCTCTGAAGCAAAACCTTTGCGCAACTGAGGTCTTGGGGCCTTGGAAGCAGGTCTTGTGAGTCTGCTCTCAGCCCAAGTGTGCCACAGCTCAGGTGCCGCAGCCCAGCCATGCCCCAGGGCCTTCAGGCTGGGCACAGAGAGGAGGGGCTGGAGCTGTGTGTGCCATCTCTTCATTCCACTTGGAGGGAAGAAGAGCTGAGGGGTGTTGGGACATCTCCCATGACTGGGGTGCTGTGATGGGTGGGTGCAGGATGATCAGGAGGCCAGAAATTTTGAGAGAGGCTTGCACTCAGGGTGAAGGACCTGCTTAGATTTGTGGAGCTCCTCTAGGTGATAAATAAACTGGGTGAACCAGGAAGGGTCAGAAAAGAGACTGGTAAGGGTTACATTGTGGTGGGAGACAACAAACCTATTTACATCACCCTGTCAACTTTAATTGCCCTGGCATTCACTGGAAGGGGACCACAACTGCATGCAAACTGTCCTGGAGGCTTCTCGAGAATATTGGTCAAGACACAGCTGAGGACCCCAGTCTTTATAGCACAGCTGCCAGATCGGCCAAAAATGGTAATGCTCATCTGCATCTGTTAATTTCAAAGAAGGTAGAGCTGGCCATGAACGTCAAAAGAATGTCAGCTTTGGCTATCATATCCATGAAATAGTGGGGCCTGTCCCCCCAGAGGGAAGGAGAATAGAAGAGTGTAGATGCTAGACCTCAGACGAGCAGTCTTTGGCCTCGTCTTGTGACTTTTAGTCGGGGAGCCCATGTGAGCAGCACAGAAGGGCAGCAGAGCTCAGTATACCTCATCTGCAAGGACAGCATGTGTCAAGTATGAGAGTGTAGTCATACCAATAGTCAGAAAAAAACAAGCCCAGCTGTCAGGAGAGGAGCTTGGGGAAACAGAAAATTCATGGGGAAGCTCCATAGAGAAAATGAAGCATGCGAGATGAGGAGGCATGTGTTAAAACAAAGGAAGAATTCAGAAATACAGTTGGTTTTAGAAAAGCCACAGGTCCTCTAGAGCTGACACTTGCACGGAAGTTCAAGGGCATAAGGATGAGCTGTTACTACTCCAGGAACTTTGAAAGAAGAATTGAACATCGTGTGTGACCACTGCTGAATTCGCTAAGAGCATGTGTAGATCCAAGTTTTCCTGTGTTCTCTTCTCTCCTCCTTCTTCACCAGCAAGGCCTCCCAGTTCCATGTGCCTAAGAGGCAAATCCCCATGCAAAACCCAGCAGTGGATGGAGATCAAGTCTGGGGATACTTAGCTAAGGTCAACCCTTAGTAGTCCATTGGACCAGATGGGATGAATCTAAAGATGTTGGGAGATCAGCCCAATGTCACAAGAGGGCTGCTGTGATACATTTTGGAAGGTCATCATGACTGAAGAATCCACACGCATTGTCGGGAAGTCACAGGCATTGCCAAAGCCCCAGAAAATCCCAGTGCTCACAGGAAGGAAGCAGGCACAGGAGTAGGAGTGTGCAGCTGTGGTGGGGACGGCCAAGGACCTTGGTGGGGCTTTGACACCCAAACAGAACTGAGAGCCTTGTCTGCTCAGCTATGGCTTCTGTCTCTTCCACTGTGCGCCATGAGAGGACACCAGATTCTGACAGCTCCAGTGCATTTTTTCTCCTCACCTGCCCTCCACAGAGCCTGGGACGTGCGCTACTGCTGATCTGCACCTGGTGTTACACATTCCCACATTGCATTGCCCCCAGGAAGTGACCAGAGTATTTTAAGAGGCCAAGGATACCCCTTCCCAGGGGATGGGGCTCTGGGCTTGACCATTCTGCTTGGTGAAGCACATCAAGGGTTTTCACAGGGGTCTTCACATTTAAATTTCCTCCTGTACCAAGTGCCTTCGACTTCCTGCTTTACAAGTCCCCAGAGACAGGTGCTTTGTCTGCTCATTCCCTCCATGGTCTCTTCAGTGAGGGACGTCAGCAGGGCCTGCCAACACCCTCAGAAACCTCCAGGTTTGCTGCTTCTCCAGAAGCTTGGTCAGCCTTTCAGGAGCTGCAGTTCAGGAACTCGGCACCAGAGGGCTCATTCCCACATAAAACACCCGAAGGAACCAAGTCAGGGCATAAATTTCCTTTAGTCTTCAGTTCTGATGTGGCTCATTAAAAAGATCTTGGGAGTGTAGTCAAAGTGAAAAGATGTCAAAGCAGAGAGACAAAGGGAATAACATGTTTGATATTAACTAGCCACTTTGGCATTAATGCCAATGCATTTGGCTTAGACGAATGACTTCAAGTAGAGTCGGCACCACCCAGAGCCATATGGATGGACTGGCACAGCCCCCGCACCATCCCTTGCAGGAGGCACCCCCCTCTCCTAGGCTGAGGCGTGCATTCAAGATGCAAACCTCTGCAGTGTCCACTTGTCACAGGCCTCCCGGCAGAGGCTGACTCGTTCCCCATGACCCTCCAAGCCTGCTTCAGCTCATTGGGCTTTTGCTCCCCAGCACGGCAACGCTCCAGCCCATGGCAACTTTGGCTTTGACACCCTCCCTCCATGCTGGGCCAAGCGTTCCCAGTTCCTCCTTGGCAGCTGCCCCTGCTTCCACCTCCTGCCTGCTGCCTTTTGGCCCTGGCGCTCACTCACTTTACACCAGCAGCCTCCTCAGGGGCATGTTTTTCTTCATGGCTATTCAGAGAGATCTACCTAGTTTAATGCCCACCTAGTTTAATGTCATCTGCGAACTTACTGAGGGTGCATTCGATCCCCTCATCCAGATCATTAATAAAGATATTAAAGAGAACCGGCCCCAGCACCGAGCCCTGGGGGACACCACTTGTGACTGGACACCAACTGGATTGAACTCCATTCACCACCACTCTCTGGGCACGGCCATCCAGATGATTTTTTACCCAGCGAAGAGTATACCTGTCCAGGCCATGAGCAGCCAGTTTCTCCAGGAGAATGCTGTGGGAAACGGTGTCAAAAGCTTTGCAAAAATCCAGGTAGATTACATCCACAGCTTTTCCCTCATCCACTAGGCGGGTCACCTTGTCATAGAAGGAGATGAGGTTTGTCAGGCATGACCTGCCTTTCACAAACCCATGCTAACTGGGCCTGATCACCCTATTCTCCTGCATGTGCCATGTAATGGCCCTGAGGATGATCTGTTCCATGACCTTCCCAGGCACCGAGGTCAGACTGACCGGCCTGTAGTTCCCTGGATCCTCCTTCCTGCCCTTCTTGTGGATGGGTGTCACGTTTGCCAACCTCCAGTCAGCTGGGACCTCCCCGGTTAGCCAGGACTTCTCATAAATGATGCAAAGTGGTGAGCACTTCCACCAGCTCCCTCAGTACCCTTGGGTGGATCCCATCCAGCCCCATAGATTTGTGTACCTCCAGGTGCTGAAGCAGGTCCCTCACCATTTCCCCTTGGATTACAGGGGATGCATTCTGCTCCCCATCCCTGTCTTCCATCTCAAGGGTCTGGGCACTTAGAGAACAACTGGTTCTACTGCTGAAGACTGAGGCAAAGATGGCATAAAGTACCTCAGACATTTCCTCATCCTTGGTCACTATGTTACCGGTCCCATCTACTAGAGGATAGAGATTATCCTCAGTCTTCTTTTTATTGCTAATACACTTATAGAAACTTTTTTTGTTGCCCTTGACAACAGAAGCCAGGTTTAGTTCTAGCTGGGCTTTGGTCCTTCTAATTTTCTCCCTACGTAGCCTCACTACCTCTTTGTAGTCCTCATGAGTGGCCTGCCCTTCCAAAGGCCATAAATCCTCTTTTTCTCACTAGGTTGCAACCCTAGCTCCCCGTTCAGCCAGGCCGGTCTTTTTCCCAAACGGCTTGTCTTTCGGCACAGGGGGACAGCCTGCTCCTGCACCTTTAAGACTTCCTTCTTGAAAACCATGCAGGCTTCCTGGGCTCCTTTGCCCTGGAGGACTGCCTCCCAGGGGACTTTGTCAACCAGGCTCCTGAAAAGCCCCAAGTCTGCCCTCCGGAAGTCCAGGGTAGCAGTTCTGCTGACAATTACGATAGATGGGACTCCTCGTTTTGAACTACAGAAATTCAACAGACCTCTTAAAGGAATAGTTCATCACTTTAGAGAATTATATTTTTGCGTGTGTGTGTATATATACATTAGAAGACAAATATAACAGTAATTTGAGTGAGACTGCACTTTTAGAGGACTCTAGTGTCTGAATTTGTGACTATATTTACTTTATAGCCAGTTGTGGTGTGTGAGTTTCGAAGTCTCAGCGTTTTCGAGGTCGCCCGGTGTGGGGACCTCAGGAGGGAGACCTCAGCACTTGACCCAAGCTGCCACCACGGTTATTTCATACCATGAGCGTCGTCACATTCAATATAGATTAGAAAGTTTGCTGCAAAGTTCATTCTCTCCCTTGATGGCTGCCCTCCTGAGAACTTCTTGCCCCAGTGACAAATCCCTGAGACCTTCCGCTCCTCCCGAAGCCGTAGCGCTCACCGTGTCCCACATTTACTGTCCACTGCTGGGAGTGCACAGCTTCCGACTGATATCGTTGGCTGAGTGTAGTCTTTGTATATTTTGTATTGGTATCTGGATCCCTATTGGTTCTTTGGTGTTAGTAATGTAAATTATCCAATCTTTGTCTATTAAATCTGTTGACATTTCCACCCATGTGTTTGCTTGTTTTTTGTCTGATTCCCTTTCCTGGATGGGCAGGGGTCATCAGCTGACAGAGTGATTGTCTAAATGACAATAAATTGTGAGGGGTTTCTCAAACCATAACACAGGCACAAGTTTATGGTGAGGCTCTGGACTTGGTTTCTTCTTCCCCATTGCTCGGGGAAGCCGGGAGGTGGTGTGCAGTTTTCCTACACTCGGCCTTGCTCACCCTCACACCCCACTGCCCCCAGGAAGAGCCCTGAGCCACCAGTGAGGGGCAGGACCTGCCTTCCCAGGGCCTGGGGGTCAGGGTTTGGCCTTTCTGCTGCATCAACCAAACCAAGGGGTTCCTCAGCATTACAGCCACCTGCACAGTGCCTTTGCCTACCTGCAGCCACAGCCTCCAGTTATCTCCTCTAACGAGCCCATGGGGAGGCTTTGGCAGTAACGACCCTCAGTGGGGCCAATCAAGGCTTCAAGGTACTTTGCTTCTGACTTGGACTTCTGGAGCACTTTGTTCAGTCTCCTCTCAGTGTCTGAGGTTAATGGAGTCAGGGCCAAATACACTATGGGGCTCGTTAAAGTACAGAAAGGCCAAACGAGCTATTTCTTTCCCTGTAATATTCTTCAAGTATTCAATAAAGCTAATTGGAGATGTTTCATACTGTAATTTAGAAGGAAGATTTTAAAGAGAACCTAATAGAAAATATTATTTTTTTTTTATTTCAAAGGGCTTTTTTATTAACAGTTCAGTTAGAGAAGAGGCGATAGAAGCAGTCAGCAGTTGATATTGATGCAGAGGGTCTCCTCAAGAGGTCCAGGCAGCCAGGAAAAGCAGTCCCCTGAGGTCTGAGACTGTATGGACAGCCTTGCTCCTCACCTCCCCTTCCTCCCCATCCCTGTCATTGGCCAACTGGGATCTGCATCACTTTTCCTTACCTCAGACTTCTCCACTGAAGTCTGCAGCTGGGTGTTACAGCTCCATTGCACCATCTCCCTCCTGCGCTCCTCAGAGACCTGGCTGCACCCAGGCGCAGGAGGAGTTTTCCTCTTTGCAAGCAGAGAAAAGTAAAGCATGATCAAGTTTGATAAACAATAAAACACCCTCTGCAACCAGATGCTCAGGACAAGCTGCTTCTAATGAGGTTGCTTTGCTACAAGGGATGATCTTATCAGAAATGCTTTAGATGGACAGGTACAAAAGGAGAGATATAAACGTAGTTACAGAGTTGGCTAAAGGAGATAATTAGACAACTGAAAGACAGGCAAACTTGTAACTCCCTGAAGCTCAAAGCAGCAGCTGGATAGGTGACAGGAATCTGAATGACCAAAGAGGAAGGGCAGGAGAAAAGTGGAGTGCAATAGAAAAGGCCTTTGTCGAGACAGTCTGCATCTGAAAAGCTGACTTTAGAAATGGTCATTGTATATAAACAGGTGATACAGGTCTGAAAGATGAGAGACATTCAAACCACTTTATTAACAGGCAGAATAGTGGCAATGAAGTCACAGGGGAAGATCTATACTTCTGTGGAATATAATTTTTGAAAGGTCATTGGATTTGTAGAGGTCTCGTGTGAGAGGACAATCAAGTGTTGGACCCAACTTTGAAGGAGGCCAAAAGTGCAGCTCAGGGAACTACTGGCCCAGAAAGCCAACCACATCCTGGGCTGCATCAAAAGGAGCGTACCCATAATGTGTCCTACAGCCCTAGGCAACAATCCCCGTAGTCCAAATGGTGATCCAGGGAGCTGCTCTCTGTGACTCTTCTTGATGGGTTTCACACCTGGGGCTGATGGCTGTTCCAGGGCAGCCCTGGAAGGAGCTGAGCTGAGCTGTTCCTTCCTCAGGAGTCTGTAATTGGGGTTTCCATCTGCCACTGTGCCTCTGTGCTCTTCTCGATTTCTGGAGATGGGCTCTTGATGAGCTGGTGGCTCTGCTGTGGTGGGTTGGGGAGCAGGACATTAAGTGAGTTACACCCCTGACATTGCTTGTGCCTTCTTCCGTTGCAGATGAGCTTCTTATCACTCAACCTAAAACAATCCAATGAGAACATAAATCTCCTGAGACATCTGCGTTTGGAGGTTATATGCATATTCATTGGTATTATTTAACATAGGAGAGCAGATCATTGGAGTTGCTGTCCCGAAAGGCATCGTGATTGAGGGAAAAGCTATCGTGTTGCACGGGCAATGGCTTCATTCAGGGCCAGTATCACAGCCTTGTTTCTAAGACTGTAGATGAATGGATTTAAGAATGGGTACAGGACAGTGTTCAGCAAAGCTACCATTCTGTTTGCCTCCAAGGAAACATCTCCTGAAGGATGCACATAGAGAGCAATGCAGCTCCCGTATACAATGGCCAAGGTGGTGAGATGAGAAGAACATGTAGCAAAGGCCTTCTTCCTGCCGGAGGCTGCTGGGAGGTGTAGAATACAGGGAAGGATGCCTATGTAAAATGTCAGAGTTAAACATAAGGAACCGAGAATGACAAACGAAAATAAAACCGAGTCTATTTTCCAAATCAGGCTGGTGTCAGAGCAGGACAATTTGAATAAGGGGGAGTTGTCACAAAAAAAATGATGGATCTTGTTTGAGCCACAGAAAGTCAGCTTGTAGAGGAGGACCGGACGGTAAGTCAAGAGTGTGATGCCCATGACCCAAGCAGCAAGAACCAGGTGGACGCAGAGCTGAGGCTTCATGATGGCAGTGTAACGCAAAGGCTGGCAGATGGCAACATAGCGGTCAAAGGACATGACAACAAGTAGAACAAACTCTGTACAGCCCAGGGCAAAATAGAAATAGGACTGGGCAAAGCAGCTGCTTAGTGAGATTGTTCTCCTACCAGAACCCAGGATCACAAACAATTTGATGCTCGTGGAGGACGTAAACCAGATTTCCAGGAAGGACAGGTTGCTGATGAAAAAGTACATGGGGGTTTGCAGGCGGTGATCCACACACACGAGGAAAATGATGGTTGTGTTCCCCATCACTGTTGTCAGGTATATGAGCAGAAGGACCAGAGAGAGAAATAGCTGTAGTCTTTGATCAAGCCCCGAGAAACCCTCGAGGATGAACTCAGTAACTGCAGTTTCATTTTCTGGTCCCATGCTGAATTTCAGTTCATCCTGCCGAGACAGGAACACGGCACAAAGCCAAGTGTGATAATTTCATGGTCTGGATGACAAGGTCTATCCTTCCTCTTCTACGCCTTTGCTTTCCTGCAGTCTTCCTATAGAACACAGAGATAGTCCTCCAAGCATTTCTCACACCCTGGCTTTTATGTTTTACATTTCAGTTAGAGTCCCCAGAGTATTTGTCGTCTTCTTTCTACCTTTTTCAAACACTCACAAAGGGTTCTTTCTGCAGAATAGAAGATTTTAAAGGGGCTTTTAGCCATTTCAGCCCATTCCTGGGAAATTCCAAATTCTCTCAGACCTATTGCAAACGTCTGTCTTACCTATGTGCCAAACTCTTCTATTGCACAAATGTTAAACCATCAAATCAAATCAAATCAAATCAAATCAAATCAAATCAAATCAAATCAAATATGTATGTTGAAAGCTATTTTTTGTACTTTTCAGTACTTGCCTTTTTGGGCTAGGAATCTCTGAGGATTTGTTGATTTCAAACCAAGTAATATCAAGCACCTCTCTTGTAATCCCCTGCTCTCTTCCACAGATTCTGGCTCTCTGTTTCTTCAGGAAAGGGGGAGGGGGTGGAATAGGGACCACATAGAACTTGTCTTCTTCAGTATTCTAAATAATGATTGAAATTTACCATGGTTCCACACACTCTGTCACACGGTCTCCTCTGACATTCGTCTGGGCCGAAATGCAGTGGTTTCCAAACAGCGGCTCATTGCTATTACTACCAAATGTCCTGACCTAAATGCAGGGCAAGAGAAGAGTGTCTGGAAGAGATTTGTAATCTTTCTTTGGCATGCCAGTTATGGGTTGGGAGGACCCAACCTCTAGCATTTTCTCGTGTCTCCATTGACTGTAGAGGGAGCCTTGGGGAAACAAGTTCTCATAGGCACCTGCAACGAAGTACATGAAACTCATTATTCAAGTCTCAAATCTCTGACTCATTAACTTAGTGGGTTTTCTTTTTTTACATCAAAATACACATCTAACAGAAGGAAGCACAAGAAAAAATACATGCAATGAAGACTGATGTTTTCCCCTTCATCTTTGCACTTGCTTTTAGACATAGAAAGAAGCAGAGCAGATGACCCCCAAAGTTAGGATGATTCAAAATGCAAGGGGAGGAGAGGGTGGGGAGGAGATGGTGGGTTTGAAGCAGGGATGCAAAGCTTCTCCACAGACTGTATTGTCCCCACAGGCTCTGTCCAGGGCAGAATGGGTAGCACTCACCCAAGGAGTAAAATGGGAAGTTCAGTATAGGGCGGTGCCCCATGCTTGCATGGACATTTGAGCTTGGGGCTCAGGCTTGTCTTAGAACCCAATCGCCCGGCTTGTTCTTTGCCTCTAGTCTGGCACAGGGGAATTTCTGCACTGGCTGTGCCTGGAAAACTTTCTGAGGTTAAACCACTGGCTGTATGCGGCTCAGGCTCAGTCACCTACAGCAGGATGAGCATAGTGAGTCAGTGCAACAGAGGTCACAGTCCCAGTTTCCATTTTCTGGGTCAGTTCAAACACCCAAAGGGTTGTGTGTTCTTATTCTGTTGGGTGACACCTAAATTATCTGAAAATAAGAGGAGAGAGCAACGCTCATGTTTCATAGTAGCTGGAGCCCACGCGGGCTGCTCCCGGCAAAGGGACAATGCCGCAGAAGAAGCAGTCTCTACACTGGGCACAGAGGGTCCGATGGCATACAA
Organism: Vanellus vanellus; assembly: GCF_965231255.1. Taxonomy (NCBI): domain Eukaryota; kingdom Metazoa; phylum Chordata; class Aves; order Charadriiformes; family Charadriidae; genus Vanellus; species Vanellus vanellus. The sequence continues at coordinate 431,596 of NW_028127759.1, forward strand.
GTTGGTGGGCTGAGCATGGATAGAGTTGTCATTGCCCAGCAGCTAAAGATGAGCATGGAGCACAACCAGGAGTTCGTAAGGACAGAGTAGTATGAGGGGTTGCAAATGGCACTGCAGCAAAGGAAACACATCCCAGCACATAGGTTAAACTCAGCTGGGCCCAGGAAGACAGAGGAGAAGGTCTGTGACTTGTAAGCAGCCACAGAGACTGCCAAACATGTTAGGGGAATGACCAAAGTGAACCAAATGGCCAAGAAGGACAAGGTGCTGAGGAAGGGATCCATGGGGGTGTGGTATAGCGGCAGAGTCAAATGACGACAATGGTGACTGCATTCCCCGTGACAGTGAGCAGATAAAACACCAGCAGCGGTGTGAAAAGGAGGACTTTCCACTCTGGAATGACTGGAAAGGTCTTCAGGAAAGATGTGGTACGGTTGTGAGGATCAATTTCAGTACCCAGTCAGTTGAATGCGTGACAAGGGTAACTAATACCATGTTGTGTTTTTGACCCTTCCTTCCCTTTTCTTGGGCTTCCTCTTCCTTCTTGAAATGGGACACCAGAACTGCCCTCTGTAAGGATTCTGCTTTTCTCTGTGTTTTTACCCAGTGGCATGAAACAAATATTGATCCAGCCCACTTGTCTTCAGACTCAGGAAATGCCTCTCCAGCCTTGCTGGCTTGCATGGGTATTCTGGACTGCCAGCTAGGAACTGATATTTCTGGCAAAAGCTGTATGAATTCTGTTACATTTCTCATGGTGGTGTAGCTGGGCATCAAGCCTGTGCAAGTGTGCAGCCAGAGCACTTCAGTCATTAATCCCCTGGGTGGTCCAGGGACCCTCCCAACTCATCATCTACATCGACAAGAGGAGACACTGGTCTGAGAGAGGGGATTGACATGGAACCAAAGGATTGAGTTGAGTCACCCCCTTCAGAATTAACCAGCTCCAAAATGAGCCAAAATGAGTCACCTTCAAAATTAACTGCTGGACTTGGCAGTGTTAGGTTAACAGTTGGACTCGATGATCTTAAAGGCTTTTTCCAACCTCAATCACTCCATGATTCTATGATCATTTCAGAAGCATCTCTTCTACAGACCCACGCAGCCATTGCAAAAGTCTCCTTGCAATTTCCCTTTAAGCCTTCCCTTGACTAGGATGCCTACAGCACCATAATCCGTGTGTTGCTATATATATACTGAAATCGGCACTCTTGGATAAGTCCCTGTTGTGTGTAGCCCTGGAAAACTCCTTTTGAGTGTAAAGGAAAACAGAACCAGCAGGAAAGTGGTTTGGCAACAAAATAGGAAAACAGAGCAAAGGGGGGAAAAGGGACCGTGTGAGTGGAAACAGGTTTCTAGTCAGCAGGCTTCTCTGATGGAGCCCTGCAGTAGCCTGTGTCCCATGTTCTCATTGGAGCCGATTTCCAACTACCTTCTGTGCGGGCGCATCCTCTGTTCTTAGTGGGCATGTGTGAATGGCAGTGAACTTCAAGCTGGAATCACCGGTGAGGAGGATACGAGGTCTGTCTTCCAGCAACTGGAGCAGGGCTGCAAACATCCTGGACTCCAATGCCCGGGTGCAGGCAATGAGGAGACCATGAAGACCAGGGTCCAGGAGCTGGACAGAACCAGTGCCTAAGGCAGACCTGGGTCTTCTCCTAGAGAGACTCATGGGCTGGAGAAGGCTGACTGGCTCTCTCCTGCCCTCTGCACAAGGCTCACAGGGCCCTGCTGACCATAGACCTCAACGTTGCCAGAGCTGAGGAACTCCTGGAGGAACAGCATGGTACAAATTGGCAAAATGGGCTCTGAGTCCTTGCCGGGCCTGACTCTCCAGACTGTACCTGCACAGGTTGATCAGGACACACTTCTTCAGCTGCCACCAGCCTCAGGTAGGCACCAGTGAGGACCCTTAGCTCCCTTCAGTCAGGGAAGCAGTGTCTGGAAGCAAGCTGTCTTGTGGAGGAAAAAGGTGGCCAAGGTGTCTGGGAGTCACTATCAGAACCCAAGTGGGAAAGGAAAAATGCTCTTGTTTTTGACAGAAAAGCTCCCCTGGAGTCAAAGCGTGGGTCAGACCTTAACTAGAGCCAAGAGTGAACGTAAATATCATCCAGGAAAAAATTCCTTCAGGTGCACTGGCTCAAACCAGATCACTCACAGAATCCCAGGATCACACCGGTAGGGTTTTGGAGGGGGTCTCTGGAGATTGTCTTGTCCCACCCACCTGCTAAACCCCCCTTCAGCTAGTGTGCCTGAAGGGTGGTGGGATCTGCCGAGGGAGGGCTGCTCATGGGCCCCTCGTCCCCCCGCTCTGGCCTCACACACATCGAAAGCCACCAACAGCTGGGGCACATCTGGAGCAAGGCTTCATGTGTGATCAGAGATGGATCTGCAGAGACCCCCACCAGGAACAGCTGCAACCTTACAGTTACAAAAGGACTCTGCTTGTGAAGAAACCATTAGCCTTGGTAACTACATGGTTCCATTCTTATGATGCAGGTGGATGGAGACCTCTCTTATGAAGAGAGGCTGAGAGAGTTGGGGTTCTTCAGTCTGCAGAAGAGAAGGCTCCAGGGAGACCTTACAGTGGCCTTCCAGTACTTAAAGGGGACCTACAAGAAAGCTGGAGAGGGACTTTTTACAAGGGCATGTAGTGATAGGACGAGGGGGAATGGCTTCAAACTGGAAAAGGGGAGATTTAGATTGGATATGGGAAAAGAAATTCTTCACTCTGAGGGTGGTGAGACACTGGCACAGGTTGCCCAGAGAAGCTGTGGCTGTTCCATCCCTTGAAGTGTTCAAGGCCAGGCTGGATGGGGCTTTGAGCAACCTGGACTGGTGGAAGGTGCCCATGACAGGGGGTTGGAAGAAGATGATTTTTAAGGTCCCTTCCAACTCTAACCATCCTAGGAGTCTATGATTCTATAACCTGAAACAGGAGATTCTGACCTGGAACAGGAAGAACATCAGACAGACAGACATTGGAACAAGTTGTCCACGCAGGCTATGGAATGTCCACTCTTTGAAGTTTTCAAGACCCTACTGGGACACAGCCCTGACCACCAAGTCTGACTCCACTGGAGACAATGCTCTGTGCAGTTGCTACCCTAAATTACGTCCCTTTGCACTCAGAGGAGAGACCTGAGGGGTCCTCTTGTCATGAGGAGCAAGTCAGCAGAGCTTAACCTAAGTCAGCTCCCTTAACCTAAAGCCGGAACCAAGCAGAACCCTGTGCACCATTTCTCTAGGAGGGTGGAGTCCTAACTGTCACTCTAGATCAGCAGCTGAGCTCACTTTAGCCCCCAGCACAGAATCACAGAATCACGGAATAGTCAGGGTTGGAAGGGAACTCTGGAGATCATCTAGTCAAACCTCCCCTGCCAGAGCAGGGTCACCTAAAACAGGTTGCACAGGACAGCTTCCAGGCGGGTTTTGAATGTCTCCAGAGTGGGAGACTCCACAACCTCTCTGGGCAGCCTGTTCCAGTGCTCCACTACCCTCAAAGTGAAGAAGTTCCTCCTCATGTTAAGATGGAACTTCCTATGTTCAAGCTTGTGCCCATTACCCCTTGTTCTGTCAATGGGCACCACTGAAAAAAGACTCCTCCCATCCCTCTGGCATCCTCCCTGTCCTGGTTTCAGTATTTTAAGTATTTGAAAGCATTAATAAGATCCCCCCTCAGTCTTCTTTTCTCTAGACTAAAGAAACCCAAGTTCCTCAGCCTTTCCTCATATGAAAGATGTTCTAATCCCCTAATCATCTTCGTAGCCCTTTGCTGGACTGTCTCCAGCAGTTCCCTGTCCTTCTTGAACTGGGGAGCCCAGAACTGGACGCAGTACTCCGGATGCGGCCTCACCAGGGCAGAGTAGAGGGGGAGGATGACCTCCCTCGACCTGCTGGCCACACTCTTCTTGATGCACCCCAGGATGCCATTGGCCCTCTTGGCCGCCAGGGCACATTGCTGGCTCATGGGCATCCTGTTGTCCACCAGGACTCCCAGGTCCCTTTCCACAGAACTGCTCTCCAGGAGGTCAGCCCCCAACCTGTACTGATGTGTGGGATTATTCCTCCCCAGATGCAGTACCCTACATTTACCCTGTTGAATTTCAATAGGTTCCTCCCTGCCCAACTCTCCAGCCTGTCCAGGTCACGCTGTAAAGCAGCACAGCCTTCTGGCGTGTCAGCCACTCCTCCCGGTTTAGTGTCATCAGCAAACTTGCTGATGGTACACTCTATCCCTTCATCCAGATCATCGATGAATATATTGAACAGCAAATAAAGCGTCTTGGCCTCTGGGGAAGGTTTGGGTTTCCCCTCTCCTTAATGGGCAAAGCCTGGCACCCCTGTGGGGGGCTTATCCTGTCCCACGTTCCCAGTCTCCTCAGTTTGGAGTAAATCACTCCTTCTTCCCCACCGACCATTCATGGAGTCTAGAAGGAGAAGCCGTGAGGAGCATCTCATTATAGTTCTGCTCTGTGAGCTGGAAGAGATCACGGCTCGTTCCCCAGCTCGTTTCCCCACCTCCGAAGAGCACAGAGGTCCAAGGGAGGGCAGCTCAGGGCTTTCATCCCCCCAGGGCTTCACTTGCACAGGGCTCACTTGCTGTGACACAGAGAGTTGAGCTGCAGCAGGAACCTTCAGGAGCCTCTTCTATAAACCCGGGAGGCACTGCAGAGAAGGGGATATTCAGGTGCTGCTGAAGACTCTCAGAAGGAGATGGTGACAGGTGAGTGCAAGGACAGAGCAGTGACTAAGTCATGGGTCAGGGTCTGCAGGCAGAATTGGAAAGGGGAGGGTGGAATGGGGAAGAGGCAGGAGATAGCCCCCGACCTTGCCTTTCATGCTCCATTCCCCTCAGAGGAAGGGCTGTGACATCCTGCTGGGGACTACAGGTAGGTGCTGGGTTTGCTGAGGTGGGTGTCATTAATGTGCCAGTGGCTCTTTGCACAGCGGCCACTAGGAAGTGGGACCATGTGTCTTGGTACAGCCCTGTCCTGCACGTCTTCTTATCCCAGCTCACTCTTTCCTCTGGATACCCTCCCTGGGTCCTTGACACCACTGAACAGATACAGGCAGCGTGGTTGTCAGTGCAGAGACAGAGCTGCGGGGCATCAGCTGATGGGCACTCGGACACCTCCGTGGACATGAAGAGGTTGGAGAGGAGGGTATGGGGCCAGCGTGCCAACACACGTCCTTTAATGTCTCAACTCTTATTCTCTCTCTGTCTCTTTCTCCATCTTGCTTGTGTCTTAGGGCTTCACCTCAATGCCTCAGCTCTCTCACAGCTGTCTCTCAGCCGTCCGCATGGGGTGTGATTTACTGAGAGCACCGACTCTGGGGTACCCTCCCCATGGAAACACCTTCTGGAACAATGCATCCCAGTGTAGGTGCGCTGAATCACTGAGTCAAAGGGCTCCTCTGTGCCAGGAACTCTCTGGGCTGTCCAGGTGCCTGCCTTGGCCATCTCCAACTCTCTGTAAAATGTGTGAAGTTTGAGGCAGAGCATCATCAGAGACAGTATTTTGTCTGACCCGAGTGTTATGGAAGCCCAGAGAGGTGGTGTGGACTTTCTCTTTCAGCCACAGGCGTTCCCTGGGCAGGCAACCAGGTGTGTATCAGGCATTTACTGGAAACCTGTGCTTCATGAGGATCCTGCACCGCCTCAGCCCCCACTCACCCCCAGGACACTCTTGTGTCTTCATTGCAGTGCTGAACAGGGAGCCCTGAGCACTCAGGTGGCAATGCTGAGGTCCAGGTGCTGCGCTGCTGCAGGGAGGCAGCCCAAATGCACCCAGAAATGTAAGGTGAGGAGGAAGAGATGTCCAGCAAATGATCGTCACCCCTGTCCTTTTTGCCTCCTCCTTGTGCAACATCGCTTTTCCTCATTTGGCTTAGAACCTCAGGGACCTCTTCTCTGGAATCCCGTTTTTCCCACCCTTCTCTCCCAAGTTCATATCTGCTTGTGAGTCTCCTGTCTAACAGACCCTTTGCAGTGCCTTCAGCTACCAAGCTAGTAAGTCCTGGCCACTCTTGGTCAGTGGAAAGAGATGGACTGTCCAGGGACAGAATTGCATCATCAGAAAGCAAATGTTTCAGGGAGTTGAGACCACTAGCCCTCTTCGCTGTCCATTCTTCCTCAGTGGAAAGAAGCTGTCTACGGCACGATGCGTTCCCCTAAAGGCTTTTTTGCATGATGGAGTTTTCCTCTCTGGCCCGTCTTTCTCTTGCTTGAAATTTGGCTAAAACCTATGCTGGGTGGTCCTGGCAATAACTTCACACATCACGATCTAATGTGATCAAATGAACATTCTCTTTCATTCCACAGAAATAGGCACCTCGATGCGGCAACTCACCTCTCTAATCAGAGGAGATTCTTCAAAGAAGAGCAATTTGGCTCTCTCAAAGAACCTTTTCTTGCCCTTTCGCCAGGAATAGTGCCCCTAAACCAAGTCGGAATTCAGTCAAATAGGGGAAAACCTCCATGTTGTCTCTGGCAGTGACTTCTTCCCAGTTCATTTTCACAAAAAACACAGAAACGCATGCCCTTCCCCAGGTTCCCTTCCTGCCTCATGGGGAAAAGAAGGTCCTACAGCACCTCATGGAGAAAGAGGAATAGGACAACCAGACCTCACCAGTGGTGTTCCTCCTGCTAGGATTGAGTAACGTCCCCAAGCTTCAGGTGCCTCTCTTCATCCTCTCTCTCATGATCTACATGGTGACCATGTTTGGCAACATCCTCGTTGTTGTGCTGGTGGTGGCACATCGGCATCTTCACACTCCCATGTACTTCTTCCTGGGGAATTTATCCAGTGTAGAAATCTGCTATACCTCCACTATCCTGCCCAGGCTGCTGGCCAGCTTCCTAACCAGGGACAGAACCATTTCTGCTCAAGGCTGCATGACGCAGTTCTTTTTCTTTGGCTGTTTTGCAGGTGCTGAGTGCTACCTGCTGGCCACCATGTCCTATGATCGGTACTTGGCCGTATGTCAACCCCTGCTCTATGCAAGCCTCATGAACTGGAAGCTCTGTCTCCAGCTGGCGGCTGGGTCCTGGCTAGCAGGATTACTGATGTCTACCATAGTCACTGGACAATTTTCCAAGTTACACTTCTGTGGTCCCAATGCAATTGATCACTTCTTCTGTGATTTTGCCCCGTTGCTAGAGCTCGCCTGCAGTGACACCACCGTGCTTAGACTGGTGACTTTCATAATCTGTTTTCTGGATGTAGTCGTCCCGTTTGTAGTCACTTTGGTATCCTACATCTGCATCATAGCTGCGATCCTGAGGATCCCCACCACCATGGGGAGGCAGAAGGCCTTCTCCACCTGCTCCTCTCACCTCATGGTGGTCACTGTTTTCTATGGCACCCTCGTCGTTGTCTATATGATACCCAGGACAGCCTCACTGAGGCAGCTCAATCAAGTGCTCTCCTTTTTCTACACCATCCTCACGCCCATGGTCAATCCTCTCCTCTACAGCCTGCGGAACAGGGAGGTCAAGGGGGCTCTAGGAAATGCACTCAGAAAAACTGTGGCCTGCGTCGAGAGCTCATACTAGTTGAGATCCACCAGGAAGGCACAGGTTGTGGGTCTCCTTTGACCAAGCATGGACAATTCGTAAGTGCATATTTTGTGTCCCAGGTCTATCTTTAGAAGTGCAGAATCTGTGGACTGGTTGTGGAATGAGAAGCGGGAGAGGGGAATTTGTGTCTTAAAGAAATACAGGTCTGGTGTTGAAGAGTGTCAAATCTTCCCTGGCTTGCTTCCTTCTTTAAAGTAAACACGATTGTGATCCTGCAGGTGGGAGCTGTGAAATGCCACACCTGCCCAGGAGTGGGAGAAAACTTACGCTAAACATGCTGTTTCCTCTTCCGTTACCCAGCCAAGCTGAGGGCTGCCATTCTTGCATGCCTGGGACTCCTCAGGGCACCTCCCTATTGGCAGTGAGAAGTGGGCAGCTGAATCAAGCCCCGCTAGTGGACACGTCTAAATCCCAGTAGATGCATGCCAGCCCTCGTGTTCTCTGGGCTTCCTAGCAGAGGACAACTGTGAAAGCTAGTCTGACAGGGTCACACACCTCCCCCGCCAACTCCGCCCCCCCTCCCCCCCTGAAAAGAAAAACCAAGATCCATCTTCAGAAGAAAGGCAAACAAGCTGGGTCTTGGCTTCCCAATGTTTGAACACAGCAATCATCACTTTCCCCCTTCTTTCCTCCTCCTAATCTGCCTCCCCCTCTCCGACCCTCCTCTCCCAATGTCCTTACTTTTTTGTTTCCCACTGGCTGACTGAGGTATGGCAAACTCAGTCCTCCTGTTTTCTTCTTTCTTGCACAAGAGAACAAGGTCAGCTCATGAGGCATGACTGAGTACACACACCCCCAGCAGCGGGCATGCCCCATTTCCTGCCCTGAGGCATGCACACAAGATGGAAATGTCTCCATCATCCCTGATTTGCGCAAGGGCCTTCGGCCCTGACATACTGCCACAACACACTTATTCCTCCTCCAAGCACAGACAAAAATTCCTTCCCACTTCCAGGCTCAAATCACAGTTGCAAGAATTTGCTGCCCTTCAGAAGAGGCCTTGAGCTTCTTGGATCTTCTTGGTGCTCATGGCAATGTTCTTGGCTGCCTCCAGGGTTGATGGGCTTCTTGTCTATAGCAAGGACATTATGACAAACTTTTAGGAAATGTTTGCTTTTCTGTCATTCCGACATGTAGAAAGAGTAGACATAGAAAAGAGTGAAATACACGGAAATGGATGCTGAGCTAAGGGACAGTAAGAACCAGGTGAGATACCCCCATAGCTGTGGCTTCCTGGCAAGAAGCCCATCCTGCAAAGGGGCTCCAGCCTCTGCCGCTCTGGAGTGGGGAATCAGCAGTGTCCATGCCACCTGAGGACTCAAACAGTGACTTTTGAAAGACCACCCTTCCTCTGAACTGCTTTGGATTTGTTCTTGAGGATGGGGTATCACGGCTCACGCTGCAAATACTGATTTCACTGGCACTGCCCAGAGCGGCTGTCCAAGATGCAAACTGCTGCATTTAGATTTAGGCAGATTAATGTTTGTTGGTGGCTTTGGATTGTTTTTTTGTGATTGGTGGGGCTTTTGCTTGTTTAGTTTTGGGGGAGGGTGTTACTTTTTTTAGATACTGATAGGGAACTCACACAACCGCCTGAAGGATTGTTGGAGGATTACTGACAGAAGGCCCCGCATTTCTTGCATCTCAAGGCATGAGATGCCAGAGGCCAAGGGAAAGATGGTTTGGGCACTACCTTGGGCTTTGGGGAACAGATACTCGCTCCCCTCTCGCAACACCCTGCTCTCCTCAGTGAGGGCTGTGAGAAACTCTGCCAACCAGGTCTGAACTCACATTTGTCTCAGGTAACTTATGTCTAACTGCAGCCAATGTGGTCCAGCCAGCTCAGGATTTGAGTTTCCATTGGAGGACAAATCATTTCAATTCACACTTCTTTTCCATCTTCACTCTGACACTGAATGTTGTGTGACACAACTGTCCTGGCTCTCCGGGCAGGATGGGCAAAAGTTTGATACCTGAACGGGAACTTTTGCCCTTGCTGGAAATAGGAACGCAGCAGGCTCGAGCCAAGAGACCCAAGAAACAAAACTTCCCATAGGGCCAACTAATGAAAACGTCCCACAGGCTGTGGGACCTTCTCTTTACTGACAGAGAATTAGTGAGTCTAGAAAATACAGCTTCACCTATTTTCCCCTCTCTCTTTGTAAGTTGGCTCTCAGAATTTATGTAGAATAGAATCATGGAATCATAGAATCATGGAATCATAGAACCATAAAATCATGGAATCGTTTAGGTTGGAAGGGACCTTTAGGATCATTGACTCCAACTGTTAACCAGGTCCACCACTAAACCATGTCCCTCAGCACCACCCCTACATGTCTTTTCAATACCTCCAGGGATGGTGACTCAACCCCTTCCCGGGTAGCCTGGTCCGATGCTTGATAACCCTCTCAGTCAAGACTATTTTCCTAATGTCTAATCTAAACCTCCCCCGGTGCAACTCGAGCCCAATTCCTCTTGTCCTATCGCTTGCTACTTGGTAGAAGAGACCAAGCCCCACCTCTCTACAACCTCCTTTCAGGTAGCTGTAGAGAGCAATAAGGTCTCCCCTCAGCCTGCTTTTCTCCAGGTTAAAAACCCCCAGTTCCTTCAGACACTTTGAATCTGCTTTGCCACTTTGAAACTGCCTCTGAAAAACTAGCTCAGGATACATTTTTTATATTTGATTGAGCCCCAATTAATGTGCTGCATTTAAGTGAGTTTCCATACCTGGAGCAGCTTTGCACAATGTCTGCTCAAAGAGGAGAAATAGCTCAGCCTGCAGTTGGAAATGGGTGAAGCTGGGGGCAATAAATGTGTTGCTTCAGATAATATTTGGTATGCATAAAATACAAAAAGGTTGTGAAGGTGAATGGGCAGGAAAGAAAGGGAAAACTGGTCACCCAGTGGGGCTCTGCAAGAGGAGGATGGAGCTGTACATAACATGAGGCCATGCAAGTGGGATCAGCATGAAGAGAAGACAACTTTTGTAGGGAAGATGTTGCAAGGGAGTACCTTGACACCTTGACTTCGCCCAACTGCAAAACAGAGTTTGGGCATAGGGCAGAAGTGACGGGCAGAGTTGTCCTGTGCTAAAAAGACTTCTCTGAGAGAAGGCTTGTGGGATTTTAGTTGGAGAGATTTGAGGCAGTCCTTTCAAGATCTAAGGTGGCTGAGGTTTGGAAAGAAGGAAGAATCAGAATGCATCTGAAGGATAGTTTGGAATTAGTTGTACTATCTTTTCTCTCTCTTATAATGTAAAGATTACAGTAGTGTCCTTAAGTCATCCATGCTCCATATCTTTGTTCCCTCCTTTTATGAAGAGAGGGAGGTGGAATAGGGGAGTAGTTTCTCAGGCCGACGGACAGATCCCAGGTTAGTGAAAAGGCACAAAGGCAGGCAAATCGGTGATCACACCAGAAGATTACCTGTGTTTCCATTCTCGGAAGTCCGAGCTGTGCAGCAGAGAGCTCAGAGCTGCCTTCATCTGCCCCGCATTCCAGCATGGAAAATGAAACTAACCTAGTCCAAAGGTTGGGTTTGATTCTCTTCACATCCTAAAGCACCACATGGGGCTGGAGACAGGCAGGACACCGAAAAAGGAATCACACTTCCCTGGACAAAATCTTAGGTGCTTGTGGGAATCTCAGGAGGCATGGCATACCGATTTCTGGGTTCAACGAGCTGGTCAAATGCCTTGTCCCCGTGTCTGTAATGGTGTCTGATGTGTGGCTCTCGTGTGCAGAGTCTGCACTGGGACGCTGCTGTGTCTTGAGCAACCTGCTCGACCTCAGAGCTAGCCCTGCTTGGAACTAAAGGTCGAACTAGAGACCCACTGATCACAGGACAGTTCCACCCTGAATTGTCCCATGGGCATCTGCTGTAGCCACCCTCACATCCAGGCTCAGGGAAGGGCTGTAGGGAAAGGGTTTGCTGGTGTCTGTGGTCCAGCCTCCCACCAAAGGGTGGGAAATCGCCAACCTCAGACTCTGGTCTGCTGTGACTGTGGAGCTGAAACCTGAAAACCTCCAAACATGGAGATCAAAGATCCTCTGGGAGGGTCCCGCTGCGGTGCAGCACCACCCTCCTACTCAGTTTTCACTCTTATGTCCTCCAGGTCATTATAAACATTTCAAACAGGGCATATTACGATATCGACCCCTGCAGAACCCTACTGGAGAGATACCTCCAGGCACAGTACCATGCAGGAACCACGTGCCTCCAAGCCCAGCAGTTCAGCTGTTTTTTTACCCACTTGCTTATCTACCCATGCAGATTCTACTGTCCTCAGTTAGAAACAAGGTGGGGGTGATGCTGAATGCCCTTCTGACTTCCCAGTAAAAGTTACCGCTCTCTCTGCCCAGCAATCCTGTCCTTTCAGCACAGAAAGCAAAGAGGATGGCCAGGTGCGATCTGCTTTGGGTAAATCCCGTCACCTTCTGTTTCAAACACACAGAAGAAGTCCCTGAGTGGACATGCTCTGGGGCACAGCCTTCAGCTCCCCTGCTAATTCTTTGGGGCATGCACGTTTTGGGCGCTGCCAGTGAGCAGACAATTCCACCAGTCTCCGTGATCTTCCAAAGACAAAGCAGAGTGACCACTGTGACACTGGCTGCCCTCTCAGCTCCCTCAGTTTCCACCTCTCCTGTCCATAGACTGGTAAGGATTGTGTTTGCTCGAGGACTTGACCCCAGCCGTTGCTGGTGGTTCTCCTGCAGGTTCCATCCTTGAGCCCGAGGCCTGGGAGACCTTGCTGGGGCAGACTGAGGCGAAGAGGACATGGAGTATTTCAGATCTATCAGCACCTGTTCTTATGAAACTCAGCAGTGGCCACACAGTGGCTTTGTTTCTCCTTGAACTCTTCCTGAAGGAGTAAACACTCATTCTGGTGCCCTTGAATTGCTTTTCAGGGTTAGATTGAATTGCCATCTGGACTGCAGCTAAGCTTGAGTCCTTGAAGACCAGCTGGACTGAGCTCTTGCACAATGTCACAGCTCTGTCTACCACAGGAACGGCTCCAGCTCGTCCTGTCTGTGCCCCTGGCTGAGATCATTGCTGCACGTTTGGGCTGAAGCCCCCCCAGCTGTGGCACCAGGCAAGCGGTGACTTGCCATAAGGACTCCTGGTACCAAGAGTCCAAGACAGTGTGTGTGCTACTGATGGGACAAGAAGAGGGGGTACTCGTGCCCAGCTCTTCTTCAGCTGGGAGAAATGACACAGATGGAAGTAAGTGTCTCTGCACAGCTGAGGGAGGGAACATCAGAGATTGCATCAGCCTTTTTCACAGGTGGTTCCCCTGGAGCCCCAGGGACACCTCCAAGGAGGAGCCCAGAGGGGACAGAGAGAGTGGCACTGTGGGCTGGTCCTCTGCTGCTGAGCTGGGCCAGGCTGCTGGGCCGGAGGGAGCTCCTGGCAAGTGGGCAGCGCTGCAGAGAGACAGCTCTGCCCAGGAGCAGGGCTGGGGGCACTGCCTGCAGGCAGAGAGGGGAGACCTGCGAGGCAGAGAGAGCTTAAAGGCAGTTGGGAGTGGGGGGTGCTGAGAGCTCACTGGGGCAGAAATCTTCACCAGCTTCTGCGTGGTAAGTCTTGGGGTGCCGGGCAATGCAGCTCCAGTTCCTGGAGGGATCTCCTCAAGCTGGTCCATCTGAGAGCTGCTGGGCTCTGTCAGGAGGACTCTCTCAGTTTCTGTGCTGTAGAGGAGGAGGATGTGCTCCAGAGCAGGGCTTCCCTGCTGCCCAGTGAGAGGGACAGGGCCCGAGGGCTGCCTTCTGCCGGGGATGGTTGTGGAAGTGTGCGTAGGGGTGTGCAGGCAGGGGTGGGCAGGGCTGTCCTTGCCATCAGGGTCCCTGCACCCCAGGGGCTGTGTGCCGGGGCAGGGACTCTGCCAGGGTCAGCTCTCCGCCTGCCCGGGGAGCTCCCACGGAGCTTCTGTGGGGAGAAGCAGTGGGTGGAAGGAGTGACTGCCAGCAAGGCAGATGCCTTCTGTTGCTGAGATGGACCTGTGTGGGTCAGGGCTGCTCCAGATCCCCATCACCCCAAGGACATTTGCAGAGGGCCCTTTTGAAGAAGGACATCGAGGCACCTTTCCCCTGAAAGAGAACAAGTCTGTGCTGTGGGATTTCTCCTCTCAGCTGGTGGGTGGGCAGTGGGTGGTGGGAATGGATTTCTCCTTTACGAAGAAGGCACAGAGACCCCCGTTCTCAATAGCACTTCCCTGAACCCCTCCTGAGCCCCCGCACAGCCAGAGATGCCCCCGGGCAGCGCTGTGCTGCCAGGAGGGGTCTGCAGGGCAGAGCTGAGCACACAGCGGGTGGGATGGGCTCTGGGGCACTGGCAGGGAGGAGACCCGGGGGCAGAGAAGCAGCTCCAGGCAGGGGCAGCTCCTGGCAGCCCAGACACAGGCAGGGACAGAGAGGGAGCTGCTGCCAGAAGTGCCCAGGCAGGGGGGATCCTGGCACCTCCGGCCACCCCCTGACCTTCAGACAACTTCTCGGCAGGAAGCCTCTGCTCTCCTCTCACACCCGCCCCACAGCCAGTGGGTCCAGAGCCTGAGATGCCTTCTCGGCAGCTGCACCTGCAGTCAAGGAGATGTGTGTGTGTCCTACAAGTGATGCACAACATAAAAGCAAGTGCCCTGCAGTGTCTCTGTCTGAAGACACTGTCAATGAGGAGAAGGCTTCACTGCACGCCTGTCTGACTCCCTCTCCTTGCTTCCTTTTTTCAGAGCACAGACGTGTTTCTCCTTGTTTCCCCACCCCTCTGTTGAACTCTGCATCTCAGGAGTTGGGGAGGGGGTGCGGGTCAGCTTCTCTTCTGCCTCTGACTCTGCCTCTGACTCGTGCCCCAGAGGTGCCCTCATGGAAAGTTGGTGTCGAGGCAGTATTGTACCCGATAAGGTAGAGTGTCACTGAGTTTGTGGGGTTGGGAATGAGCTGGATCATTTCTCATTCAGCTGTGGGAGGGGGATTTCTGTGAGGAATGGCATTGGGATTTCCTCAGAAAAGTCTCTCCCAGTTTGTCACTGCCTTTTCCTCCTTGGACAGGTCCCCCTGCCCAGAGGCAGCAAATGTCCAACAGCAGCTCCATCACCCAATTCATCCTCCTGGCATTGGCAGACACACGGGAGCTGCAGCTCTTGACCTTCGGGCTCTTCCTGGGCATCTACCTGGCTGCCCTCCTGGGAAACGGCCTCATCATCACCGCCATCGCCTGCGACCACCGCCTCCACACCCCCATGTACTTCTTCCTCCTCAACCTCTCTGTTCTTGACCTGGGCTCCATCTCTACCACTCTCCCCAAAGCCATGGCCAACTCCCTCTGGAACACCAGGGCCATCTCCTATGCAGGATGTGCTGTCCAGCTCTTTTTCTTTCTCATTTTTACTTCAGCTGAGTATTCTCTCCTCACCATCATGGCCTATGACCGCTACGTTGCCATCTGCCATCCCCTGCACTACGGGACCCTCCTGGGCAGCAGAGCTTGTGTCCACATGGCAGCAGCTGCCTGGGCCAGTGGGTTTCTCAATTCTTTCCTGCACACGGCCAATACATTTTCACTGTCCCTCTGCCAGGGCAATGCCGTGGACCAGTTCTTCTGTGAAGTCCCCCACATCCTCAAGCTCTCCTGCTCACACTCCTACCTCAGGGAAGTTGGGCTGATTGTGGTTAGTGCCTGTTTAGCATTTGTGTGTTTTGTTTTCATTCTGCTGTCCTATGTGCAGATCCTGAGGGCGGTGCTGAGGATCCCCTCTGAGCAGGGACGGCACAAAGCCTTTTCCACGTGCCTCCCTCACCTGGCCGTGGTCTCCCTCTTTATCACCACTGGAGTGTTTACACATCTGAAGCCCCCCTCCATCTCCTCCCCATCTCTGGACCTGGTGGTGGCAGTGTTGTACTCGGTGGTGCCTCCAGCAGTGAACCCCTTCATCTACAGCATGAGGAACCAGGAGCTCAAGGATGCCCTACACAAACAGGCCCAATGGACGCTGTTTCACCGACAATAACCTACCGCCTCTTCTCCGCACATTGCCCAGAGTTTATCTTAGACCACGAGCCTGAATTTTTCTCTTTTGATAATCCTGCTTATTGATATTTTTCTGGGTTTATACTACTTTTTTTGAGGCTTGATCCTACTGGGTCTGACCCTTGCACAACACTGAGTCAGATGTAGCTGGTCAGATAACAGCTCTTAAATGAAATGGGATGTCCCAGGTAGAATAGGGAGAAAAGGGAGAAACAGAAAAAAAAGACATGGGCTGAGATAAATATTGTTTAAAAGAATGGTAACAGAAAAGATATTATTACTACTACTACTACTAATAATAATAATAAACAAAATAAAGTGATGCAACACAAATTGCTGTCACTTCCCTATGATTAACTCCCCAGCCTGTCCGGAGACGTGATCACCGATCCCTGCCCCCCTGCTAACTCCCATTTATATACTGAGCATGACGTCTATGGGATGGAATATTCCTTTGGCCAGCTTGTCTTGTCTGTGGCCCCTCACCTTCAACAGGAAGTTGAAAAAGTCCATGACAATATAAGCATCACTCAGCAACAACTAAAACAATATGAGTTATCAATGTTATTCTCATAGTCAATCCAAAACACAACAGCTACCAGGAAGAATATGAACTCTATCCCAGGAAAAACCAGGACAGCATCCGCCCCTTATTCTATACCATCTACCTCATGCCCAGGTCTTACACTTTTCCTTAAATCACCACCATTTTCCTGTCTTTCATATACGTATATATGCACACAGATATCATTCCCTTAGTCCATGGGCCATCCCACTGAAATGTCCCTTGAGTTCATTTAGTCCAGGACTTTGGGCTCCATCTGTTGTAACTGTCTTTCCTGGCAGGAGACATGGTGTGTGGTGTCGAATTGTTGCGGGCTGCATCTGGAGCTCGCAGCTGGTGTAGCCGGCAGGGCCCATGCCCATCATCTGTGGGTTGAAGATGTCGATCTCAAGACAATTCCCGGGTGCCAGTTGCTGCAGCCACTTCTGGTTCCATCACTTCTGCACTTTGCTCAGTTTCATCAAAGTTCATTCTTCATTAATTTAGGTCACTTTCACTGCAATGCCATAGATAGAGCATATAGCAACCGTATCAGTGATGACATATAGTGGTAATTTAGCAATAAATATCATATCATTTGATTCATTGGCCATTCTCACCAAAATCAAATCCCCTTGAGGAACACATCGGTCATCCCCATCTTCCCGCATCACCCACCAAGTGCACCAAGGGCCCTAAACAAAAGAAAACCCACGGATAGGATTGCCTTTGCCTGTGTCAGGAATAACCCAGACTTTCTTCCCGAACATATTCTTCATGTGCCCTATGGGGACTTTATCTCCTTTCACAGTATGGAAAAGTTCTCACTGGGCAGGGAGAGCTCCATAGCAGATGCTCAAATGTTACCTAACCAAGTGGCCTTTGCTAAATGGGCATCCCAGCGTTTGAAGGTCCCACCCCCATGGCTCTCAGTGTAGTTTATAGCAGTCCGTTGGATCGTTTGATCTTCCCAGAGGCTCGTGCATGGTAGTGGATGATACACCCACCCAATGCCATGCTCTTTGGCCCGCTGCATGCTGTGCTCGTGGGATGAGGGTGTGCAGGCCCCGTGGCAGGCAACAGCGCCTGGCTCCGAGCACTGCCTGCTGACAGCTCGCAGGAACAAACGAAGCGTGGCATCATTGCCCTTTGGGCAGTGCCTGCTGCGACAGGGCAATGGGTAATAGTTCTAAGGTAGAAGAGGGTCGATTTAGACTACATAGAAGTCTTTTCCTCTGTTTTACCAGGTAGAGAAGGGAGCAGCCAGAAACGGACTCATAATGCATGTCAACTCCTGGCTACGTGGCTGGTGCTATCATGAGGGTTTTTGCTTTTATGACAATAAAATATGAACATGGCCTTTTAGAGAGGGATGGGATCCACCTGTCTAGAAGAGGCAAGGGAGTCTTTGGCAGCAGGCTGGCCAGCTTGGTGAGGCGGGCTTGAAACTGTCACATCCAGCTGGGCAATAACCACAGCCAACCAGAGCAGTGACAAATATTCCTTAGCGGACTCCCAAGGTGATATCCAGAAAGCCAACCACCTCCAGGGCGTGTACGACTGTGATGGATCCTCTCGCTCTCCTCCAGGGAACCTGCATGCTTGATGACCTCTCTGAAACGGCTGTACACACGCAGTGTGGTTAATGGACAGGAAGAAGTACAGATCTGTGTGCAGTCACAGGGCCATGGTTTCATTGCAATTACAGAGACATGGTGGGATAGCTCGCAGGACTGGAATGCTGTCACAGATGGCTATGTACTTTTTTGGAAAGACAGGCCAGCAGGGTGAGGTGGTGGAGTTGCTCTCTATGGGACAGAGCAACTGGAACTCATTGAGCTCTGCCTGCAGCTGGATGAAGAATGTGTTGAGAGCTTATCGTTAAGAATTAAGGGACAGGCTAATGTGGGAGTCACTGTTGTGGGTGTTTACTACAGACCACCAGATAAGGAAGAGGAAGTTGATGAGGCCTTCTACAGACAGCTGGAAATAGCCTCATGGTCACAGGCCCTGGTTCTCTCGGGGGACCTCAGCCACCCTGGTATTTGCAGGAGAAACAACACAGCCAGGCACACAGAGTCCCAGAGGTTTCTGCAGAGCATTGATGAGAACTTTCTGACACAGCTGGTGGGGAAACCAACGAGGAGAGGTGCACTGCTGGGCATTTTACTGACAAATAAAGAAGGACTAGTTGGGGATGTGAAGGCTGGGGGTAGCCTTGGCTGCAGTGACCATGAGATGGTGGAGTTCCGGATCCTGCGTGGAAGCAGGGCAAAATGTAGGACTGGAGCACCTCTTTTATGAGAAACAGCTGAGAGAGCTGCGTCTGTTGAGCCTGGAGAAGAGAAGGCTGAGAGGGGATCTCCTCAATGCTTATCAATATCTAAAGGGAGGGTGTCAAGAGGATGGGGGCAGACTCTTTTCTTTGCTGCCCAGCGAAAGGACAAGGGGAAATGGGCACAATCTGGAACACAGGAAATTCCATCTTAACACAAGGATAAATGTCTTTACTTTGAGGGCACCAAAGCACTGGAAGAGGCTGTCCAGAGAGGCTGTGGAGTCTCCTTCTGTGGAGATATTCAAAAGCCGCCCAGCTGCATTCCTGTCCAACCTGCTGTAGGTGACCCTACTTTGGCAGGGGGGTTGCACTAGATGATCTCCAACGGTTCCTTCCAACCCCTACAATTGTGTGATTCTGTGATCCTGTGATTCTGTGATCTTCTATGTTTTCCGTTGGCCAAAGGGATTCCCCACCAGTGCCCACGGATGCTGCCCTGTCTCTCAAAATTGCTCCATTAGAGCTTGCAGTTCCCTGCACGTGTCCTGAACCACCTCTGGCACCTCAAATGTCACCCGATGTTTGCATCGGAAAAGCTCCCTCCTGGCGTCTGTCTCCATTGCTCACAGGGCAGCTCAGAGAAGGAGCTCACTCTGATTTTGGGCAGCTGAACTGAGGCAAGAGGAATCCCCGCTCCGGTCTCCCCAGAGCCTTCTCTTCTCCAGGCTGAACAACCCCAACTCTCTCAGCCTTTCCTCACAGCAGAGGTGCTCCAGCCCTCGGAGCATCTTTGTGGCCTCCTCTGGACCCACTCAAACGGGTCCATGTCTGTCCTGTGCTGAGGGCTCCAGAACTGGAGCAGCACTGCAGGTGGGGTCTCACCAAAGCAGAGCAGAGGGGCAGAATGCCCTCCCTCGACCTGCTGGTTATGCTTCTTTTGATGTATCCCAGGATACCGTTGGCTTTGTGATCTGCGAGCGCACATTGCCAGCTCATGTCCAGCTTTTCACCCCCCAGTATACCCAAGTCCTTCTCGGCAGGGCTGCTCTCCATCCTTTCATCCCCCAGGTTGTACTGATATCAGGGATTGCCCCAACCCACGTGCAGGACCCTTCACTTGGCCCTGTTGAACCTCATGCTGTTCATACGGGCCCACTTCTTGAGCCTGTCCCGGTCCCTCTGGATGACATCCTGTTCCCTGGGAGTGTTGATCGCAATACTCAGCGTGGTGTCATCAGCACCAATCTCCATCTGGACATGAGGCCGTTGACCACTACTGGATGGGACCATCCAACCAGTTCCTCATCCACCGAACAATCCACCCTTCAAATCCACGTCTCTCCAGTTTCACAGAATCACAGAGTGGTCAGGGTTGGAAGGGACTTCTGGAGATCATCTAGTCCAAGCCCCCTCCCAGAGCAGGGTCACCTACAGCAGGTTGTACAGGACACGCCCAGGCGGGTTTGGAATGTCTCCAGAGTGGGAGATTCCCCCACCTTTCTGGGCAGCCTGTGCCAGTGCTCTGCCACCCTCAAAGGAAAGAAGTTCCTCCTCATGTTAAGATGGAACTTCCTACATTCAAGTTTGTGCCTGTTCCCTATAGTCCTATCACTGGGCACCACTGACAAAAGACTGTTCCCACCCCCCTGGCACCCTCCCTTTAAGTATTTATAAGCATAAATAGGATCCTCCCTCAGTCTCCTTTTCTCCAGACTAAAAAGCCCCAAGTCCTTCAGCCTTTCCTCATAAGAGAGATGTTCCAATCCCCTCATCATCTTCGTAGCCCTTTGCTGGACCCTCTCCAGCAGTTCCCTGTCTTTCTTGAACTGGGGAGCCCAGAACTGGACACAGTACTCCAGATGAAGCCTCACCAGGGCAGAGTAGAGGGGGAGGATGACCTCCCTCGACCTGCTGGCCACACTCTGCTTGATGCACCCCAGGATGCCATTGGCCTTCTCAGCAACTAAGACACATTGCTGGCTCATGGGCATCCTGTTGTCCACTGGGACATGCTGCTGCATGTTCCCCCAAAATCTTCCTTCCTTCCAGCTGGACAAGCCCAGCTTTTTCAGCTTCTTCTCACAGAACAAGTGCTCCAACCCTGACCACCTTGGTGGCCCTTCACTGAACGGGCTCCAGTTTACCAGTGTCTCTCAGGCATTGCAGGGGGTCAGAACCTGGGAGAGTGTTCTGGATCAGTTCTCAAATGTGCTGAACCCAGGGCTGTAATCACTCCCACTATCTGTGCTCCTGTTCCTACCACCCAGGATGCTTTTGGCCTTTGCTGATGGCTCCATGTTGTGCCTAATGAAACCGAAGGACCACCAGAGCCTTTCCTGCAGTGCTGATACCAACCTAGGCAGTCCCTGCCCTCTGTCACTTCAGGCCCTTAGTCAACCTCAGAGAAAGAACTTTAGATCTGTCCTTGTTGGATAACATGATGTTACTGTTGGCCTGTCCTTCAAGCCTGTCTATGTCCCTTGGGATGGCAACCCTGCCCTGGAATATAGTGTCTGCTCTCCTCAATGAGGTGTCATCTACAAATGCTATAAAAAAAGAATTTTCTCATCTCCTTTGGGTAATTAAAAGCCCTTGAAACATGGTGGAACCCGACTAGATACATCCCTCTGGGCAGAACACTATGCGTTCACCAAGTTCCTCCAAGCCCGAGTACTGATCTCAGTTATTACCCATCTACTTATCCACCCAATCAGACCACAATGTCCTAACTGGACACAAGAATACTGTGGGGAATGAGGCTGATAGCATAGTGTTTGGCGCAAAGTCTAGTTGGAGGCCTGTAAGTAGCAGTGCTCCCCAGGGGTCAGTACTGGCCAGTCTTGTTCAACATGTTAATCAACGTCCTGGATGAGGGCACAGAGTGTACCCTCAGCAAGTTTGCTGACATCTGTTGGAAGGGTAACACAGCAGGGCATAGGCAGTCCAGGAGGTTCTTGGATTGTATTGACAACGTCTTTCTCCCAGTGGTAGAGGAACCAAGGAGGAGAGGATCTCTGCTGGACCTTGTCCTTACCAACAAGGAAGGGTTGGTAGGCAGTGTCAAGCTCAAGGGCAGCCTGGGCTGCCATGACCATGAAATGGTCGAATTTGAGATCCTCAAGACAGCGAGGAAGGTGCGCAGCAAGCTGACCACCCTGGGCTTTAGCAGAGCTGACTGTGGCTCCTTGAAGAATCTGCTCAGTATAGTGCCATGGGATGAAGCGCTGGAGGGAAGAAGGGCCCAAGTAAGCCAGTTAATATTCAAGGCTCACCTTCTCCAAGCTCAGGAGTCATGCAACCCTACAAAGAAGAAGGCAGGCAGAAAAGCCAGGAGGCCTGCATGGATGAACAAGGAGCTCCTGGACATGCTCACAAGTGAAAAGGAGGCCTATAGGGGGTGGAAACAGGGGTGGGAAGCCTGGGAGGAATACAGAGAAATTGTTCAAGCAGCCCCGGATCAGGTGAGGCAAGCTAAAGCCCAGATTGAACTAAATCTGGCCAGGGGCATCAAGACAAACAAAAATCCTTCTTTAAGTATGTCGGTGAGAAAAGAAAGACTAGGGAAGATGTGGGCCCTCTCCGGAAGGAAATGCAAGAACTGGTCACCCGGGACAGAGACAAAGCTGAGGTCCTCAATGACTTTTTTGCCTCAGTCTTCACTGGCAAAGACTGCAGCCGCACTGCCCATGATGCAGAGGACAAAGGGAAGGAGTGGGAAAACGAAGAAGTGCCAACTGTAGGCAAAGATCATGTATAAACCACCCGAGGAACCTGAAGGTGCACAAGTCCATGGGACCTGATGAGACACATACACGGGTCCTGAGGGAACTGGCAGATGAAGTTGCTAAGCCACTGTCCCTCCTATTTGAGAAGTCGTGGCAGTCTGGTGAGCTTCCTGCTGACTGGCCAAGGTGAAACATAAGCTCTGTTTTCAAAAAGGGAAATAAGGAAGACCTGGGGGACGACAGGCCAGTCAGTCTCATCCCTGTGCCTGGCCCGATCATGGAGTGGATGCTCCTGGAAACTCTGCTGAGGCACATAGAAAATAAGGAGGTGATAGGTAGCATCCAGCATGGCTTCACCAAGGGCAAGTCATGCCTGACAAAATTTGGTGCCCTTCTATGAACAGGTTACATAGTCTATGTTACATGTCTATGTCCTTTTGCATGCCAGCCTTTCCTACCAGGGTAGTGTCTGCAAATCCTATGAAAAAGAACACTTGCATCTTCTCCAGGTCCTTAAAAACATGTTAAACAGGGCAGGTGGCAGGACAGACCCTTGCAGGAGCTTTCAAGCTAAATGCCTCAAGGCAGAGTACCACGCATTGACCACAGACCTCTGAGCCCAATCAGCCGTCTGGTTAGTTACCCATCTCCTTATGCACCCATGCAAGCCATGACATCCTAATTCAGGCACAAGCATACTGTGGGGGAAGATGTTGAAAACTTTGCTGACTTCCAACTTAAAAGACCAGCACTGCTCTCCCTGCGCTGAGCAATCCTGTTCTTCCATCACAGAAAGCAGAGAACGGTGGGGCACAAGCTGCCCTGGGTAAATCCAGGGTTCAGACAACCACAAATGGGTTCTGAGGGGACGCACTCCGGGGCACAGCCTTGAGTTCCCCTGTTTATCCGTTGGCCAATTTTTAAAAGAGCATGCAATATTTGGATGCTGCCAGTCATCAGGGAGTTCCCTCCCTCAACCTCCATGGCCTTTCAATGATTATGGAGTGTCATTGGACATGCTGGGACATTGGCTTACCCTGTCATCTCCCTCAGCTGCCACCCCTCCTGTCCCATAGACTGGTAAGGATTGTCTTAGTTAAGGTGACTTGGGAACAATCCACTGCTGATGGTGTTCCACCAGATTCCTGCCCCGAGTCTCAGAGCTCTGGGAGACCTTGCTGGGGCAGACTGAGGCAAAGAGGATGTAGAGAATCTCCCATATAGCTCCACCCACTCTCTGAAACTCAGCAGTGGCCACACAGTGGCTTTGTTTCTCCTCAAACTGTTCCTGAAGGACTAAACACTCATTCTGGTGCCCTTGAATTGCCTTTGGGAGTTAGATTGAATTGCGATCTGGACTATAGCAGAGCTTGGAGGAGGCTGTCCTTGAAGACCAGCTGGACTGAGCTCTGCCACCATGTCACAGCTCTGTCTACCACAGGAACGGCTCCAGCTCGTCCTGTCTGTGCCCCTGGCTGAGATCATTGCTGCACCTTTGGGCTGAAGCCCCCCAGCTGTGGCACCAGGCAAGCGGTGACTTGCCATAAGGACTCCTGGTTCCAAGAGTCCAAGACCTCGTGTGTGCTACTGATGGGACAAGAAGAGGGGGTACTCATGGCCAGCTCTTCTTCTGCTGGGAGAAATACCACTGCTGGAAGTAAGTGTCTCTGCACAGCTGTGGGAGGGAACATGAGGGATTGCATCAGCCTGTTTCCCAGCAGGTTCCCCTGGAGCCCCAGGGACATCTCTGAGGGAGCCCAGAGGGGACAGAGAGAGTGCCACCATGGGCTGGTCCTCTGCTGCTGAGCTGGGCCGGGCTGCTGGGCCGGAGGGAGCTCCTGGCAAGCGGGCAGCGCTGCAGAGAGACAGCTCTGCCCAGGAGCAGCTCCTCTGCACAGCGCAGCAGGGCTGAGGGCACTGCCTGCAGGCAGCGAGGGCAGAGCAGGGAGGCAGAGAGAGGTTAAGGGCAGTCTGGAGAGGGAGGATGCTGAGAGCTTACTGCGGGAGAAACCTTCATAGCCCTTTACATGGTAAGTCTCTGGGTTAGGGCAATTGCAGCTGCAGTTCTTGGAAAGATGTCCAAAAGCTGCTCCTCCCATGGCCTATGGGATCTTTCAGGAGGACTTTGACACTTCCTCTAGTGTAGAGGTGAAGAATGTGCTCCAGAGCAGGAATGCCCTGCAGTGCCTTCAGAGGGAGAAGGCACGACGGCTGCCTTCTCCTTAGGACCACTGCCATGTGTGATGGTGGGTGTGCAGGCAGGGGTGGGCAGGGCTGTCCTTGCCAGCAGGGTCCCTGCACCCCAGGGGCTGTGTGCTGGGGCAGGGACTCTGCCGCCTGCCAGGGTCAGCTCTCTGCCTGCCCAGGGAGCTCCCACGGAGGTGCTGTGGGGAGAAGGTCTGTGTGGAAGGATCAACTCCTTGCATGGCAGGGTCCTGGTGTTGCCGAGAGAGAACTGCGTGGGTCAGGGCTGCTCACAGCTGAAGGGCAGTGGCAGAGGAAACTTTTCAAGAAGAACCTCAAGACAGGGGCTACCTGAAAGCGAAGGAGTTTGTGCTTTCAGTCTTCTGCTTTTTTTTTTTTTTTTTGTGTGGGGAGTGAGACGTGGAGATTTGTCTCCCCGTTCTTCAGAAGGCACAGAGCCTCCAAATCTTTTTCACTTAGAGGTGAATAAATCAGGGAGTAAGAAAAATCCATATGCTACAGTTTAGAGAGAGCACCCAGCATCACCTTTCCAGCCTTATCAGCGTTGGTCAGATGTTCCTGTCAGAGCCTGCACCCACAGAAATGCTCCTGGGCAGTGTTCTGCTGCCAGGAGGTGTCTGCGGGACAGAGCTGAGCACACAGCATCTGTGATGGGTTCTGTGTGCACTGCCGGCGAGGAGACGCGCTGCCAGAGAAAGAGCTCCCAGCAGGGACAGCTCCAGGCAGCAGAGCCCTGGGCAGGGAAAGAGAGGGAGCAGCTCCCATGTGCCTTGGGAGGGTGATTCGGGCACCTTCCTGCCATCTCCTGTAATGAGGGTGCCTTCTACTGAAAATCCCCTGGTCTCCTCTTACGCTCAGCAGAGCTTCTGACATCAAGGCTGTGGGGTTTCTGGCTGAGGTGCCTCCTCAGCAGCCACACACCAAGGAGGAGAAACTCCTTAGTTCTATGGGTCTCTGTCTTCTCTCAGCAGGAGCATTTCTCCACCTTCCCCTCCTGTCCATGCTGCTCTTGTTCTTACATCCATACTCTCTAGTAAGAGGGGGTTCAGATGTGGCTCACACGCCAACACTGCCATGCAGCTGTGTCCGTGGGACCAAAGTCCTTCAAACCAGCCAAACCTGTGGGGCTGTGGAAAATGCGGTGTGGAGCTGGGGGGTGAGCTGGCTCTGCTGAGATCACTGCACTTTGAGCACTTGTGGGAGTTTCCCTGGCATTCTCCTGCTGGAAAATGCTGACCAGCTTGTCTTCATGACACAGGGATTACCGATGAGGCAAACGGTGACTTTCAGAAGCTGCCCCACCTTTCCCAGATGCCCACTGCTGTCAAGCATGGGTGACTGCTCCTGAGCCCATGGGCAGAAACCTCCTCCTCATGCCGTGTTTGGCCAGAACAAAGCAGAGCTCAAAACTTGGGGAAATCAAAAGGTCCTAAAAGGAAGGAGGAAGGCAATGTGTGTTTGGGAAGGACAGAGGAGAATGGGACACAGGGAATGTGAAGAGACTTGCTCAGCGCAGCCCTAACTTGTGAGTGTGCTTTCCTCCTTTGGCAGACCCTCATGAACAAAGGGATCAGATGTCCAACAGCAGCTCCATCACCCACTTCCTCCTCCTGGCATTCGCAGACACACGGGAGCTGCAGGTCTTGACCTTCTGGCTCTTCCTGGGCATCTACCTGGCTGCCCTCCTGGGAAACGGCCTCATCATCACCGTCATCGCCTGCGACCACCGCCTCCACACCCCCATGTACTTCTTCCTCTTCAGCCTCTCCCTCTTTGACCTGGGCTCCATCTCCACCACTCTCCCCAAAGCCATGGCCACTTCCCTCTGGAACATCAGGGCCATCTCCTACTGGGGATGTGCTGCTCAAGTCTTTCTGTTTGTCTTTTTCATTTCAGCAGAGTTTTCTCACAGTCATGGCCTATGACCGCTACATTGCCATCTGCCAACCCCTGCACTACGGGACCCTCGTGGGCAGCAGAGCTTGTGTCCGCATGGCAGCAGCTGCCTGGGGCAGTGGGTTTCTCAATTCTCTCCTGCACACAGCCAATACATTTTCACTCCCCCTCTGCCAGGGCAATGCCCTGCACCAGTTTTTCTGTGAAATCCCCCACATCCTCAGGCTCTCCTGCACAGATGCTTACCTCAGGGAAGTTGGGCTTCTTGTTGTTAGCGCCTGTTTGGCCTTTGGGTGTTTTGTTTTCATTTTGGTCTCCTATGTGCAGATCTTGAGGGCTGTGTTGAGGATGCCCTCGGAGCAGGGACGGCACAAAGCCTTTTCCACGTGCCTCCCTCACCTGGCCGTGGTCTCCCTCGTTATCAGTACTGCCATGTTTGCTAACCTGAAGCCCCCCTCCATCTCCTCCAAATCCCTGAATCTGTTGGTGTCATTCCTGTACTCAGTGGTGCCTCCAGCAGTGAACCCTCTCATCTACAGCATGAGGAACAAGGAGCTCAAGGATGCCCTAAGGAAATGGATGACTGGTTTCTTCTCAGAAGCAGCAATGAACTGCCCATCTTGTTCTGCACAGCACTCCTAATGTAACTCATTACAGGCCCAGACTCTCTTTGGAAGAGTTTTTCCTTTTGTGTCTTTGGTGTTTGGATTTCATGGTTGTATGAATGCTGTCAACAAAAGAACAGAGCCATCCTTTATCCTTTTTCTATGTCAGCATCTGCCTGTCTTGTGTTAGGCAGAGACTTTCTGTAAATAAGGAGCTGCTCTCTCTGTGTGTTTAAACAAAATAAAGGGCCCTGCACTGACTTGTTTGTCTGAGACCCATTCTCCAAGATGTTCTCTATAGCTGCAGGGGCCTCATCTGTGTGCTGAGGTGGAGGGGGCAGGAGCCATCTGAGCTGGGTCTGCCTCCCAGCCTGACCAGCATGGCCCTGGGCACCACAGCCCCCGGCTCTGCAGAGCCGCACCACCAGCTCGGGGGCTGTGGGACGCCTGGGGAGGGGGTGCAGGAACGGCTGGCCAGGCCAGCACGGATGAGCTCTCTCGGGAAAAGGCTCTGAGGGGAGATGGGCTGTGGCGGGAGAAGAGCAGGGCACTGTGTGTGTGCAGGGCAGCCATGGCAAGAGGAACCCTTACCTGCGGTGGGGCAGCTCGGGGCAGGCTGCCTGTCCCTGGGGCCAAAGGACCTTCCTGAGGGTGCCCTGGGCCAATTCTCTCATGCCATCCTGGGAGGACATTTGGCAGCTGGGGCTGCAAGCTGCCTGGGGTGGAGGTCTCCTCAGCATGCCGGCTGGGTGGACAGCCTCACTGGCCTGCACATCCTGCTGTGGGACCAGTCCCAATGGGGCTGCTCCGCTGGTCTGTGCTGGGGAGAGGGAGGAGATAGCCAGGTTCAGGGAGTGTCTGGGCTGGTGGGGATGGGAAGTGCCCCAGAGAGGAAAACCCCAGGGAAGAGCTGAAGTGTGGGAGTGTGCAGGGTGGGGACACACAGCAGTGTCCTGGCACAGCCGGGCTCCTGCGAGAGACATGATGGACCAGACGAGCAGGGTCTGGGCTGTGCCTGTGCCCACTGGACACCCCGGCGAGGTTGCCCCAGGGCCATCATCACAGAATCCCAGTATCATAGAAACTCCTATATTGGAGAAGACCTGTAAGATCACATAGTCCAATCATTAAAACCTGTCAAACCTGATCTCCTTCTATGACAAGGTGACCCACTTAGTGGTGGAGGGAAAAGCTGTGGATGTTATCTACCTGGATTTTTGCAAGGCTTTTGACACCGTTTCCCATAGCATTCTCCTGGAGAAACTGGCTGCTCATGGCCTGGATAGGTGTACTCTTCGCTGGGTAAAAAACTGGCTGGATGGCCGTGTCCAGAGAGTGGTGGTAAATGGAATTAAATCCAGTTGGTGTCCAGTGACAAGTGGTGTCCCCCAGGGATCGGTGCTGGGGCCCGTTCTCTTTAATATCTTTATCAGTGATCTGGATGAGGGGATCGAATGCACCCTCAGTAAGTTCGCAGACGACACTAAACTAGGGGGGCGTGTTGATCTGCTTGAGGGTAGATTGGCTCTGCAGAAGGATCTGGACAGGCTGGACAGATGGGCTGAGGCCAATGGTATGAGGTTCAACAAGGCCAAGTGTCGGGTCCTGCACTTGGGTCACAACAGCCCCATGCAGCGCTACAGACTGGGGGCGGAGTGGCTCGAAAGCTGCCTGGCAGAAAAGGACCTGGGGGTGTTGGTGGACAGCCGGCTGAGCATGAGCCAGCAGTGTGCCCAGGCAGCCAAGAAGGCCAACACCATCCTGGCCTGCATCAGGAATAGTGTGGTGAGCCGGACTAGGGAAGTCATCATCCCCCTGTACTCGGCACTGGTGAGGCCTCACCTTGAGTACTGTGTTCAGTTTTGGGCCCCTCACTACAAGAAGGACATTGAGGTGTTGGAGCGTGTCCAGAGAAGGGCTACAAAGCTGGTGAAGGGTCTGGAGGACAAACCTTATGAGGAACGACTGAGGGATCTGGGGTTGTTTAGCCTGGAGAAGAGGAGGCTGAGGGGAGACCTTATCACCCTCTACAACTACCTGAAAGGAGGTTTTAGAGAGATGGGAGCTGACCTCTTCTCCCTGGTGACAAGTGATAGGACAAGAGGAAATGGGTTCAAGTTATGTCAGAGCAGGTTTAGATTGGATATTAGGAAGCATTTTTTCCCTGAAAGGGTTATTAAAGATTGGAATAAGCTGCCCAGAGAGGTGGTGGATTCACCATCCCTGGAGGTGTTTAAGAAAAGGGTAGATGAGGTGCTTAGGGACATGGTTTAGAAGTGGTGGTGTTTTTATCAGGGTAGGTTAACGGTTGGACTTGATGATCTTAAAGGTCCCTTCCAACCTCACTGATTCTATGATTCTATGATTCTATGATTACCCTAACACAGACAAGCCCATCACTAAACCATGTCCCTCAGCACTATATCTACACAACCCTTAAACACCTCCAGGGATGGGGACTCCACCACCGCCCTGAGTAACGCATTCCAATGCCTGATGACCCTTTCAATAAAGAAATTATTCCTAATATCCAGTTGAAACTTTCCTTGGTGCAAATTGAACCATTTCCTCTTGTTCTAACACCTGTTACCTGACAGAACAGGTGGACCCCCACCTCTCTGCAACCTCCTTTCAGATCATTTTAGAGAGCGATAAGGTCTCCCCTCAACCTCCTTTTCTCCAGGCTAAACAACCCCAGTTCCCTCAGCTGCTCCTCATAAGACATGTGCTCCAGACCCCTCACCGGTTTCGATGCCCTTCTCCGGACACGCTCCAGCGCCTCAATGTCCTTCTTGTGGTGAGGGCCCAAAAACTGAACACAGCACTCCAGATGCGCCCTCCCCAGTGCCCAGTACAGGGGGAAAATCAGGACTACACTAGTCCTGATACAGGCCAGGATGATGGTGGCCGCCTTGGCCACCTGGGCACACTGCTGGCTCACGTTCAGCTACTGTCAACCAACAGAGGTCCCTCTCTGCTGAGCAGCTTTCCAGACACTCCTTCCCAAGCCTGTAGCATTGGCGGGGGTTGTTGTGGCCAAAGTGTGAGACGCAGCACTTGGCCTCATTGAAACTCCTACAGTCTGCCTTGGCCCATGGGTCCAGTCTGTCCGAATCCCTCTACAGAGCCTCCCTACCCTCAGGCAGATCAACACTCCCACCCAGCTTGGTGTCATCCGCAAACTGACTGAGGGTGCGCTCCATCCCCTCATCCCGATCATTGATAAAGACGTTAAACAGGACTGGCCCCAGCACTGAGCCCTGGGGGACAACCACTCCTGACCGCCCGCCAACTGCAATTAACTACGACCACCACCACTCTCTGGGCACGCCCTTCCAGACAGTTTTTTACCCAGCAAAGCGTGTGCCCATCCGAGCCATGAGCAGCCAGTTTCTCCAGGAGAATGCTGTGGGAAACAGTGTCAAAGGCTTTACTAAAGTCCAGATAGACAACATCCACAGTTTTTCCCTCATCCACTGAGCAGGTGACCACGTTGTAGAAGGAGATCAGGTTAGTCAAGCAGGACCTGCCTTTCACAAATATCTTTGATAATGTGGCACTGAGTTCCACCTGTCCGTATCAGATTTTATCCCACAGTGAGGGTCTGCAAAACTAGAAAGGGCTACTGCGAATGTGCCAAGAGAATTAGAAAAAGCCATGAATGAGGGCAGGCAGTATGACAGCCTTAGAGGAAGAAATCAAATTTTTATCAAAAATGGTAATATAGAAAGTCTTAGCTCTAGAGCACCCTTTAGAAGTACAGGACAGAGTAGGTGCGTTCTTGAATAAGAGCTGCTGGGGTTTTTATGTCAGTCAAGACCAGAAAAACAAAACTGAGAGAAACAAGAGAAAGACTCATTTAAAAATATTACACAAAATAGGGTAGGGATCTCCCCTAAATCTCTTTGGGTGGCTAACCTCTTGGCTCCCAGACTTAGGAACAGGACTGTGAACTGAAAGGATTTGGGTTGTTGTATTCACTCTCTTGTTTTGCTTTCTAATTAGATGGGTGTGTATTACCTTATGAACTTGACTTACAACTTAAATAATGAAGAGTATAGTGTGACCCTAACGGTGAAAGAAAAGGAGGGACTGTTAGGAAAATCTCATTCCCGAACTATTGTAACAATTACTCTTTAGAGTACGAAATTGTATGAACTTTCTTAAGATATACAGCGTTTCTATTGCGTACTGCATAGCCATGGTTCAGTCAGCATGACTACAGGACCCAGCTCATTGTCGGGAGGAGAAGACAGCCCCCAGCCTGAAGAAGAAAGGATACTCCAGCACTGCCCGGATGACGCCAGCCTCCCAGCCCCTCTGACACCCCTGTGAAACCCTCCCCTGATCTGGCATCAGAGATAAGGAACTGCAGCAAGACCAACTCCAGGGACGTCTCCATTAGGAGAGCAGCAGGTGGATGATGATGCCACAGCATGAGAGTTGCTTTGCCAAACAGCAGCCTGTGTGTGCGTGTTACGTAGCGATCACTCAAATTGTGTTGTACCTGAATGCTCTAAAGGTATAAGAACCATGTGTGAAAATGCATTTCGGGTGTCCCAATTTGACTGGGACCACTCGTGCTCATGAACAGAGAATCACTCTTGTAATTCCATACTTTGTGTTCCAGTCTCTCTCCTGGGTCAGCATGGGCAGTTGGAAAGTTTTCATGATGTTATCCTCGAAGGCCGAGAATTGTCCCCAGAGGTGGCCCAGAAGGCACTTGACTGCCTTTATGGTGCTGTCCTCCCAGGCAATGATCGTTCAGGAAGGACTCTGACTGAAACCATGACTCGAATAGGACTGCCTCAAGAACATGAGAGCGATGTGCCATCCTCCCCTATGCAAGATGGTCCCCATTTCGAGCCCAGTCGAAAGGAATGGGTGGTTTGCAAACTCTTTTGGGCAAGGATTTCCGATGCTTGTGCAATGCCTCACACAACTGTGGCCTGGGCACTCATAGACAACACATACCTGATCATTTCCATAGTGTCAGTGTCAGTGTGTGTGCCTTCGGAAACCATGCGCGTGCTAACAAGCAATGGGATTTGGGTGAGTGGCGTGTATGTACAGTGAATATGAACTACAAATTTATACCCTTGTGAAGGCAGGATTTCAAAAGTTTCAAGCAAAGTCCTTACTGTCAAAAATGCTGAGTTTAGTTTTTCTAAGGTAAGAATAACCTAGACTTTCTTTGTTTTAAATAAATGGCCTCTGTCCCCCCTTCCACTCTTCCTTGCCCAGCAAGACTGCAACCTGCTGCCTCCTGTTCTGCGGGTCGTGAGCCATCCATTGCAGAACGGCTTTGAACACGGCGTCTTCTTTCCCACGGAGCTCCTCCTTCTGCAGGACGCACTGGAGCTCATTGACGGAGAGCTCCAGAAACTCTCTCGACACCCTGGTCACCCTTTCCAAGTGATGAGGGATGAACGCCTGGGCTGCTTCCCGCAGGTCAATAATAAAGTCAATAATAAAGGCAGTAGTAATACTCGGTGAATCTCCAGATGCCGACGCAGTTCTCCAAGCACAGCTGGGACTTTAAGAACTCACAGCACAGTCTGACGATGCCCATGATGTTGAACTGGTCGGCCGCTATCAGCAAACGTTCAACGTTGATGGCCTTGACCGGTACTGTGCCGGTGTAGGCGTACTTGGTAATGAGCCGCATCATTTCAGGTGAAGTGACGGGGATTTTATAGACAACGTTCCCAGCATTGCTCCAGTGGGTGGAAAACAAAACACTGAAAAAAGCAAAGCAGTGCTGGGGGAAAAAGCAGCTTTGCTGCATTAAACCCAGACCCTATTATCCCCTGTGCCTCCTTCCTGGGGCACCAATTTGGGCACACGCAGTAGCCACGCTGGGAGGCCGTGTGGTTTATTAATTCATGTGTTACGAGCCGGTTGTTTTAACAAGGAGTCACCGCCTCCGGCTGTGCACAGAGAACCACAAGGCCAGTGCCCCCATTGCTTCAACAAGACCACCAGAGAATGGCGCTGTGTGGGGAAGGAACACCTCCCGCCGCACAGCAGACAAGCCCGGCTGGCCATGCTCCAGCCCTGCACCGCATCGGGGGGTTCGTCAGACACCGCTTCCAGCGCTGCTGTGAGATCTTGGGTTGGGGATGAATTCCGGTGTCCAGGGAGGCACCAGGACTGTGGGGAAGTGCTGGAAAAGAGGTTCAGTGCCGAGGGAAGCACTGGAGAGACACTAAGGCAGCGTGACACAGCCTGGGAAATGCTGTGTGTCCCCATCCCATCTTGTTCCAAGCACTGACCTGAAGTATTGACTGTAGCTACAGAGGATGTTCTTCTCATCACTGAACTCAATGCCACCCACGCTGATAACCACATCGCAGAGTCTCTCCTCCAGACAAAGCTCACTAAAGATGGTGCAAAGCACAGCGCTCATCTTCCTCTCCCTGGGTGAGGATGAGTGTTGCTGGGAGCCAAGCTATCGCCCACGTCACAGCCTGTGGCAGTGGAAGGTGCTTCTCCTGGAGGTGCTACAGCGCTTTGTCCGTGCCCTCCCTCCAACACCGTCTCCCAACCCCTGCCTGTCTGGTGGCTCTGGAATGTGCCCCAAAGTGAAATCACAGGCGCAGGGGTGACCCGGGACCGGCTGTGAGCCCCCGTGCAGCTGGTGCTTTACCTCCATATTGATTCATGGGTGGTGGCAAATGCTCTGTGGGAGCAGAGCACCTGGCAGTGCAGAGATAGACCCATCTGGGCTGTTGAACTGTGGCAAGACATTGCTGCCCAGATAGAGAATCTGGTTGTGAAAGTACATCATGTAGATGACCACGTACCCAAGGGTCAGGCCACTGAGGAACATCAAAACAACCAGCAGGTGGATCAGGCTGCTAAGATTGAAATGGCTCAGGTGGACATGGACTGACAACATAAGGGTGAACTATTCATAGCTTGGTGGGCCCATGACGCCTCAAGCCATCAAGGAAGAGCTGCGACATATAGATGGGCTCGTGACCAGGGGGTGGACTTGACCACGTTCACTATTGCACAGGTTATCCACGAATGTGAAACGTGTGCTGCATTTAAGCAAGCCAAGCGGTTAAAGCTTCTTTGATATGGAGGACGTTGGCTGAAATATCAATATGGGGAGGCCTGGCAGATTGGTTCTATCACACTCCCTCAAACCCGCCAAGGCAAGCGCCACGTGCTCACAATGGTGGAAGCAAACACCGGATGGCTGGAAACACACCCTCTGCCCCATGCCACCGCCCTGAACAACTATCCTGGCCCTTGAAAAGCAAGTCTGATGGCGACATGGCACCCCAGAGAGAATTGAGTCAGACAGTGGGACTCATTTCCAAACAGCCTCATAGACACCTGGGCCAAAGAGCATGGCATTGGGCGGGTGTATCACATCCCCTACCATGCACGAGCCTCTGGGAAAATGAAACAATACAACGGATTGCTATAAACTACACTGAGAGCCATGGGTGGTGGGACCTTCAAAAGTCAGGATACACATTTGGCAAAGGCCACCTGGTTAGGGAACATTTGAGGATCTGAATATGTTTGGGAAGAGAGTCTGGGTTATTCCTGACACAGGCAAAGGCAATACTATCTGTGGGATTGCTTTTTTTTAAGTCCCTGAGTGCACTTGGTGGGTGATGCGGGAGGATGGGGATGATCGATGTGTTCCTCAAGGGGATTTGATTTTGGTGAGAATGGCCAATGAATCAAATGATATGATATTTATTGCTAAATTACCACTATATGTCATCACTGATACGGTTGCTATATGCTCTATCTATGGCATTGCAGTGAAAGTGACCTAAATTAATGAAGAATGAACTTTGATGAAACTGAGCAAAGTGCAGAAGTGATGGAACCAGAAGTGGCTGCAGCAACTGGCACCCGGGAATTGTCTTGAGATCGACATCTTCAACCCACAGATGATGGGCATGGGCCATGCCGGCTACACCAGCTGCGAGCTCCAGATGCAGCCCGCAACAATTCAACACCACACACCACGTCTCCTGCCAGGAAAGACAGTTACAACAGATGGAGCCCAAAGTCATGGACTAAATGAACTCAAGGGACATTTCAGTGGGATGGCCCATGGACTAAGGGAATGATATCTGTGTGCATATATAAATATATCAAAGACAGGAAACTGGTGGTGATTTATGGAAAAGTGTAAGACCTGGGCATGAGGTAGATGGTATAGAATAAGGGGCGGATGCTGTCCTGGTTTTGCCTGGGATAGAGTTCATATTCTTCCTGGTAGCTGTTGTGTTTTGGATTGACTATGAGAATAACATTGCTAACTCATATTGTTTTAGTTGTTGCTGAGTGATGCTTATATTGTCACGGACTTTTTCAACTTCCTGTGGAAGGTGGGGGGCCACAGACAAGACAAGCTGGCCAAAGGAATATTCCATCCCATAGATGTCATGCTCAGTATATAAATGGGAGTTAGCAGGGGGGCAGGGATCGGTGATCACATCTCCGGACAGGCTGGGGAGTTAATCATTGGGAAGTGTCAGCAATTTGTGTTGCATCACAATATTTTATTATTATTATTAGTAGTAGTAGTAATAATATCTTTTCTGTTACTGTTCTTTTAAACAATATTTATCTCAGCCCATGTCTTTTTTTTCTGTTTCTCCCTTTTCTCCCTATTCTACCTGGGACATCCCATTTCATTTAAGAGCTGTTATCTGACCAGCTACATCTGACTCAGTGTTGTGCAAGGGTCAGACCCAGTAGGATCAAGCCTCAAAAAAAGTAGTATAAACCCAGAAAAATATCAATAAGCAGGATTATGACAAGAGAAAAATTCAGGCTCGTGGTCTAAGATAAACTCTGGGCAATGTGCGGAGAAGAGGCGGTAGGTTATTGTCGGTGAAACAGCGTCCATTGGGCCTGTTTGTGTAGGGCATCCTTGAGCTCCTGGTTCCTCATGCTGTAGATGAAGGGGTTCACTGCTGGAGGCACCACCGAGTACAACACTGCCACCACCAGGTCCAGAGATGGGGAGGAGATGGAGGGGGGCTTCAGATGTGCAAACACTCCAGTGGTGATAAAGAGGGAGACCACGGCCAGGTGAGGGAGGCACGTGGAAAAGGCTTTGTGCCGTCCCTGCTCAGAGGGGATCCTCAGCACCGCCCTCAGGATCTGCACATAGGACAGCAGAATGAAAACAAAACACACAAATGCTAAACAGGCACTAACCACAATCAGCCCAACTTCCCTGAGGTATGAGTGTGAGCAGGAGAGCTTGAGGATGTGGGGGACTTCACAGAAGAACTGGTCCACGGCATTGCCCTGGCAGAGGGACAGTGAAAATGTATTGGCCGTGTGCAGGAAAGAATTGAGAAACCCACTGGCCCAGGCAGCTGCTGCCATGTGGACACAAGCTCTGCTGCCCAGGAGGGTCCCGTAGTGCAGGGGATGGCAGATGGCAACGTAGCGGTCATAGGCCATGATGGTGAGGAGAGAATACTCAGCTGAAGTAAAAATGAGAAAGAAAAAGAGCTGGACAGCACATCCTGCATAGGAGATGGCCCTGGTGTTCCAGAGGGAGTTGGCCATGGCTTTGGGGAGAGTGGTAGAGATGGAGCCCAGGTCAAGAACAGAGAGGTTGAGGAGGAAGAAGTACATGGGGGTGTGGAGGCGGTGGTCGCAGGTGATGGCGGTGATGATGAGGCCGTTTCCCAGGAGGGCAGCCAGGTAGATGCCCAGGAAGAGCCCGAAGGTCAAGAGCTGCAGCTCCCGTGTGTCTGCCAATGCCAGGAGGATGAATTGGGTGATGGAGCTGCTGTTGGACATTTGCTGCCTCTGGGCAGGGGGACCTGTCCAAGGAGGAAAAGGCAGTGACAAACTGGGAGAGACTTTTCTGAGGAAATCCCAATGCCATTCCTCACAGAAATCCCCCTCCCACAGCTGAATGAGAAATGATCCAGCTCATTCCCAACCCCACAAACTCAGTGACACTCTACCTTATCGGGTACAATACTGCCTCGACACCAACTTTCCATGAGGGCACCTCTGGGGCACGAGTCAGAGGCAGAGTCAGAGGCAGAAGAGAAGCTGACCCGCACCCCCTCCCCAACTCCTGAGATGCAGAGTTCAATAGAGGGGTGGGGAAACAAGGAGAAACACGTCTGTGCTCTGAAAAAAGGAAGCAAGGAGAGGGAGTCAGACAGGCGTGCAGTGAAGCCTTCTCCTCATTGACAGTGTCTTCAGACAGAGACACTGCAGGGCACTTGCTTTTATGTTGTGCATCACTTGTAGGACACACACACATCTCCTTGACTGCAGGTGCAGCTGCCGAGAAGGCATCTCAGGCTCTGGACCCACTGGCTGTGGGGCGGGTGTGAGAGGAGAGCAGAGGCTTCCTGCCGAGAAGTTGTCTGAAGGTCAGGGGGTGGCCGGAGGTGCCAGGATCCCCCCTGCCTGGGCACTTCTGGCAGCAGCTCCCTCTCTGTCCCTGCCTGTGTCTGGGCTGCCAGGAGCTGCCCCTGCCTGGAGCTGCTTCTCTGCCCCCGGGTCTCCTCCCTGCCAGTGCCCCAGAGCCCATCCCACCCGCTGTGTGCTCAGCTCTGCCCTGCAGACCCCTCCTGGCAGCACAGCGCTGCCCGGGGGCATCTCTGGCTGTGCGGGGGCTCAGGAGGGGTTCAGGGAAGTGCTATTGAGAACGGGGGTCTCTGTGCCTTCTTCGTAAAGGAGAAATCCATTCCCACCACCCACTGCCCACCCACCAGCTGAGAGGAGAAATCCCACAGCACAGACTTGTTCTCTTTCAGGGGAAAGGTGCCTCGATGTCCTTCTTCAAAAGGGCCCTCTGCAAATGTCCTTGGGGTGATGGGGATCTGGAGCAGCCCTGACCCACACAGGTCCATCTCAGCAACAGAAGGCATCTGCCTTGCTGGCAGTCACTCCTTCCACCCACTGCTTCTCCCCACAGAAGCGCCGTGGGAGCTCCCCGGGCAGGCGGAGAGCTGACCCTGGCAGAGTCCCTGCCCCGGCACACAGCCCCTGGGGTGCAGGGACCCTGATGGCAAGGACAGCCCTGCCCACCCCTGCCTGCACACCCCTACGCACACTTCCACAACCATCCCCAGCAGAAGGCAGCCCTCGGGCCCTGTCCCTCTCACTGGGCAGCAGGGAAGCCCTGCTCTGGAGCACATCCTCCTCCTCTACAGCACTGAAACTGAGAGAGTCCTCCTGACAGAGCCCAGCAGCTCTCAGATGGACCAGCTTGAGGAGATCCCTCCAGGAACTGGAGCTGCATTGCCCGGCACCCCAAGACTTACCACGCAGAAGCTGGTGAATATTTCTGCCCCAGTGAGCTCTCAGCACCCCCCACTCCCAACTGCCTTTAAGCTCTCTCTGCCTCGCAGGTCTCCCCTCTCTGCCTGCAGGCAGTGCCCCCAGCCCTGCTCCTGGGCAGAGCTGTCTTTCTGCAGCGCTGCCCACTTGCCAGGAGCTCCCTCCGGCCCAGCAGCCTGGCCCAGCTCAGCAGCAGAGGACCAGCCCACAGTGCCACTCTCTCTGTCCCCTCTGGGCTCCTCCTTGGAGGTGTCCCTGGGGCTCCAGGGGAACCACCTGTGAAAAAGGCTGATGCAATCTCTGATGTTCCCTCCCTCAGCTGTGCAGAGACACTTACTTCCATCTGTGTCATTTCTCCCAGCTGAAGAAGAGCTGGGCACGAGTACCCCCTCTTCTTGTCCCATCAGTAGCACACACACTGTCTTGGACTCTTGGTACCAGGATTCCTTATGGCAAGTCACCGCTTGCCTGGTGCCACAGCTGGGGGGGCTTCAGCCCAAACGTGCAGCAATGATCTCAGCCAGGGGCACAGACAGGACGAGCTGGAGCCGTTCCTGTGGTAGACAGAGCTGTGACATTGTGCAAGAGCTCAGTCCAGCTGGTCTTCAAGGACTCAAGCTTAGCTGCAGTCCAGATGGCAATTCAATCTAACCCTGAAAAGCAATTCAAGGGCACCAGAATGAGTGTTTACTCCTTCAGGAAGAGTTCAAGGAGAAACAAAGCCACTGTGTGGCCACTGCTGAGTTTCATAAGAACAGGTGCTGATAGATCTGAAATACTCCATGTCCTCTTCGCCTCAGTCTGCCCCAGCAAGGTCTCCCAGGCCTCGGGCTCAAGGATGGAACCTGCAGGAGAACCACCAGCAACGGCTGGGGTCAAGTCCTCGAGCAAACACAATCCTTACCAGTCTATGGACAGGAGAGGTGGAAACTGAGGGAGCTGAGAGGGCAGCCAGTGTCACAGTGGTCACTCTGCTTTGTCTTTGGAAGATCACGGAGACTGGTGGAATTGTCTGCTCACTGGCAGCGCCCAAAACGTGCATGCCCCAAAGAATTAGCAGGGGAGCTGAAGGCTGTGCCCCAGAGCATGTCCACTCAGGGACTTCTTCTGTGTGTTTGAAACAGAAGGTGACGGGATTTACCCAAAGCAGATCGCACCTGGCCATCCTCTTTGCTTTCTGTGCTGAAAGGACAGGATTGCTGGGCAGAGAGAGCGGTAACTTTTACTGGGAAGTCAGAAGGGCATTCAGCATCACCCCCACCTTGTTTCTAACTGAGGACAGTAGAATCTGCATGGGTAGATAAGCAAGTGGGTAAAAAAACAGCTGAACTGCTGGGCTTGGAGGCACGTGGTTCCTGCATGGTACTGTGCCTGGAGGTATCTCTCCAGTAGGGTTCTGCAGGGGTCGATATCGTAATATGCCCTGTTTGAAATGTTTATAATGACCTGGAGGACATAAGAGTGAAAACTGAGTAGGAGGGTGGTGTTGCACCGCAGCGGGACCCTCCCAGAGGATCTTTGATCTCCATGTTTGGAGGTTTTCAGGTTTCAGCTCCACAGTCACAGCTGACCAGAGTCTGAGGTTGGCGATTTCCCACCCTTTGGTGGGAGGCTGGACCAGAGACCCCAACAGACCCTTTCCCTACAGCCCTTCCCTGAGCCTGGATGTGAGGGTGGCTACAGCAGATGCTCATGGGACAATTCAGGGTGGAACTGTCCTGTGATCAGTGGGTCTCTACTTCAACCTTTAGTTCCAAGCAGGGCTAGTTCTGAGGCTGAGCAGGTTGCTCAAGAAACAGCAGCGTCCCTGTGCAGACTCTGCACACGAGAGCCACACATCAAAGACACCGTTACAGACACGGGGACAAGGCATTTGACCAGCTCGTTGAACCCAGAAATCGGTATGCCATGCCTCCTGAGATTCCCACAAGCACCTAAGATTTTGTCCAGGGAAGTGTGATTCCTTTTTCGGTGTCCTGCCTGTCTCCGGCCCCATGTGGTGCTTTAGGATGTGAAGAGAATCAAACCCAACCTTTGGACTAGATTAGTTTCATTTTCCATGCTGGAATGCGGGGCAGATGAAGGCAGCTCTGAGCTCTCTGCTGCACAGCTCGGACTTCTGAGAATGGAAACGCAGGTAATCTTCTGGTGTGATCACCGATTTGCCTGCCTTTGTGCCCTTTCACTAACCTGGGATCTGTCCGTCGGCCTGAGAAACTACTCCCCTATTCTACCTCCCTCTCTTCATAAAAGGAGGGAACAAAGATATGGAGCATGGATGACTTAAGGACACTATTGTAATCTTTACATTATAAGAGAGAGAAAAGATAGTACAACTAATTCCAAACTATCCTTCAGATGCATTCTGATTCTTCCTTCTTTCCAAACCTCAGCCACCTTAGATCTTGAAAGGACTGCCTCAAATCTCTCCAACTAAAATCCCACAAGCCTTCTCTCAGAGAAGGTCTTTTAACCCAGGACAACTCTGTCCGTCACTTCTGCCCTATGCCCAAACTCAGTTTTGCAGTTGGGTGAAGTCAAGGTACTCCCTTGCAACATCTTCCCTACAAAAGTTGTCTTCTCTTCATGCTGATCCCACTTATATGGCCTCATGTTATGTACAGCTCCTCCTCTTGCAGAGCTCCACTGGGTGACCAGTTTTCCGTTTCTTTCATGCCCATTCACCTTCACAACCTTTTTGTATTTTATGCGTACCAAATATTATCTGAAGCAACACATTTATTGCCCCCAGCTTCACCCATTTCCAACTGCAGGCTGAGCTATTTCTCCTCTTTGAGCAGACATTGTGCAAAGCTGCTCCAGATATGGAAACTCACTTAAATGCAGCACATTAATTGGGGCTCAATCAAATATAAAAAACGTATCCTGAGCTAGTTTTTCAGAGACAGTTTCAAAGTGGCAAAGCAGATTCAAAGTTTCTGAAGGAACTGGGGGTTTTTAACCTGGAGAAAAGCAGGCTGAGGGGAGACCTTATTGCTCTCTACAACTACCTGAAAGGAGGTTGTAGAGAGGTGGGGCTTGGTCTCTTCTACCAAGTAGCAAGCGATATGACAAGAGGAATTGGGCTTGAGTTGCACTGGGGGAGATTTAGATTAGACGTTAGGAAAAACGTCTTGACTGAGAGGGTTATCAAGCATCGGACCAGGCTACCCGGGAAGGGGTTG
This sequence comes from Vanellus vanellus, assembly GCF_965231255.1. Taxonomy (NCBI): domain Eukaryota; kingdom Metazoa; phylum Chordata; class Aves; order Charadriiformes; family Charadriidae; genus Vanellus; species Vanellus vanellus. The sequence goes on from NW_028127759.1 coordinate 472,936, forward strand.
AGTCACCATCCCTGGAGGTATTGAAAAGACATGTAGGGGTGGTGCTGAGGGACATGGTTTAGTGGTGGACTTGGTTAACAGTTGGAGTTGATGATCCTAAAGGTCCCTTCCAACCTAAACGATTCCATGATTTTATGATTCTACGATTCCATGATTCTATGATTCCATGATTCTATTCTACATAAATTCTGAGAACCAAGTTACAAGAAAGGGAAAAATAGGTGAAGCTGTATTTTCTAGACTCACTAATTCTCTGTCAGTAAAGAGAAGGTCCCACAGCCTGTGGCACGTTTTCATTAGTTGTCCCTATGGGAAGTTTTGTTTCTTGGGTCTCTTGGCTCGAGCCTGCTGCGTTCCTATTTCCAGCAAGGGCAAAAGTTCCTGTTCAGGTATCAAACTTTTGCCCATCCTGCCCGGAGAGCCAGGACAGTTGTGTCACACAACATTCAGTGTCAGAGTGAAGATGGAAAAGAAGTGTGAATTGAAATGATTTGTCCTCCAATGGAAACTCAAATCCTGAGCTGGCTGGACCACATTGGCTGCAGTTAGACATAAGTTACTTGAGACGAATGTGAGTTCAGACCTGGTTGGCAGAGTTTCTCACAGCCCTCACTGAGAAGAGCAGGGTGTTGCGAGAGGGGAGCGAGTATCTGTTCGCCAAATCCCAAGGTAGTGCCCAAACCATCTTTCCCTTGGCCTCTGGCATCTCATGCCTTGAGATGCAAGAAATGCGGGGCCTTCTGTCAGTAACCCTCACACAATCCTTCAGGCGGTTGTGTGAGTTCCCTATCAGTATCTAAAAAAGTAACACCCTCCCCCAAAACTAAACAAACAAAAGCCCCACCAATCACAAAAAAACAATCCAAAGCCACCCACAAACATTAATCTGCCTAAATCTAAATGCAGCAGTTTGCATCTTGGACAGCCGCTCTGGGCAGTGCCACTGAAATCAGTATTTGCAGCGTGAGCCGTGATACCCCATCCTCAAGAACAAATCCAAAGCAGTTCAGAGGAAGGGTGGTCTTTCAAAAGGCACTGTTTGTGTCCCCAGGTGGCATGGACACTGCTGATTCCCCACTCCAGAGCGGCAGAGGCTGGATACCCTTTGCAGGATGGGCTTCTTGCCAGGAAGCCACAGCTATGGGGGTGTCTCACCTGGTTCTTACTGTCCCTAAACTCAGCATCCATTTCCGTGTATTTCACTCTTTTCTATGTCTACTCTTTCTACATGTCGGAATGACAGAAAAGCAAACATTTCCTAAAAGTTTGTCATAATGTCCTTGCTATAGACAAGAAGCCCATCAACCCTGGAGGCAGCCAAGAACATTGCCATGAGCACCAAGAAGATCCAAGAAGCTCAAGGCCTCTTCTGAAGGGCAGCAAATTCTTGCAACTGTGATTTGAGCCTGGAAGTGGGAAGGAATTTTTGTCTGTGCTTGGAGGAGGAATAAGTGTGTTGTGGCAGTATGTCAGGGCCGAAGGCCCTTGCGCAAATCAGGGATGATGGAGACATTTCCATCTTGTGTGCGTGCCTCAGGGCAGGAAATGGGGCATGCCCGCTGCTGGGGGTGTGTGTACTCAGTCATGCCTCAGGAGCTGACCTTGTTCTCTTGTGCAAGAAAGAAGAAAACAGGAGGACTGAGTTTGCCATACCTCAGTCAGCCAGTGGGAAACAAAAAAGTAATGACATTGGGAGAGGAGGGTTGGAGAGGGGGAGGCAGATTAGGAGAAGGAAAGAAGGGGGAAAGTGATGATTGCTGTGTTAAAACATTGGGAAGCCAAGACCCAGCTTGTTTGCCTGTCTTCTGAAGATGGATCTTGGTTTTTCTTTTCGGGGGGGTGACCCTGTCAGACTAGCTTTCACAGTTGTCCTCTGCTAGGAAGCCCAGAGAACACGAGGGCTGGCATGCATCTACTGGAATTTAGACGTGTCCACTAGCGGGGCTTGATTCAGCTGCCCACTTCTCACTGCCAATAGGGAGGTGCCCTGAGGAGTCCCAGGCATGCAAGAATGGCAGCCCTCAGCTTGGCTGGGTAACGGAAGAGGAAACAGCATGTTTAGCGTAAGTTTTCTCCCACTCCTGGGCAGGTGTGGCATTTCACAGCTCCCACCTGAAGGATCGCAGTCGTGTTTACTTTAAAGAAGGAAGCAAGCCAGGGAAGATTTGACACTCTTCAACACCAGACCTGTATTTCTTTAAGACACAAATTCCCCTCTCCCACTTCTCATTCCACAACCAGTCCACAGATTCTGCACTTCTAAAGATGGACCTGGGACACAAAATATGCACTTACGAATTGTCCATGCTTGGTCAAAGGAGACCCACAACCTGTGTCTTCCTGGTGGATCTCAACTAGTATGAGCTCTCGACGCAGGCCACAGTTTTTCTGAGTGCATTTCCTAGAGCCCCCTTGACCTCCCTGTTCCGCAGGCTGTAGAGGAGAGGATTGACCATGGGCGTGAGGATGGTGTAGAAAAAGGAGAGCACTTGATTGAGCTGCCTCAGTGAGGCTGTCCTGGGTATCATATAGACAACGACGAGGGTGCCATAGAAAACAGTGACCACCATGAGGTGAGAGGAGCAGGTGGAGAAGGCCTTCTGCCTCCCCATGGTGGTGGGGATCCTCAGGATCGCAGCTATGATGCAGATGTAGGATACCAAAGTGACTACAAACGGGACGACTACATCCAGAAAACAGATTATGAAAGTCACCAGTCTAAGCACGGTGGTGTCACTGCAGGCGAGCTCTAGCAACGGGGCAAACTCTCAGAAGAAGTGATCAATTGCATTGGGACCACAGAAGGGTAACTTGGAAAATTGTCCAGTGACTATGGTAGACATCAGTAATCCTGCTAGCCAGGACCCAGCCGCCAGCTGGAGACAGAGCTTCCAGTTCATGAGGCTTGCATAGAGTAGGGGTTGACATATGGCCAAGTACCGATCATAGGACATGGTGGCCAGCAGGTAGCACTCAGCACCTGCAAAACAGCCAAAGAAAAAGAACTGCGTCATGCAGCCTTGAGCAGAAATGGTTCTGTCCCTGGTTAGGAAGCTGGCCAGCAGCCTGGGCAGGATAGTGGAGGTATAGCAGATTTCTACACTGGATAAATTCCCCAGGAAGAAGTACATGGGAGTGTGAAGATGCCGATGTGCCACCACCAGCACAACAACGAGGATGTTGCCAAACATGGTCACCGTGTAGATCATGAGAGAGAGGATGAAGAGAGGCACCTGAAGCTTGGGGACGTTACTCAATCCCAGCAGGAGGAACACCACTGGTGAGGTCTGGTTGTCCTATTCCTCTTTCTCCATGAGGTGCTGTAGGACCTTCTTTTCCCCATGTGGCTGGAAGGGAACCTGGGGAAGGGCATGCGTTTCTGTGTTTTTTGTGAAAATGAAGTGGGAAGAAGTCACTGCCAGAGACAACATGGAGGTTTTCCCCCATTTGACTGAATTCCGACTTGGTTTAGGGCACTATTCCTGGCAAAAGGGCAAGAAAAGGTTCTTTGAGAGGGCCAAACTGCTCTTCTTTGAAGAATCTCCTTTGATTAGAGAGGTGAGTTGCCGCATCGAGGTGCCTATTTCTGTGGAATGAAAGAGAATGTTCATTTGATCATATTAGATTGTGATGCGTGAAGTTATTGCCAGGAGTACCCAGCATAGGTTTTAGCCAAATTTCAAGCAACAGAAAGACGGGCCAGAGAGGAAAACTCCATCATGCAAAAAAGCCTTTAGGGGAACGCATCGTGCCATAGACAGCTTCTTTCCACTGAGGAAGAATGGACAGCGAAGAGGGCTAGAGGTCTCAACTCCCTGAAACATTTGCTTTCTGATGACGCAATTCTGTCCCTGGACAGTCCATCTCTTTCCACTGACCAAGAGTGGCCAGGACTTACTAGCTTGGTAGCTGAAGGCACTGCAAAGGGTCTGTTAGACAGGAGACTCACAAGCAGATATGAACTTGGGAGAGAAGGGTGGGAAAAACGGGATTCCAGAGAAGAGGTACCTGAGGTTCTAAGCCAAATGAGGAAAAGCGATGTTGCACAAGGAGGAGGCAAAAAGGACAGGGGTGACGATCATTTGCTGGACATCTCTTCCTCCTCACCTTACATTTCTGGGTGCATTTGGGCTGCCTCCCTGCAGCAGCGCAGCACCTGGACCTCAGCATTGCCACCTGAGTGCTCAGGGCTCCCTGTTCAGCACTGCAATGAAGACACAAGAGTGTCCTGGGGGTGAGTGGGGGCTGAGGCGGTGCAGGATCCTCATGAAGCACAGGTTTCCAGTAAATGCCTGATACACACCTGATTGCCTGCCCAGGGAACGCCTGTGGCTGAAAGAGAAAGCCCACACCACCTCTCTGGGCTTCCATAATACTCGGGTCAGACAAAACACTGTCCCTGATGATGCTCTGCCTCAAACTTCACACATTTGACAGAGAGTCGGAGATGGCCAAGGCAGGCACCTGGTGAGCCCAGAGAGTTCCTGGGATGGAGGAGCCCTTTGACTCAGTGATTCAGCGCACCTACACTGGGATGCATTGTTCCAGAAGGTGCTTCCATGGGGAGGGTGCCCCAGAGTCAGTGCTCTCAGTAAATCACACCCCATGTGGATGGCTGAGAGACAGCTGTGAGAGAGCTGAGGCATTGAGGTGAAGCCCTAAGACACAAGCAAGATGGAGAAAGAGACAGAGAGAGAATAAGAGTTGAGACATTAAAGGACGTGTGTTGGCACGCTGGCCCCATACCCTCCTCTCCAACCTCTTCATGTCCACGGAGGTGTCCGAGTGCCCATCAGCTGATGCCCCGCAGCTCTGTCTCTGCACTGACAACCACGCTGCCTGTATCTGTTCAGTGGTGTCAAGGACCCAGGGAGGGTATCCAGAGGAAAGAGTGAGCTGGGATAAGAAGACGTGCAGGACAGGGCTGTACCAAGACACATGGTCCCACTTCCTAGTGGCCGCTGTGCAAAGAGCCACTGGCACATTAATGACACCCACCTCAGCAAACCCAGCACCTACCTGTAGTCCCCAGCAGGATGTCACAGCCCTTCCTCTGAGGGGAATGGAGCATGAAAGGCAAGGTCGGGGGCTATCTCCTGCCTCTTCCCCATTCCACCCTCCCCTTTCCAATTCTGCCTGCAGACCCTGACCCATGACTTAGTCACTGCTCTGTCCTTGCACTCACCTGTCACCATCTCCTTCTGAGAGTCTTCAGCAGCACCTGAATATCCCCTTCTCTGCAGTGCCTCCCGGGTTTATAGAAGAGGCTCCTGAAGGTTCCTGCTGCAGCTCAACTCTCTGTGTCACAGCAAGTGAGCCCTGTGCAAGTGAAGCCCTGGGGGGATGAAAGCCCTGAGCTGCCCTCCCTTGGACCTCTGTGCTCTTCGGAGGTGGGGAAACGAGCTGGGGAACGAGCCGTGATCTCTTCCAGCTCACGGAGCAGAACTATAATGAGATGCTCCTCACGGCTTCTCCTTCTAGACTCCATGAATGGTCGGTGGGGAAGAAGGAGTGATTTACTCCAAACTGAGGAGACTGGGAACGTGGGACAGGATAAGCCCCCCACAGGGGTGCCAGGCTTTGCCCATTAAGGAGAGGGGAAACCCAAACCTTCCCCAGAGGCCAAGACGCTTTATTTGCTGTTCAATATATTCATCGATGATCTGGATGAAGGGATAGAGTGTACCATCAGCAAGTTTGCTGATGACACTAAACCGGGAGGAGTGGCTGACACGCCAGAAGGCTGTGCTGCTTTACAGCGTGACCTGGACAGGCTGGAGAGTTGGGCAGGGAGGAACCTATTGAAATTCAACAGGGTAAATGTAGGGTACTGCATCTGGGGAGGAATAATCCCACACATCAGTACAGGTTGGGGGCTGACCTCCTGGAGAGCAGTTCTGTGGAAAGGGACCTGGGAGTCCTGGTGGACAACAGGATGCCCATGAGCCAGCAATGTGCCCTGGCGGCCAAGAGGGCCAATGGCATCCTGGGGTGCATCAAGAAGAGTGTGGCCAGCAGGTCGAGGGAGGTCATCCTCCCCCTCTACTCTGCCCTGGTGAGGCCGCATCCGGAGTACTGCGTCCAGTTCTGGGCTCCCCAGTTCAAGAAGGACAGGGAACTGCTGGAGACAGTCCAGCAAAGGGCTACGAAGATGATTAGGGGATTAGAACATCTTTCATATGAGGAAAGGCTGAGGAACTTGGGTTTCTTTAGTCTAGAGAAAAGAAGACTGAGGGGGGATCTTATTAATGCTTTCAAATACTTAAAATACTGAAACCAGGACAGGGAGGATGCCAGAGGGATGGGAGGAGTCTTTTTTCAGTGGTGCCCATTGACAGAACAAGGGGTAATGGGCACAAGCTTGAACATAGGAAGTTCCATCTTAACATGAGGAGGAACTTCTTCACTTTGAGGGTAGTGGAGCACTGGAACAGGCTGCCCAGAGAGGTTGTGGAGTCTCCCACTCTGGAGACATTCAAAACCCGCCTGGAAGCTGTCCTGTGCAACCTGTTTTAGGTGACCCTGCTCTGGCAGGGGAGGTTTGACTAGATGATCTCCAGAGTTCCCTTCCAACCCTGACTATTCCGTGATTCTGTGATTCTGTGCTGGGGGCTAAAGTGAGCTCAGCTGCTGATCTAGAGTGACAGTTAGGACTCCACCCTCCTAGAGAAATGGTGCACAGGGTTCTGCTTGGTTCCGGCTTTAGGTTAAGGGAGCTGACTTAGGTTAAGCTCTGCTGACTTGCTCCTCATGACAAGAGGACCCCTCAGGTCTCTCCTCTGAGTGCAAAGGGACGTAATTTAGGGTAGCAACTGCACAGAGCATTGTCTCCAGTGGAGTCAGACTTGGTGGTCAGGGCTGTGTCCCAGTAGGGTCTTGAAAACTTCAAAGAGTGGACATTCCATAGCCTGCGTGGACAACTTGTTCCAATGTCTGTCTGTCTGATGTTCTTCCTGTTCCAGGTCAGAATCTCCTGTTTCAGGTTATAGAATCATAGACTCCTAGGATGGTTAGAGTTGGAAGGGACCTTAAAAATCATCTTCTTCCAACCCCCTGTCATGGGCACCTTCCACCAGTCCAGGTTGCTCAAAGCCCCATCCAGCCTGGCCTTGAACACTTCAAGGGATGGAACAGCCACAGCTTCTCTGGGCAACCTGTGCCAGTGTCTCACCACCCTCAGAGTGAAGAATTTCTTTTCCCATATCCAATCTAAATCTCCCCTTTTCCAGTTTGAAGCCATTCCCCCTCGTCCTATCACTACATGCCCTTGTAAAAAGTCCCTCTCCAGCTTTCTTGTAGGTCCCCTTTAAGTACTGGAAGGCCACTGTAAGGTCTCCCTGGAGCCTTCTCTTCTGCAGACTGAAGAACCCCAACTCTCTCAGCCTCTCTTCATAAGAGAGGTCTCCATCCACCTGCATCATAAGAATGGAACCATGTAGTTACCAAGGCTAATGGTTTCTTCACAAGCAGAGTCCTTTTGTAACTGTAAGGTTGCAGCTGTTCCTGGTGGGGGTCTCTGCAGATCCATCTCTGATCACACATGAAGCCTTGCTCCAGATGTGCCCCAGCTGTTGGTGGCTTTCGATGTGTGTGAGGCCAGAGCGGGGGGACGAGGGGCCCATGAGCAGCCCTCCCTCGGCAGATCCCACCACCCTTCAGGCACACTAGCTGAAGGGGGGTTTAGCAGGTGGGTGGGACAAGACAATCTCCAGAGACCCCCTCCAAAACCCTACCGGTGTGATCCTGGGATTCTGTGAGTGATCTGGTTTGAGCCAGTGCACCTGAAGGAATTTTTTCCTGGATGATATTTACGTTCACTCTTGGCTCTAGTTAAGGTCTGACCCACGCTTTGACTCCAGGGGAGCTTTTCTGTCAAAAACAAGAGCATTTTTCCTTTCCCACTTGGGTTCTGATAGTGACTCCCAGACACCTTGGCCACCTTTTTCCTCCACAAGACAGCTTGCTTCCAGACACTGCTTCCCTGACTGAAGGGAGCTAAGGGTCCTCACTGGTGCCTACCTGAGGCTGGTGGCAGCTGAAGAAGTGTGTCCTGATCAACCTGTGCAGGTACAGTCTGGAGAGTCAGGCCCGGCAAGGACTCAGAGCCCATTTTGCCAATTTGTACCATGCTGTTCCTCCAGGAGTTCCTCAGCTCTTGCAACGTTGAGGTCTATGGTCAGCAGGGCCCTGTGAGCCTTGTGCAGAGGGCAGGAGAGAGCCAGTCAGCCTTCTCCAGCCCATGAGTCTCTCTAGGAGAAGACCCAGGTCTGCCTTAGGCACTGGTTCTGTCCAGCTCCTGGACCCTGGTCTTCATGGTCTCCTCATTGCCTGCACCCGGGCATTGGAGTCCAGGATGTTTGCAGCCCTGCTCCAGTTGCTGGAAGACAGACCTCGTATCCTCCTCACCGGTGATTCCAGCTTGAAGTTCACTGCCATTCACACATGCCCACTAAGAACAGAGGATGCGCCCGCACAGAAGGTAGTTGGAAATCGGCTCCAATGAGAACACGGGACACAGGCTACTGCAGGGCTCCATCAGAGAAGCCTGCTGACTAGAAACCTGTTTCCACTCACACGGTCCCTTTTTCCCCCTTTGCTCTGTTTTCCTATTTTGTTGCCAAACCACTTTCCTGCTGGTTCTGTTTTCCTTTACACTCAAAAGGAGTTTTCCAGGGCTACACACAACAGGGACTTATCCAAGAGTGCCGATTTCAGTATATATATAGCAACACACGGATTATGGTGCTGTAGGCATCCTAGTCAAGGGAAGGCTTAAAGGGAAATTGCAAGGAGACTTTTGCAATGGCTGCGTGGGTCTGTAGAAGAGATGCTTCTGAAATGATCATAGAATCATGGAGTGATTGAGGTTGGAAAAAGCCTTTAAGATCATCGAGTCCAACTGTTAACCTAACACTGCCAAGTCCAGCAGTTAATTTTGAAGGTGACTCATTTTGGCTCATTTTGGAGCTGGTTAATTCTGAAGGGGGTGACTCAACTCAATCCTTTGGTTCCATGTCAATCCCCTCTCTCAGACCAGTGTCTCCTCTTGCCGATGTAGATGATGAGTTGGGAGGGTCCCTGGACCACCCAGGGGATTAATGACTGAAGTGCTCTGGCTGCACACTTGCACAGGCTTGATGCCCAGCTACACCACCATGAGAAATGTAACAGAATTCATACAGCTTTTGCCAGAAATATCAGTTCCTAGCTGGCAGTCCAGAATACCCATGCAAACCAGCAAGGCTGGAGAGGCATTTCCTGAGTCTGAAGACAAGTGGGCTGGATCAATATTTGTTTCATGCCACTGGGTAAAAACACAGAGAAAAGCAGAATCCTTACAGAGGGCAGTTCTGGTGTCCCATTTCAAGAAGGAAGAGGAAGCCCAAGAAAAGGGAAGGAAGGGTCAAAAACACAAGGTATTAGTTACCCTTGTCACGCATTCAACTGACTGGGTACAGAAATGGATCCTCACAACCATACCACATCTTTCCTGAAGACCTTTCCAGTCATTCCAGAGTGGAAAGTCCTCCTTTTCACACTGCTGCTGGTGATTTATCTGCTCGCTGACACGGGGAATGCAGTCACAGAATCACAGAATCACAGAATCACAGAATCACAGAATCACAGAATCATCAGAGTTGGAAGGGACCTCTAGAGATCATCTAGTCCAACTCCCCTGCTAAAGCAGGATTGCCTAGAGCACATTACTCAGGACTGCATCCAGGCGGGTCTTGAAAATCTCCAGGGAAGGGGACTCCAATTGCCGTCACCATTGCCACCATTGCCGTCATTTGACTCTGCCGCTAGTACCACACCCCCATGGATCCCTTCCTCAGCATCTTGTCCTTCTTGGCCATTTGGTTCACTTTGGTCATTCCCCTAACATGTTTGGCAGTCTCTGTGGCTGCTTACAAGTCACAGACCTTCTCCTCTGTCTTCCTGGGCCCAGCTGAGTTTAACCTATGTGCTGGGATGTGTTTCCTTTGCTGCAGCGCCATTTGCAACCCCTCATACTACTCTGTCCTTATGAACTCCTGGTTGTGCTCCATGCTCATCTTTAGCTGCTGGGGAATGACAACTCTATCCATGCTCAGCCCCACCAACTTGTATGCCATCGGACCCTCAGTGCCCAGTGTAGAGACTGCTTCTTCTGCGGCATTGTCCCTTTGCCGGGAGCAGCCCGCGTGGGCACCAGCTACTATGAAACATGAGTGTTGCTCTCTCCTCTTATTTTCAGATAATTTAGGTGTCACCCAACAGATTAAGAACACACAACTCTTTGGGTGTTTGAACTAACCCAGAAATTGGAAACTGGGACTGTGACCTCTGTTGCACTGACTCAGTATGCTCATCCTGCTGTAGGTGACTGAGCCTGAGCCGCATACAGCCAGTGGTTTAACCTCAGAAAGTTTTCCAGGCACAGCCAGTGCAGAAATTCCCCTGTGCCAGACTAGAGGCAAAGAACAAGCCGGGCGATTGGGTTCTAAGACAAGCCTGAGCCCTAAGCTCAAATGTCCATGCAAGCATGGAGCACCGCCCTATACTGAACTTCCCATTTTACTCCTTGGGTGAGTGCTACCCATTCTGCCCTGGGACAGAGCCTGCGGGGACAACACAGGCTGTGGAGAAGCTTTGCATCCCTGCTTCAAACCCACCATCTCCTCCCCACCCTCTCCTCCCCTTGCATTTTGAATCATCCTAATTTAGGGGGTCATCATCATCACTAGAAGTATTGGAGAGAAACTGGTGGGAAATGATAGGTATAAACACACGGAAGGATTTGGCTGAAGAGCCCATTAGACTGCTGAAAGACAAGGGCGGGCTTCTAACTCTCAAGCAGCACCTGGGTAGTTGAGAGGGATCAGACTGAGCGAGCAGTAAGGGGAAGGGGAAACTGGAGAGCAATGGGAAGGGCATCGGTCCGGATGGTCTGCTGAGAAGGTGCCTTTAGACCCCGTCATTTTGTCAGGACAGGTGGAAAGCGTCAGGAGATTAAATACACAGGATCATGTTCCTGGCAGACTTCAGCTCTCTGACCATGGACATCCAGGACCACCTGTAGAGGCCCCGACATAGCTGAGTTGTTGTCTGGGACAGGCCAATGTCACACGGGACCTGCAGGAGACCAGAGCCCCTTGGGAAGCTGTCAGGGCAGCTGCACGGGCACCAGGCGTCTGTGTCCCTGTGACTGAAGACATCTGTGTTTGTGTAGCTGCGCCCACCCAGGCTCTGAAGATCCCTGTCTGTCCTAGTTTGAGGTAAAACAGAACCATTTTTCTGTTCCATAATTATACTTCCCAGTGAAGTCTCTTCTAACTAGCTGCACTCTGTGAAATTAACGGCTCCTTCTTCAGACTGTGTCTGTTTCCAGAGTCACAATACCGCAATGGTGTGCAGAGAGGCTCTCGCTTACGCTCATTGCTATAACAGCCAAGGGCAGCTCACTTGGTTATGTGCCACATTGGAGGGTCAAAAGCAGAAGAGCGTAGAGGGGTCCAACCTGCACGGAGGAGCGGACAGGACAGGTGACCCCAAAGTGACCAACAGGATCTTCCACCCCATCTGCCCCATGCTCAGTGTAAAAGCTGAGTGGTCAGAGGGTCAGCCCCCTTTCTGCAATGGCCGAGGTCTGAGGAGGACTCTGTCCATCTGCCTTTGACCCCGATCCATGTGTTCCTGAATCCAGATCCGGAATCCAGTTCCCGTCCAGCACTGAGTCCATTCTGGGCCTTTCCCAGTGCCTGACGATGATGTCATCATCATCCAGAGAGCTCAATACACTTTACATAGAGTGTATCTATAACAGTATTTCCTTTTAAATTATTATTATATTCTTAATATTTTCACTAAAGTATTTTAGTTTTTAAACCCAAGTGTCTCTTTCTCTGTCTCCCTCCTCTCCTTGGAGACAGAGGTGGTGGAGAGCGTCTGTCTTTCCTTTCAGTACCCAGTGCGGCCCAAACCACAACACATCCTCACAACTGGCATTCAGGCCATGTGCCTTCTGCTGGCCTATCAAGCACTCAGGCAGGAGATGGCCACAGAGCAAACCTCCCCCATGAACAGGGGCGAGTGGCCAGTGCTGGAAGGAGCCGAGGGGAGAGGCTGGGGGTGACGAATGCCCTGGGCACCTTCCCAGTCTGCCCATGGCACCGAGGGCACATACCGACCTCCTCTCTCCTGCACCCACATGTCTCAGCTCCCTGCCACGAGACCTGGCTCTGCACCACACACTCCAGTGGGTGTGTGTCCTCTCCCGGGCACGTCCAAGGCCAGCCCAGCCCCTCCCAGGCTCTCCCCAACATCCCTGCCCTCTCCCCAGCCCAGCCCCGCAAAGCAGCCCCCTCTGGGCTGGCCCCATGGCCCACCGCCACAGGGTGCTGCAGAGCTCTGGCTGCTCCCCCCACAGCCACAGCCCCTCTGAAGGGCACAGCAGCTGCTGGGGAACAGAGAGGGCTCTCAGCCTCCCCATCAGCCCCGGGGCTGGAGGCTGCACGTGGCAGGAGGACATGGAGGTCCGTGAACCTGCAGGAGCCCTGATCTCGGGCCAAGGAGGTGCCCACAACAGGCTGCCTCTGCCCCCTCAGTGCCAGCCCCTCTCCCCAGGCCGGCACAAGAGTCCTGCTCCAGAGACGGAGCAGCCTGCCCCGAGTGGGTGCTGCAGAAAGAGCTTTCTCCTTCTCATGGGTTCCTCCCTGCAGGCACAGAAGTGCTCCCTTGCTCTTCCCCCTGGACACCCCTTCTCCCCAGAGAGCCTTTCCCCAGGTGGACATTCCTGGTTCCCACCCTGTGCTCCCTGCATGGCCCTGAGCTGGTGGTGCTGCTGTGCAGAGGGAGGGGGCTGTGGTGCCCTGGGGCCATGAGGTGAGCCTGCACTGGCCATGCTGGTCAGGGTGGGCAGCAGACCCAGCCAGAAAGGGATGACTGCTGCTGAGCCCCGTTCCATCTCCCCTCCTGGCTCAGGAAAAGAGGACAGGGCTGAGTAGGACCAAAGGGTGTCTCCAAAGGCACAAAGGACAGGACAGGGCTGCACTGTATCCAGCCCTTGAGGCTTTCCGAGAGGGTGTCCTGAACTGCTCTCGTCTTATGTCCCTTTTCCTACTGGGTCCTCACAACCTGTCATTGTTTTGAAGTTTCCTTCTTAGCCCATGGGCTCCACAGGTTGACATTTTCAACCTTGGATGGTCACTCATTCTATGAGGTACAGCTCACTGCCCACTCAGACTCACACACTGTCCATGCAGATCCCCTGAGCTCTCCATGCACCTCCCAGTTCCTCATCTGTCATCAGCCCCACTGCTGGTGGGGCAGCGCCAGTCAGATAAGTCAAAGACCGGTTGCTGTCTGAGTGGACATGTGCAACACGAAGGGAGGACTTCACGCAGCCCTTGGGCCCTCACAGATCCCCCTGGGACTCTGCGCCTGTCCTCCTGAACCCATCAAGAACACCAGAAGAGCGACAGTGTTTATAAGGGAGCAGCTCCCTGGGTGCATTGGAAGACACGTCCAGACTTCTAACCCTGCCTTGAAAAATCCCTTTAGTGACCGTGCTTCCATCAGGGAGGCCAACTCTGACGCAGTTGTTCACACGGACTGCTCCTGCCTGCAGCAACAAGAATGCCACTGTAGAGACAACAGGACTGTCACAAGTAACATGAGACTTTAGGAGGAGTAGAAATGCAATGGCACCGCAGGACAGTGTGGATGTCAGGAGAGATCAGCACCATAAAGGCTGTCTCCTGCTCCTGTCCTTGGCATTGGCTCAGGGGAAGCAGCAGCCCCGACTCACAGGCAGTAGAGATGGGGCTGAGACCACTAATTTTTTGCTGCCTTCTTTATTGAGTTTATCTAAAGAAGTAGCCCAAATGCAAATGTGCATGTGGCCTTTGTGCCAAGAGAAAAAGAGGAATGAGGCCAAAAACAATAATATCACAAGTCTAGAAGAACAAAGAAATGCAAAAGAAAAAAAAAAAAGGGAAAAGGAAAGGGAAAGGGAAAGGGAAAGGGAAAGGGAAAGGGAAAGGGAAAGGGGAAAGGGAAAGGGAAAGGGAAAAGGGAAAAGGGAAAGGGAAAAGGGAAAGGGAAAAGGGAAAAGGGAAAAGGGAAAGGGAAGGGAAGGGAAGGGAAGGGAAGGGAAGGGAAGGGAAGGGAAGGGAAGGGAAGGGAAGGGAAGGGAAGGGAAGGAGGGAAGGAAGGGAAGGGAAGGGAAGGGAAGGGAAGGGAAGGGAAGGGAAGGGAAGGGAAGGGAAGGGAAGGGAAGGGAAGGGAAGGGAAGGGAAGGGAAGGGAAGGGAAGGGAAGGGAAGGGAAGGGAAGGGAAGGGAAGGGAAGGGAAGGGAAGGGAAGGGAAGGAAGGAAGGGAAGGGAAGGGAAGGGAAGGAAGGAAGGAAGGAAAGGAAAGGAAAGGAAAGGAAAGGAAAGGAAAGGAAAGGAAAGGAAAGGAAAGGAAAGGAAAAGGAAAGGAAAGGAAAGGAAAGGAAAGGAAAGGAAAAGGAAAGGAAAGGAAAGGAAAGGAAAGGAAGAAAGGAAAGAGGAAGAGGTGGATTCTGCTTTTTTTGAGTGGGAGTCCTTGTGGGATAAGGAGAACCTTATTAATCTGAAGTACGATTATACTTCAAATAGTTTCCACCATGCATCCTTGATTTCCTTGTTCCTCATGCTGTAGATGAGGGGGTTCACTGCTGGAGGCACCACCGAGTACAGAAATGACACCACCACATCCAGGGAATGGGAGGAGATGGGTGGGGGCTTCAGGTAGGCAAAAACTCCAGTGCTGACAAACAGGGAGACCACGGCCAGGTGAGGGACACACGTGGAAAAGGCTTTGTGCCGTCCCTGCTCAGAGGGCATCGTCAGCACCGCCCTCAAGATCTGCACATAGGATACCACAATGAAAACAAAACACCCAAAAGCTAAAAAACAATTTAATGTAAGAAGCCCAACTTCCCTGAGGTAGGAGTCTGAGCAGGAGAGCTTGAGGATGTGGGGGATTTCACAGAAGAACTGGTGCAGGGCATTGCCCTGGCAGAGGGGCAGTGAAAATGTATTGGCCGTGTGCAGCACAGCACTGAGAAACCCACTGGCCCAGACAGCTGCTGCCATGCGGACACAAACTCTGCTGCCCAGGAGGGTCCCGTAGTGCAGGGGTTGGCAGATGGCAACGTAGCGGTCATAGGCCATGACAGTGAGAAGGGCACACTCTGCTCCAAGCAAGAAGAAAAGCATAAAAACCTGTGCAGCACATCCCAAAAAGGAGATGTCCCTTGTGTCCCAGAGGGAATTGGCCATGGCTTTGGGGAGAGTGGTGGAGATGGAGCCCAGGTCTATGAGGGAGAGGTTGAGGAGGAAGAAGTACATGGGGGTGTGGAGGCGGTGGTCGCAGGTGATGGCAGTGATGATGAGGCCGTTTCCCAGGAGGGCAGCCAGGTAGATGCCCAGGAAGAGCCCGAAGGTCAAGAGCTGCAGCTCCCGAGTGTCTGCAAACGCCAGGAGGAGAAAGTGGGTGATGGAGCTGCTGTTGGACATTTGCTGTTCACTCTGGGCACAGGGACCTGCTGATGGAGTGGAAGACATTGACAAGTTAAGGCAGACTTCTTTGAGCCTTTCCTGTGCTTTTTCCTAAAAGATTCCTCCAAAATGACTTCTCTTTCTTTGTAAGAATTTCATTCAGATTTTGCTGTTGAGGGCCCTTCCTTTGAAGGGGTAGAAATCCTTCTCTTTCCCATCCTTTTAGCCTGAACCCTGCTGAGCCCTGAGGGACAAAAGGGCTTTGTGTGCCCTAGAGCAGAGTTGGGAGCGCTGGTTTGCCCACTAGTGACCTGCTGGTCTCTACACATGTAGCCCTCCTTACGCCTGCCTCCATGGGAGAATGGTCTCCCTAAAAATGTACTTGAAGAAAACAAATAAGAAGAGACTTTTTTGAGAGTGCAGTTTCAAAGCCCATTTCTCCACACAGTTTTTTCTCTCCTGGTGCAGCTGAGCACAGAGGGATGCAGAAGGGTGGAGGAGCTCTCTGCTGCCTGGAGCTGTCCCTGCCAGGAGCTGTTGCTCTGTGCCCAGGTCTCCCCCTGCCAGTGCTCCCAGAGCCCATCCCACCCGCTGTGTGCTCAGCTCTGCCCTGCAGCCCCCTCCCAGCAGCAGGGCACTGCCCAGGGCCAGCTCTGGCTGGGCAGTCTCC